>NW_027325358.1:947003-1289503 GCF_036924035.1 Leuresthes tenuis | reverse complement strand
CTCTATAACTACACTCATAACTAAGCAGCAACACAGCAGAAGACCCAGGCCACCAGCAGCCCCCACGGAGCACAGAACCCAGGAAGCCCACCGCAGGGAAACCACCCAGAGGACCAGGAGGCATCCAGGAGGCACCCTGACGACAACTAGACTCCAAAAACCCCTGACCCGGGTGGAGCCCTTCACCTTTTACAGCTAATTCAGCCAGCAGGTACAGAAGCAGTCAGCGGGCGGGTGGACTCTGAGATGGTTGCTTCCTCCGATCTGCCCACAGCAGAAAGTCTCTGGTGCAGACACAGTTTCAGCCCTGGCTCCGCAGAGAGGCTCTCCTTTCTGTTTCATTATGGCAGCAACGGCTTCTTCAGGCCAGGTTTGCAGGTCTGACTGAGGCTGGGAGTCATGCTGGGAGTCATGCTGGTTTCTGCTGGACGTCCTCCCACAGGTGTCCAAACATCCCTTTCAGCCTTGGAGCAGCAGGGTCTGACTTCCTGCTGAAAGTGTTAAACTGTGATGAAGAGCTGCGGGTCGCGGCTCCTCCTCCTGCTCTGCTGTCCTTGGTCACATCTCATTAAAGCTTGTTGAGCTCATCAGTTTCAGCCTTTTTCCCTTTCTAAGGCTCTTTGGCCTGTGTGCACGTGTGCACGTGTGCACGTGAGCTGTGTTTGTGTTGCTCTTGGCAGTGTGAGAGGTACCTGTGTTGTAGTGCTTGGTGCAGTATCTGAGGTCCGATTCGTCCTTCAGGAGGAACTGTGGGAGCGTGAGGCCCTCGGCCACCTGAACCGGGCCGTTCTCCTGCCACTCAAAGATCAGGTCGTTCATGGTGTAGCCGACTGCAAAAAGCAGAACATTAACCACACGTCAGGGAAGATTCCTCCAGCTTTCTGCTCACAAACTTTAAATAACAACGTTTCTTTCCTTCCTTGTTTCACTTCCTGTCACAGTTTCCCGGCCTTCTAATAGTTCTGTTCTGGTGTCAGGATTCATAAAATCTATGCCTGACCCGACCCAGCAGGGTTTGCTCCCTGCTGTGGGACCTCAGTCCAGTTTTTCCCATTAATGTGTCACGCACAGCAGTCACGTGCACACTGATCACCTCCATCTCGTTAGGTTTCAGTTTCAGTTTTTACTTTAAAAACAGCTTTTGTTCACTCAGAATCAGGTCACCGTTTGGGTTCTTTCCCTCCGGCTCCAACCATGAATCATGACAGGAAACCACGAGACTAAACGTGGTCTAAATGGGCTGATTTCCAGTCCAGTTTCTGACTAAAGAAACAGAAAAATATGTGAATTAGAGCAGCTTTAAAGGGAATTCAGCTGGATTAATATAAACTTTACTGTTTGTACTGAAAGATTAAAGCTTTGGAGCATGAACAGAGCAGCCAGAACCATCTCAGTCCAGGTGAGTTTATGCATGCAGGAGGGATTCAAACCCAGCTGGATTATCTGGGTGTGTTAGTCCGGTTTGGACTAATGCGTTTACATGTATTTCAACAGTCTGATTTTGGTTGGACGAACAATAATTCATCTTTTTTGGTGCTCGATGTTGTTTCCTTTTAGAAACTTCTTTCAGCCGCACAAGATGAGAAACAAGAGAAACTCCTGTTTTCTGTTGATTTCTTGATATAAATTAAGTATCTCTGTCTATATTTTCACATATTTTAAGAAACACCTGCACGTATTTCCTGTTTTCCTGGAAATAAATAAAGAAATGGGATAATGGGCTGGATCAGGGCTTGCATAATGCTCTCTGCACACATGCAGCCTTATATTCAGTTCAATGATCCAGCCTCAGAGCACGACGGCTGCTGAAGATAACAACAGAAAATCTGGGACACTCAAAAAAACATGCAGGCCGTGCACCGTGAGGCTTTTTGGAGAAAGCAGCAACCGACTGATGCATCCTGTTAAAGCCTGCAAACACAGACAAAAGGTTCAGTCCATCCTGTCTCTTAAGGCTCATGTGAAAGTGTGCGCACGTTGAGAAAAGCCACAACACGCACGCAGAGGAGCCTGCAACATCTGTGCTCAGCTTCAGATGTTTTTACGTGACCTCAGGTGGAAACAAAGATCCCTGAAACGTCTGCAGGTCACACCGACTGAATCCAAACTAATACTGCGAAGGTGTGATGTCATCGTCTGGGTCACATGTTGTCATTCCAGCCGACGTGAAACTTATTTTACTCAGTTACATGTGAGCCTAAATGGGTTCTTCCTGTGGAAATATGTGAAACTACGTGTTTATGGATG
Organism: Leuresthes tenuis; assembly: GCF_036924035.1. Classification (NCBI taxonomy): domain Eukaryota; kingdom Metazoa; phylum Chordata; class Actinopteri; order Atheriniformes; family Atherinopsidae; genus Leuresthes; species Leuresthes tenuis. The sequence goes on along the minus strand of NW_027325358.1, from coordinate 1,287,256 downwards.
CATCTGAAAAGGTTTTAAGGAGCAAAAACTGAAATATTACATGTTGTTCATCAGGCTGGAGCACCTCTGTGTGACGCCATGAGCTTTGCACATCTGGATTTGGGGATTTAAGCCTGTTTCGAGCAGTTGTGTGCACGTAGGGAGGGCTGAGCGTGTGCACGTGGAGGAGGCCGTCACAGGTTAGATATGCAGCAGATTAAGTGTGAGAACACTCACGTGTCAGCGTTCAAACCAACCAATAAAAGGAAGATATATCCAATATCCATCAACTATTCACAGGGTCAGAGCTCTTTCTGGGGAATCCGCACACAGACATGTTTTTAACGTGTAACAGACACGTTTGTAACCTGTAACAGACGTGTTTGTAACCTGTAACAGACGTGTTTGTAACGTGTAACAGACATGTTTGTAACGTGTAACAGACATGTTTTTAACCTGTAACAGACATGTTTGTAACGTGTAACAGACCTGTTTGTAACCTGTAACAGACATGTTTGTAACGTGTAACAGACCTGTTTGTAACCTGTAACAGACATGTTTGTAACGTGTAACAGACATGTTTGTAACGTGTAACAGACACGTTTGTAACGTGTAACAGACATGTTTGTAACCTGTAACAGACATGTTTGTAACGTGTAACAGACATGTTTGTAACGTGTAACAGACATGTTTTTAACGTGTAACAGACATGTTTGTAACGTGTAACAGACATGTTTGTAACCTGTAACAGACATGTTTGTAACGTGTAACAGACATGTTTGTAACGTGTAACAGACATGTTTTTAACGTGTAACAGACATGTTTGTAACGTGTAACAGACATGTTTGTAACCTGTAACAGACATGTTTGTAACGTGTAACAGACATGTTTGTAACGTGTAACAGACATGTTTTTAACCTGTAACAGACATGTTTGTAACGTGTAACAGACATGTTTGTAACGTGTAACAGACCTGTTTTTAACGTGTAACAGACATGTTTTTAACGTGTAACAGACATGTTTGTAACGTGTAACAGACATGTTTGTAACCTGTAACAGACATGTTTTTAACGTGTAACAGACATGTTTTTAACGTGTAACAGACATGTTTGTAACGTGTAACAGACATGTTTGTAACGTGTAACAGACATGTTTGTAACGTATAACAGACGTGTTTGTAACGTGTAACAGACATGTTTTTAACGTGTAACAGACATGTTTGTAACCTGTAACAGACATGTTTGTAACCTGTAACAGACATGTTTTTAACGTGTAACAGACATGTTTTTAACGTGTAACAGACGTGTTTGTAACGTGTAACAGACATGTTTGTAACGTGTAACAGACGTGTTTGTAACGTGTAACAGACATGTTTGTAACCTGTAACAGACGTGTTTGTAACGTGTAACAGACATGTTTGTAACGTGTAACAGACGTGTTTGTAACCTGTAACAGACATATTTGTAACGTGTAACAGACGTGTTTGTAACCTGTAACAGACATGTTTGTAACGTGTAACAGACGTGTTTGTAACGTGTAACAGACGTGTTTGTAACGTGTAACAGACGTGTTTGTAACGTGTAACAGACGTGTTTGTAACGTGTAACAGACATGTTTGTAACCTGTAACAGACATGTTTGTAACCTGTAACAGACATGTTTGTAACCTGTAACAGACATGTTTGTAACGTGTAACAGACACGTTTGTAACCTGTAACAGACATGTTTGTACACGATGATCTCTGGTTCCTTTTGCTTTTAGTCTTTGGAGGATTAACTTCCTGTTTGCACAGGAGGTGCAGCCTCCCTGTTTTAATGCATATTCAGCGGCGTGCACGGTCCCTGCGGTGTTTAGAAGTCAGTGAGGTACGGAATATCTTCACATTCAGCACGAACAGGAGAGTCAAGGCAATTATGATGAATAATAAACTGGAGCACGAGAGGCTGGGAGATGGTAACTTATTAATCACCAAAGTGTGGCTGATGCTGTTGAATCATACGCCTTTAATGAGAGAAAATCTATTCTTAGAGTAATTAAGTCAGAAGTGTTGCCAGTGAATACAGCTCACAGGTGAAACCAGTTAATAAGCCTAACCCTCACAGGCTCCTCCACAATGAGCTCTGAATGTGATGAACACCGAACTCCAAGAGGAAGCACGGCGAAACACTCCGAATGGAGGCAATGATCAGTCCGGGTTATCAGCAGCTGGATGTTCTGGCTCCAGCGTGAATCGTGTCAGTTAAGGACGGGCTCCTCCAAAGAATCACCTCCTTATCGGGGGGGGGGCCATTAGCTCCAGGTCGGGTCTCACATGGCAAATCGGCCTAAGGCTTCTGTAGGAGCCAATTTCTTGGTTTGCATTTAAATTTCTGTTGGAATATAGTTTGGCAGTGTTTACAGGTGTGTGTGTTCACTAATGATCCCTGCAGGTGAGAAGGCTTGAGAGCAAGGTGCTGCCCTCTAGTGGTGTGGCTGACTGAAGCTCACAGTCTGTGGACCTCACCGACCGCACAGATGCTCTTTGTTTAAACCTTGATGTAGTTTGTTTACAGTATTTTCTTTGATCAGTTGTAAATCCATCACAAATAAACTCTTCTTTATTCTTTATTTACATCTTCCCTTTTTTTCCTCAACGAACACGAGCTTCTAAAGCACAGTCAGCGCATGAGTGATTCACACAAAAGAATAAAAACAAAAGGACGCCGTGGACACTACAGCAGTCTAAAGACTCGCTTTGGAGGAGGAGTGATGGTTTGGATACAGATCGTCATCCAGGACAAAGAACAATGGCGTCTACCCGACTCAACTCACAGCGGTAGTTAAAGTTTAAGACTTTGCTGAAACAGTCAGTCAGGAGAAGACGTCTGGAATCAGGTCAGGCAGAGCTCCTGGTGGCCAACCTCAGCTCCTGGGCTCAGCCTGAAAAAGCCACAGGACACCATCTCCCTGTGGGCTCAACACCTGTGGAGGTGAGGGCCGGGTGGGCCAATCACTGGAGTCATACACTGGCTCATGGGATGTGGAACGTTTCCTCTGTCAGGGAAAGAACCGCAGCTGGTGAGTCAGGGAGAGCTGCACCAACTACATATAGCTGGGCTCAGATCTATATCCAGCGTGGGGCTCTGGAACCAAACTCCTGGAGAGGAGCTGGACTCTCACAGTCGCCCAGGCTGGTGTCCAGTTAGCGCTTAGCGCTAATAAACACAACAGCAGCTCAGAGCACCCGGCCGTCTCTGAGACTTTTTAATCGCAGTAACGCAGTGATGTGGGGGGGTGACGGATAGTCTTGGACTATCCGTTAAGAAAACCATGTTGGAGCAACTGTGGTTCTAAGTGTGACCACCTTGGACCACCTTGGGCCACCTTGGACCACCTTGGGCCACCTTGGACCACCTTGGACCACCTTGGACCACCTTGGACCACCTTGGGCCACCTTGGGCCACCTCTGACCACCTCGGACCACCTTGGACCACCTTGGACCACCTTGGGCCACCTTGGACCACCTTGGGCCACCTTGGACCACCTTGGACCACCTTGGACCACCTTGGACCACCTTGGGCCACCTTGGGCCACCTCTGACCACCTCGGACCACCTTGGGCCACCTTGGGCCACCTTGGGCCACCTTGGGCCACCTTGGACCAACTTGGACCACCTTGGACCACCTTGGGCCACCTTGGGCCACCTTGGGCCACCTTGGACCACCTTGGACCACCTTGGGCCACCTTGGGCCACCTTGGACCACCTTGGGCCAAAGGTTTGTAGTCATAGCATCAGAGCTGCTCTTGGGTGAAGACACGTTGGTGGGGAGTTGGATCCGGTGGCGGGCAGGGTGCTGGACAGACCCGGTAAACCCAAAGGAGTCGGGAGGTTTTTCCACATGCACGGGGGGAGTCTGAACGGACCATGTTCAGAGCCTCCATTTAGGGATGCAGCTTCCAAAAGCTGCGGTGATACGGTCACTGGGGGAAGACTTGGCACTAAAAAAGCTTTCCTGTGGCTTGGGTGGAAGTCTGGGCGAAGAGACAGTTTAAGTGTGTTCGGCTCAGTAAATGCGATAAAAACCAGGATGTGAGCGTGTCTGTGACCTCAGACACAGCCTGAAGTCTGCTGGAAACTGTCCGGCAGCAGCTGCTGGTTTCCTGCCACATTTACGACGCGACTGTGTGCATTTGAACCGGTGCGGTACTCACAGCTCTCCAGCTGCATGATGCAGGTCTGGACGTCCATTGGGAAGTTTTTGAGATCCATGGGACATGACAGAGTTAATGTTAGTCTGAAAGCAAAGAGAGAGGCGAGAACAAGTGATTAAAGACGGAGACAGAGTTATAAACAGTACAAATGTGCGTATTAGGGTTAGAGTAGTGTTAGAGACGACCGACCCACTCAGTGGTTGGTTCAGATCTGAATGCTGCATTCACTGAACCTCAGAAACTCTAATTCTCAGTTATACAGTTATCTTCAGTTAAGAAAGAGATTAAATTCTTTAACGTTTCCTCAGATCACGAATAAGAAAATAAAGATAATTTGCATCCAAACTTGGAAATCGGACTTCTTCTTATTTGTTTCCCAGTTCAAAGTTGTGTCTTTTATGTTTCCATCTGTCACAGAATCCAGGAGGAAGAGCCCAACAGGAGAGTCTCTTCGGTGACAGTTCAACAGGTGAAGATCTAAAAGGTTAAAGCCCAGAGGAGGCGTTCAGGGTCCTGCTTCCTGAACCCGGGCCGGTTCGACTCCCGATGAGACTGTGATTGATCATTTACTCCAAAGGTTTTTGGGTATAATTTGTACAGCGATGTTTTGTGGAACAGACGGATGATTAAAACCATCTGCAGCCAGCAGAGAGCATGCAGTGGATTTCATAAAAAACTCTTACGGCAGAGAGCTGTCAGACACATCAAATCATTCTTGGGGATGTTTTTTATTTGAGACGGATGGAATTATTTGTCCAAGTTCTTAGACTTTGAGCATATTTTTAATTTCACTTCGCATTATGTCAGAAGCTACTCTAGTCTTGAATGATTAATCTGCTGCTCATTACTCTGGGTTGGATGAGTCATTGTGCATTATGTTTGGGTAATCATGCACGATGATGCATGCACTGTATACTAAAAATATATATGCAGATTGTTACAAGGATGTTGTGCTTTTTTCCTACACATTGGTCATAAAAAGGCTTCTGCTGACAGTGAACCATCACAAAAACACAGCTCTGCTCCTCTTTCTTGCCTCTGGGCATGAAAACGCAAAGCGTGCATCAGCATGGATGCACGCTGCTCCTGAGCAAAGGACCTCTGATGGAGCTAAAGAGGCCCGAAGTTCATTCAAAGAGACATTATCGTGGATGCGGTCCACATAGGACCGAGTTAGATCAAACGCACACCTTATAGAATATAAAACATTCCCGTTCTTGAATATCCTGAGCAGTTTGTTGTCTGTGGTGACTTCGTGGAAGTGGGCGCCCTTCTCATTGGCAAAGAACAGATCTGGCTTCCATATGGAGTCCAACATGGACGGGTCCAGGTCCAGGGAGTCATCGGGGTACTCTGCATAGGCGAGCCGGGGGTCATTCCACTGCTGACGGAGGAAGATGTTCACCCGGTAGTCCTGCAGACAGAAGACAGCTTTAGACTCATCTGAGGCTACAGGAAGTTCACCGAGATGGACAAAGAACTATTTTCTACAAATATGGTAAATGGAATAAATCAGCTCATCATTCTAATCCGTTCCTGACTGCTCACAGTCAATCATCCAAGCTGCTGAATCCTGATTCTATCCTGATTGCAGCTTGTTTCAGGTGAACTCTGATGAGGCGGGCCGCTGATTTCTGGTGATTACGCTCATCTTTACAGCTGTTTGTCATCAGCAGAGCTGGAATAACACTGAACATGGAGAAGAACACAAGCAGAACTTATGTTTCTGTATTTAGCAGACGCTTTTATCCAAAAAGACTTACAAATGAAGATATAACAGCTTTATAAAAGCTAACAATAAGCTCCATAGAAGGAACCCAGGAGTCCGACTCTGTCAGAGGGGACAGAGTAGAGATAGGGTGCAGGCATAGAAGGAAGTGCAGAAAGATAAAGTGCAGAGATAGAGGGGGGAGGGAAGTACAAGGTAAGTGCTGGGATAGGAGAAGTAGGTGAACTTCCAGCACATCTGTAGGTGTCTATTGTAATGATGCATTTTGGCTTTGGTCTGCTGTTTTTCTGCTGATCTTCTGCAGGGTCGGAGCCCCTCATCTCTGCCCAGTCATGAAACTAAACTGCTGTAAAACTTCCAGATATATCGAGCTGCTTGTTGAATTTACTGAGTCACAGACGGAGGGTTTCAGCAGTCAAATGAAGACTCGCCGTCTGTCTTCGGCTCTCAGAGGAAGGTAAACAGCTGAAGGATGATGGAGACTCTAAGCTACAGCCATTCAGTGCCTAAAAGAGGAATAAATTCAAAAACCACAAACAGGAGTAACACCCTGAAGCTTCCTGAAACCATACGAGGGGTGTTCAAAGAGCCCTGACACATTTCTCTTTCTGCTTCCAACACTTAAGTGGAACGTTGTTTAATCAAACCCGGCGTGTTTAAAACTGCCAGCGGGCAACACTCGTTTCATACTTAAACATCAGTAAACGGCTGGAACTGCTGAGCAGGCAGGTGAGTTGGGGTCAAGTCTGGTGAATATCTTGTAGTGTGTGACCCCCCCCCCCCCCCCCCCGTCGTAGAAAAGCCATGTGGTGTGAACACACTTCAAAACCCCTGAAAACAAGAGAAACTCTGAGAAACTCTGAGAAACTCAGCGATCTGACAAAGGTGTGACTTTGGCTGCTTCAGGCCCAGGTGCAGCTGATTACTGCCGCTTGATTGGAGCAGAGGCCCGGGGCACCGGTCCAATCAGAGGAGCAGCAGGAGCAGGCTCACATCAACCAGCTGTTAGGAAAAATAACGCCCAGAAACGGTTGGAGTCGGAGAAGAAGAGCGGCACCAGCAAAGGTTGCAACACCAGCGCTTTGGACCTTTAAAAAAGATGTTTTTAACCTTCAGAGGACAGAAATGTTCCGAATTCAGGCCTGTGAGGCAGAACTGGGACTCTACAGGTAAGTCTACAGGTAAGTCCTACAGTGTGTGAATAAAACCATGATGTGGAGGGTCCCTGCATACAAGATACAACCAGGATTCAAACTATCCTCAATTACCCAGAATTCAACACAGCTTTAACCTGTTAAATGTCCATTTAACCTGTTAAAAGTAGCTTTAACCTGTTAAAGGTCCATTTAACCTGTTAAATGTCCATTTAACCTGTTAAATGTCCCTTTAACCTGTTAAAGGTCTCTTTAATCTGTTAAATGTCTCTTTAACCTGTTAAATGTCCCTTTAACCTGTTAAACGTAGCTTTAACCTGTTAAATGTCCATTTAACGTGTTAACTGTCGCTTTAACTTGTTAAATGAGGCTTTAATCTGTTAAATGTCCATTTAACCTGTTAAATGTCCCTTTAACCTGTTAAAAGTAGCTTTAACTTGTTAAATGTCCCTTTAACCTGTTAAATGTCTCTTTAACCTGTTAAAGGTCTCTTTAACCTGTTAAATGTCCCTTTAACCTGTTAAATGTCCCTTTAACCTGTTAAATGTCTCTTTAACCTGTTAAAAGTCCCTTTAACCTGTTAAATGTCCCTTTAACCTGTTAAATGTCCCTTTAACCTCTTAAATGTCCCTTTAACCTGTTAAATGTCCCTTTAACCTTTTAAAAGTAGCTTTAACCTGTTAAATGAGGCTTTAACCTGTTAAATGAGGCTTTAACCTGTTAAATGTCTCTTTAACCTGTTAAATGTCCCTTTAATCTGTTAAATGTCCCTTTAACCTGTTAAATGTCCCTTTAACCTGTTAAATGTCCCTTTAATCTGTTAAATGTCTCTTTAACCTGTTAAAGGTCTCTTTAACCTGTTAAATGTCCTTTTAACCTGTTAAATGTCCCTTTAATCTGTTAAATGTTCATTTAACCTGTTAAATGTCCCTTTAACTTGTTAAATGTCCCTTTAACCTGTTAAAGGTCCATTTAACCTGTTAAATGTCCCTTTAATCTGTTAAATGTCCCTTTAACCTGTTAAATGTCTCTTTAACCTGTTAAAAGTAGCTTTAATCTGTTAAAAGTAGCTTTAACCTGTTAAATGTCTCTTTAATCTGTTAAATGTCCCTTTAACCTGTTAAATGTCTCTTTAATCTGTTAAATCTCGCTTTAACCTGTTAAATGAGGCTCATCTGTGTGGGAATAAAAGTGATATAAAGCACTAAAACTGATCTAACCTGGTTTAAGAGGTGAGGAGGGTTTCACATGACGAGTTTTGTTTTTTAAAGAAAGTCTTTTCTTGCTGCGATCTGATAAGAACGAGGGGCTGCGTAATGACCCGAATGTCCCCACGCCAGCATCCCTCCACTGCACTGCGAGCTCCGTGGAAGATTCCCAGAATGCACTGTAAAAAGCAGTGAGCATCTCTGCTCGCCATGCTCACTGACTGGAAGTGACATCACCACTCTTCCAGCTCGCTGCCCTTCAAACCGAGCTGGAGTCGGCGTACAGCACAGATGTGGAAAGGAAATAAAGCTATGAGACGCTGGATTGTTCTGAGATATAAGTGCGTTGGTTAGTTTCTGCCTCCAAACACGCAGGTTTGACACGGTTCTCCTTATTTAAGCTGATCAGGAGACATATTAAAGCTGCAGTTACATAATGAACATGGGCTCTGAGTGCAGACTCTTGGCTTTAATTCAGGAATTACAGCTGCTCACTCGAACTGCCTCAAAAGCACAAATATCTTTCTGTTTATTTAATCTGCCACACATCATGGAAACCCAACAAATGCTCCTATTATTGCTCTGTATGCTTCACATTCATGAGAGCTCTCTGATGCACGAACCTCATCAGTGGTGGAAGTACAGTTTGCTGTGGAGTGATTCACCGCCTGCCCCGGGTGATGCAGAACGTTCCTGCAGATGTGATCTCTGCTGGCAGGTAGCGAGGCCGAAGCTTCAGCGGCTCAGCTATCACTTATTTCAGGCCCTCTGATTATCACAGCACCGTTCATTAAAGCGACAATCTTCTCTCACAGGTCTTAAAATCTTCTGCTGCTGGAGGAATAATCCAGCACCCCAGCTGTGGATTATAATCCGACTCAGTTCGGTTTTACTCCTCAAAGAGGAAGCTTCACGATGCCTGAAATGACTGAACATGTTCACCAGGCTCAAGGAGCCCCCCCTCAGTCACAGACATATATGTGCAAAGATGCATGTTTTGGCCTTTTTGTCTTAAAGATATAAGAAGCACAAACACACAAAAATAAAACTAAAGGTTAAACACAACCAAAGAAACCCAAAATAATCAAAGAACCACAAAAAGATGCACGACAGTAAACGAAAAACTACTGAAAAAAGGCAAAATGACCACTAAAACTTCCAAAATTAGACAAAAAGAGAGAAAATCTGAAAAGAGCTCAAACTGTGACACAAAACAGCCAAAAACAAAAGCACAAATGAGTCAACAGAGACTTCTTCTCAGATGTTTCAGACACAAAACGAGCAGAAAGAAGTTAAATGATGATGAGAAACAAACGGAAGCATCAGAGAAGCCAAACTCACACATGGTTACACATCTGGACTCGTGATATAACGGCTCAGCCCATCTGCACGCTCTGTGGCTGCACTCTGAGTCCTCCGCAGGAGGCGTGGAGCCTTTCAGGACGCCTTTGTCCGGGGGCCAGAGCTTTCAGAACTCGTCCAGGCGTAACGTTAAAACTTGGGCTGCCCCCACGGAGTCCTTCGGTGGAAATGCCCCCCCGCCGCCGCCTCTCCAACCCCTGCCGCTGACCACATGAATATTCTGTTCACGTTGTCTCTTTGAGCACTTTGAGTTTCCCTGAAACGGCTCCACGGCTCTAACATCACCCACTGGTTCCTGAGCAGCTGTTTGGAGGCTTTAAAGTCAGCATCTTGCTAGTTTCACAGCCTCAAGTGACCACATTTGGACAAGAGACGGAAGCCATGCTTGAAATCTGTCTGGACAAACTTCATTTCATAAGATAATGATTTCCAAAATGATCACAAGGAGGAAATCTAGCTGATGTCTTTCATGAGAGAAGTTGATGCTTTTTTATGGATCTTTCATATACAGCTCATTTCCTCTGGAAAAGCTGATCTGATTGGTTTAAAAGGTTCAGCCCACCATCCGGGGTGCTTTCAGAAAGCAGCACATTGGATGCAAAATTACTCCAACCAGAGTTCTAATAAAGTCCTCCAACCAATATATCCATATAGGTCATTGTTTATACCCTTAAATACGACTGTTACAGCCCCCCCCAGCTCGCCAGGGGGAAAGGGGAGCAACCCGAAAGAACTCCAAGGAAACATTTATTCCCAAAGTAACAACAATAATCTGTTAAATAATCAAATCAAATGACAAAACAACCAAAAGCAGTCCAATGAAACTGTTCTAACCAAAGAGGAACAAAAAGTACAGGAGTAGCGCCCCAGAACAAAACCGGGGCAGCAGGGTATGAAAAAACCTCCTAGAGGACCAATCCATTGGAGCAGCAGCCAGGCACAAAGGGGTGGAGCCAGAGCGGTGAAGGGAAAACCAGCCAATCCCGGACAGGGAATTGAACAGCAGAAAAACACTAGAGCATGGGTCGTAACACGCCCTGGGTGGGTTTACACCTTAACAAAGCCTGGTTAGGTTTAGATAAAGACTCTAGTTGGGGCTAAAATACATTCTTTGTACCAGGAGGCCGTCAGCCTCATAGACTCCATTTGGCTGGTTACCATGGTTACATGTCAACACAACTCATTTCAGCGTAACGTCGTCACTGCCTGGTTGGCTTTAGGCAAAAAAAAAACAAAAAACAATCACTGCTTGAGGGGGATGAGGAAGGAGAACTCCTTGATTCAGACGTTGTTATTAGATCAGAAGCAGCAGAATAAAAGATATTCTGCTGATATTTTCCTTCTCAGTCACAGAATCGGCTGCACGGCGCCATATGATCATTATATAAGTCTGCTTCAGGCACAGAGAGGACTGTCCTTCACACAAAGTCATTCATGTTCATTCAAAATATTTCAACATTTTCAGCTGATACTTAATGAAAAGAATTTAAAATAGGCTAAAAGTCTCACAAAAAGTCTGTTAATGTAGTTAACAACAGCGTTATCTCACGGGTTTTCCTTATTTTTTCAACATAAACAGCCGTCAAGCTTCAGTGAGGAATAAAATAACTTTGTTAAAGTTTCTGAGTGCAGTAAGAACCCACAGAAGTATCATCAGCAGTTCAGCTCCTTTCAGTTCAACAGAGCTTTAAAGCTTTGTTTAGGTCATAGTTGTGGTTTCACGGAGCTCTGACTCTTCTCTCAGCTGCAGCTGATAAACCCACAGTGCATCACACAGAAAGCAGAGCTGAAAGAGCAGCAGATATCTTCACACTTGGCAGGACACAAACTCCAAATGCATGCTAATGATGTTCTGTGTCTGCTGCTCTATAAATAGAAACATGTCTGCAAACAAGCTGGCTTCAGTAATGGTTCCCAAATGCAGCTTTAGGACTTCAAACTACAGCTTAAAAGAGCAGAATCGCCCTCACACAGAGTTTAAATTGAATTGGGTTCAGTGACAGCGAACCTGTGGCAGACAGATAAACCAAACACACTCTCACAAACAGGATGGATAAAGAGGTATGTGGAGATTGAGTGGAGGAAATGAGTTTAACGGTAAATCTGTTTATGGTCGATGGCGTGTAGCTCTGACCCTAAGCCCTCTGTGGTTGTATGAGTGTTAAAAAACGAACTCTGAACCTCTCCTCTTCTGTTTGATGGAATGGGAACACATATCACAACCCATTTCTGTTCCTGGGAGCATATATCAGGGCGTCTGAAGTGTAAAACTCCTTCTTCCTGTTCCTGGGAGCATATATCAGGGCGTCTGAAGTGTAAAACTCCTTCTTCCTGCTCCTGGGAGCATATATCAGGGCGTCTGAAGTGTAAAACTCCTTCTTCCTGTTCCTGGGAGCATATATCAGGGCGTCTGAAGTGTAAAACTCCTTCTTCCTGTTCCTGGGAGCATATATCAGGGCGTCTGAAGTGTAAAACTCCTTCTTCCTGTTCCTAGGAGCAGATATCAGGGCGTCTGAAGTGTAAAACTCCTTCTTCCTGTTCCTGGGAGCATATATCAGGGCATCTGAAGTGTAAAACTCCTTCTTCCTGTTCCTAGGAGCAGATATCAGGGCGTCTGAAGTGTAAAACTCCTTCTTCCTGCTCCTGGGAGCATATATCAGGGCGTCTGAAGTGTAAAACTCCTTCTTCCTGTTCCTAGGAGCATATTTCAGGGCGTCTGAAGTGTAAAACTCCTTCTTCCTGTTCCTGGGAGCATATATCAGGGCGTCTGAAGTATAAAACTCCTTCTTCCTGTTCCTGGGAGCATATATCAGGGCGTCTGAAGTGTAAAACTCCTTCTTCCTGTTCCTGGGAGCATATATCAGGGCATCTGAAGTGTAAAATCCCTTCTTCCTGTTCCTGGGAGCATATATCAGAGCGTCTGAAGTGTAAAACTCCTTCTTCCTGTTCCTGGGAGCATATATCAGGGCGTCTGAAGTGTAAAACTCCTTCTTCCTGCTCCTGGGAGCATATATCAGGGCGTCTGAAGCGTAAAACTCCTTCTTCCTGCTCCTGGGAGCATATATCAGGGCGTCTGAAGTGTAAAACTCCTCCTTCCTGCTCCTGGGAGCATATATCAGGGCGTCTGAAGTGTAAAACTCCTTCTTCCTGCTCCTGGGAGCAGATATCAGGGCGTCTGAAGTGTAAAACTCCTTCTTCCTGTTCCTGGGAGCATATATCAGGGCGTCTGAGGTGTAAAACTCCTTCTTCCTGCTCCTGGGAGCATATATCAGGGCGTCTGAAGTGTAAAACTCCTTCTTCCTGTTCCTGGGAGCATATATCAGGGCGTCTGAAGTGTAAAACTCCTTCTTCCTGTTCCTGGGAGCATATATCAGGGCGTCTGAGGTGTAAAACTCCTTCTTCCTGTTCCTGGGAGCATATATCAGGGCGTCTGAAGTGTAAAACTCCTTCTTCCTGTTCCTGGGAGCAGATATCAGGGCGTCTGAAGTGTAAAACTCCTTCTTCCTGCTCCTGGGAGCATATATCAGGGCATCTGAAGTGTAAAACTACTTCTTCCTGCTCCTGGGAGCATATATCAGAGCGTCTGAAGTGTAAAACTCCTTCTTCCTGCTCCTGGGAGCCTATATCAGGGCGTCTGAAGTGTAAAACTCCTTCTTCCTGTTCCTGGGAGCATATATCAGGGCGTCTGAAGTGTAAAACTCCTTCTTCCTGTTCCTGGGAGCATATATCAGGGCGTCTGAAGTGTAAAACTCCTTCTTCCTGTTCCTGGGAGCATATATCAGGGCGTCTGAAGTGTAAAACTCCTTCTTCCTGCTCCTGGGAGCATATATCAGGGCGTCTGAAGTGTAAAACTCCTTCTTCCTGTTCCTGGGAGCCTATATCAGGGCGTCTGAAGTGTAAAACTCCTTCTTCCTGCTCCTGGGAGCAGATATCAGGGCGTCTGAAGTGTAAAACTCCTTCTTCCTGTTCCTGGGAGCATATATCAGGGCGTCTGAAGTGTAAAACTCCTTCTTCCTGTTCCTGGGAGCATATATCAGGGCGTCTGAAGTGTAAAACTCCTTCTTCCTGTTCCTGGGAGCATATATCAGGGCGTCTGAAGTGTAAAACTCCTTCTTCCTGTTCCTGGGAGCATATATCAGAGCGTCTGAAGTGTAAAACTCCTTCTTCCTGCTCCTGGGAGCATATATCAGAGCGTCTGAAGTGTAAAACTCCTTCTTCCTGTTCCTGGGAGCATATATCAGAGCGTCTGAAGTGTAAAACTCCTTCTTCCTGTTCCTGGGAGCATATATCAGGGCGTCTGAAGTGTAAAACTCCTTCTTCCTGTTCCTGGGAGCATATATCAGAGCGTCTGAAGTGTAAAACTCCTTCTTCCTGTTCCTGGGAGCATATATCAGGGCGTCTGAAGTGTAAAACTCCTTCTTCCTGCTCCTGGGAGCATATATCAGGGCGTCTGAAGTGTAAAACTCCTTCTTCCTGCTCCTGGGAGCAGATATCAGGGCGTCTGAAGTGTAAAACTCCTTCTTCCTGTTCCTGGGAGCATATATCAGGGCGTCTGAAGTGTAAAACTCCTTCTTCCTGTTCCTGGGAGCATATATCAGGGCGTCTGAGGTGTAAAACTCCTTCTTCCTGTTCCTGGGAGCATATATCAGGGCGTCTGAAGTGTAAAACTCCTTCTTCCTGTTCCTGGGAGCAGATATCAGGGCGTCTGAAGTGTAAAACTCCTTCTTCCTGCTCCTGGGAGCATATATCAGGGCATCTGAAGTGTAAAACTACTTCTTCCTGCTCCTGGGAGCATATATCAGAGCGTCTGAAGTGTAAAACTCCTTCTTCCTGCTCCTGGGAGCATATATCAGGGCGTCTGAAGTGTAAAACTCCTTCTTCCTGTTCCTGGGAGCATATATCAGGGCGTCTGAAGTGTAAAACTCCTTCTTCCTGTTCCTGGGAGCATATATCAGGGCGTCTGAAGTGTAAAACTCCTTCTTCCTGTTCCTGGGAGCATATATCAGGGCGTCTGAAGTGTAAAACTCCTTCTTCCTGCTCCTGGGAGCATATATCAGGGCGTCTGAAGTGTAAAACTCCTTCTTCCTGTTCCTAGGAGCCTATATCAGGGCGTCTGAAGTGTAAAACTCCTTCTTCCTGCTCCTGGGAGCAGATATCAGGGCGTCTGAAGCGTAAAACTCCTTCTTCCTGTTCCTGGGAGCATATATCAGGGCGTCTGAAGTGTAAAACTCCTTCTTCCTGTTCCTGGGAGCCTATATCAGGGCGTCTGAAGTGTAAAACTCCTTCTTCCTGTTCCTAGGAGCCTATATCAGGGCGTCTGAAGTGTAAAACTCCTTCTTCCTGTTCCTGGGAGCATATATCAGGGCGTCTGAAGTGTAAAACTCCTTCTTCCTGTTCCTGGGAGCATATATCAGGGCGTCTGAAGTGTAAAACTCCTTCTTCCTGTTCCTGGGAGCATATATCAGGGCGTCTGAAGTGTAAAACTCCTTCTTCCTGTTCCTGGGAGCATATATCAGGGCGTCTGAAGTGTAAAACTCCTTCTTCCTGTTCCTGGGAGCATATATCAGGGCATCTGAAGTGTAAAACTCCTTCTTCCTGTTCCTGGGAGCATATATCAGGGCGTCTGAAGTGTAAAACTCCTTCTTCCTGTTCCTGGGAGCATATATCAGGGCGTCTGAAGTGTAAAACTCCTTCTTCCTGTTCCTGGGAGCATATATCAGGGCGTCTGAAGTGTAAAACTCCTTCTTCCTGTTCCTGGGAGCATATATCAGGGCATCTGAAGTGTAAAACTCCTTCTTCCTGTTCCTGGGAGCATATATCAGGGCGTCTGAAGTGTAAAACTCCTTCCTGTTCCTGGGAGCATATATCAGGGCGTCTGAAGTGTAAAACTCCTTCTTCCTGTTTCTGGGAGCATATATCAGGGCGTCTGAAGTGTAAAACTACTTCTTCCTGCTCCTGGGAGCATATATCAGGGCGTCTGAAGTGTAAAACTCCTTCTTCCTGCTCCTGGGAGCATATATCAGGGCGTCTGAAGTGTAAAACTCCTTCTTCCTGCTCCTGGGAGCATATATCAGGGCGTCTGAAGTGTAAAACTCCTTCTTCCTGTTCCTGGGAGCAGATATCAGGGCGTCTGAAGTGTAAAACTCCTTCTTCCTGTTCCTGGGAGCATATATCAGGGCGTCTGAGGTGTAAAACTCCTTCTTCCTGTTCCTGGGAGCATATATCAGGGCGTCTGAAGTGTAAAACTCCTTCTTCCTGTTCCTGAGAGCATATATCAGGGCGTCTGAAGTGTAAAACTCCTTCTTCCTGTTCCTGGGAGCAGATATCAGGGCGTCTGAAGTGTAAAACTCCTTCTTCCTGTTCCTGGGAGCATATATCAGGGCGTCTGAAGTGTAAAACTCCTTCTTCCTGCTCCTGGGAGCATATATCAGGGCGTCTGAAGTGTAAAACTCCTTCTTCCTGTTCCTAGGAGCCTATATCAGGGCGTCTGAAGTGTAAAACTCCTTCTTCCTGCTCCTGGGAGCAGATATCAGGGCGTCTGAAGCGTAAAACTCCTTCTTCCTGTTCCTGGGAGCATATATCAGGGCGTCTGAAGTGTAAAACTCCTTCTTCCTGCTCCTGGGAGCAGATATCAGGGCGTCTGAAGCGTAAAACTCCTTCTTCCTGTTCCTGGGAGCATATATCAGGGCGTCTGAAGTGTAAAACTCCTTCTTCCTGTTCCTGGGAGCCTATATCAGGGCGTCTGAAGTGTAAAACTCCTTCTTCCTGTTCCTAGGAGCCTATATCAGGGCGTCTGAAGTGTAAAACTCCTTCTTCCTGTTCCTGGGAGCATATATCAGGGCGTCTGAAGTGTAAAACTCCTTCTTCCTGTTCCTGGGAGCATATATCAGGGCGTCTGAAGTGTAAAACTCCTTCTTCCTGTTCCTGGGAGCATATATCAGGGCGTCTGAAGTGTAAAACTCCTTCTTCCTGTTCCTGGGAGCATATATCAGGGCGTCTGAAGTGTAAAACTCCTTCTTCCTGTTCCTGGGAGCATATATCAGGGCATCTGAAGTGTAAAACTCCTTCTTCCTGTTCCTGGGAGCATATATCAGGGCGTCTGAAGTGTAAAACTCCTTCTTCCTGTTCCTGGGAGCATATATCAGGGCGTCTGAAGTGTAAAACTCCTTCTTCCTGTTCCTGGGAGCATATATCAGGGCGTCTGAAGTGTAAAACTCCTTCTTCCTGTTCCTGGGAGCATATATCAGGGCATCTGAAGTGTAAAACTCCTTCTTCCTGTTCCTGGGAGCATATATCAGGGCGTCTGAAGTGTAAAACTCCTTCCTGTTCCTGGGAGCATATATCAGGGCGTCTGAAGTGTAAAACTCCTTCTTCCTGTTCCTGGGAGCATATATCAGGGCGTCTGAAGTGTAAACCTCAATCTTCCTGTTCCTGGGAGCATATATCAGGGCGTCTGAAGTGTAAAACTCCTTCTTCCTGTTCCTGGGAGCAGATATCAGGGCGTCTGAAGTGTAAAACTCCTTCTTCCTGTTCCTGGGAGCATATATCAGGGCGTCTGAAGTGTAAAACTCCTTCTTCCTGTTCCTGGGAGCATATATCAGGGCGTCTGAAGTGTAAAACTCCTTCTTCCTGTTCCTGGGAGCATATATCAGGGCGTCTGAGGTGTAAAACTCCTTCTTCCTGTTCCTGGGAGCATATATCAGGGCGTCTGAAGTGTAAAACTCCTTCTTCCTGTTCCTGGGAGCATATATCAGGGCGTCTGAAGTGTAAAACTCCTTCTTCCTGCTCCTGGGAGCATATATCAGGGCGTCTGAAGTGTAAAACTCCTTCTTCCTGTTCCTAGGAGCATATATCAGGGCGTCTGAAGTGTAAAACTCCTTCTTCCTGTTCCTGGGAGCATATATCAGGGCGTCTGAAGTGTAAAACTCCTTCTTCCTGCTCCTGGGAGCATATATCAGGGCGTCTGAAGTGTAAAACTCCTTCTTCCTGCTCCTGGGAGCATATATCAGGGCGTCTGAAGTGTAAAACTCCTTCTTCCTGCTCCTGGGAGCATATATCAGGGCGTCTGAAGTGTAAAACTCCTTCTTCCTGTTCCTGGGAGCAGATATCAGGGCGTCTGAAGTGTAAAACTCCTTCTTCCTGTTCCTGGGAGCATATATCAGGGCGTCTGAGGTGTAAAACTCCTTCTTCCTGTTCCTGGGAGCATATATCAGGGCGTCTGAAGTGTAAAACTCCTTCTTCCTGCTCCTGGGAGCATATATCAGGGCGTCTGAAGTGTAAAACTCCTTCTTCCTGTTCCTGGGAGCAGATATCAGGGCGTCTGAAGTGTAAAACTCCTTCTTCCTGTTCCTGGGAGCATATATCAGGGCGTCTGAAGTGTAAAACTCCTTCTTCCTGTTCCTGGGAGCAGATATCAGGGCGTCTGAAGTGTAAAACTCCTTCTTCCTGCTCCTGGGAGCATATATCAGGGCGTCTGAAGTGTAAAACTCCTTCCTGTTCCTGGGAGCATATATCAGGGCGTCTGAAGTGTAAAATTCCTTCTTCCTGTTCCTGGGAGCAGATATCAGGGTGTCTGAAGTGTAAAACTCCTTCTTCCTGTTCCTGGGAGCAGATATCAGGGCGTCTGAAGTGTAAAACTCCTTCTTCCTGCTCCTGGGAGCATATATCAGGGCGTCTGAAGTGTAAAACTCCTTCTTCCTGCTCCTGGGAGCATATATCAGGGCGTCTGAAGTGTAAAACTCCTTCTTCCTGCTCCTGGGAGCATATATCAGGGCGTCTGAAGTGTAAAACTCCTTCTTCCTGCTCCTGGGAGCATATATCAGGGCGTCTGAAGTGTAAAACTCCTTCTTCCTGCTCCTGGGAGCATATATCAGGGCGTCTGAAGTGTAAAACTCCTTCTTCCTGTTCCTGGGAGCATATATCAGGGCGTCTGAGGTGTAAAACTCCTTCTTCCTGCTCCTGGGAGCATATATCAGGGCGTCTGAGGTGTAAAACTCCTTCTTCCTGTTCCTGGGAGCATATATCAGGGCGTCTGAAGTGTAAAACTCCTTCTTCCTGTTCCTGGGAGCATATATCAGGGCGTCTGAGGTGTAAAACTCCTTCTTCCTGCTCCTGGGAGCATATATCAGGGCGTCTGAAGTGTAAAACTCCTTCTTCCTGCTCCTTGGAGCATATATCAGGGCGTCTGAAGTGTAAAACTCCTTCTTCCTGTTCCTGGGAGCATATATCAGGGCGTCTGAGGTGTAAAACTCCTTCTTCCTGCTCCTGGGAGCATATATCAGGGCGTCTGAAGTGTAAAACTCCTTCTTCCTGCTCCTGGGAGCATATATCAGGGCGTCTGAAGTGTAAAACTCCTTCTTCCTGCTCCTGGGAGCATATATCAGGGCGTCTGAAGTGTAAAACTCCTTCTTCCTACTCCTGGGAGCATATATCAGGGCGTCTGAAGTGTAAAACTCCTTCTTCCTGCTCCTGGGAGCATATATCAGGGCGTCTGAAGTGTAAAACTCCTTCTTCCTGTTCCTGGGAGCATATATCAGGGCGTCTGAGGTGTAAAACTCCTTCTTCCTGCTCCTGGGAGCATATATCAGGGCGTCTGAAGTGTAAAACTCCTTCTTCCTGCTCCTGGGAGCATATATCAGGGCGTCTGAAGTGTAAAACTCCTTCTTCCTGCTCCTGGGAGCATATATCAGGGCGTCTGAGGTGTAAAACTCCTTCTTCCTGTTCCTGGGAGCATATATCAGGGCGTCTGAAGCTCAGATGCGTTATTTCTGCCAGCACATTCTTAAAAAAAAGTCTCTTTTGTCCATTCATCATGTGCATTAAAGTAGTTCATCGAGTTAAAGGCAGCTGACATTACAGCGGATTAGTTTTGCTCCCTTCCTGGTTGGTGAAACAGATTTGAATATGTGGTGTCATCACAGATGATGAGCAGAGAACAAGGTCGTAATCCTAATGTGACATATGGCTCCCGCATCACTGTGTTTCACTTCCTCCAGCAGCTGACCTTCTGATCTACTTTAAATCAGCAGATTTAGCTCATGACGGATGTGCTGGTAAAGAAGGATCTCAGTCTTTGTTCAGCTCCACATGTTCGTGGTGTCTGTGACCGCCTGCCTGCCACATGTCAGTTTCCTACAACCATCTGTTAACATTCAACTGAATAAGGAAACTGTTTCCAACCAAAAGCTTATAGTCATCTGGTGTGTTTCTGACTGTCAAACACATTTAAAACGCTTCTCCTTCTTTCGGCCTCTCCCTTTATCAGGGGTCGCCACGGCAACGAGTCGATCTCGCATCAAGTTTGTCAAACACTTTTAAAACAAACTTTCAAAGGTTTGGGGCGAACAAACCGGAGTGAGCTGGTGGTGCTAAAGTCGAGGACCAGAGAAGACATGGTCCAGCTTCCTTGGTCCTAAACCATCGGAAATCAAACCCTCGGCTCCACAACAGCTGTGGGGTCAGAAAGGCAACCTCTGCACGGGAAAAACACTTCAACAATACGTCTCCATCATCAGACTGAAGAAGAAACATTTCCACTTGGATCCACACCGTTCGATAGGAATAAGCTGCGCAGTGCAACGATTACTGACATCTAGTGGTGAAGCTGGAGATAGCAGTCATCTAATTTCCTGCCCCCCCACTACCCAACAATCTGAAGGCAGAACAACTGAAGAGCAGAAACAGCTTAATTTACAACTAAAACAGTGTTTGTTCTCTGCCTTTATCGACCTGAATCCTCTCCGTCTTTCTTTTTTCTCCTGAAACTTGTCCTCAGACTGATTCCTCTGCTTTCCTCCTCAGCTCCTCTGACACTAATTAATAAAGCAAAGCCTTTAAATACTAATACAAACACAGTTTTTGATCTATTAGTCATAGTAATGCAGCTCCAGATTCGTTGGTAAAAGTCTTTGGCGAACAGGGAGAAGAATTGGAGCCATTTTTGTTTGTGGAAGCTCATTTAAACTAACTCCATGATATTCCCCTGCAGTTATTTCTTTAATTTTATTATTATTAATTATCATATGTTCCTGTTTTTGTCTCTTGTACCTTCAGTTAATCTGTAACTTTGTGTTTTGCTGCCTCCCTAAAGCAGGTGAGACCCTGGGTCTCAGTGAGATTTTACCTGTATAAATAAAGGTTAATAAAATTGACTGATCAGAAGCCATAAAAAGAAATAAAGCCGGGTCCCACACATGTGCCATAAAACACTCACATGGGTCCGATGAATAGTTAAAGTAATATTGTTCTCGTGACGTTTCCTTGTTGGCAGGAAAACACACAAACATACAAATGTTGCATCAGAACAACTCCCGGTGGGGCAGGAAGCTCTCAGACCCTGTCGCTTCAATCATCCGTCTCCGGAGAAGCTGGACCAGCTCGGCTCATTATGTAAGAGCCACAGACAGAGGAGCATCATGACTGGCTCACAGACAAATGCATGTTTCCATCAGTCAGAGGCGGAACCCGGCCTCACACCAAGGCCTCGATGGTCATTTCATAATCTGAGCAGTTACATGGTGACATGTGGGACTGAAGTGATGTACATTAAAGGGCCACCGTCTCTGCTTTACATTCCTGTTGATGACTCAGCGCCTGCTGGAGGCGGGGATGGATGCCATCCACCAGCTTCTCCGAGGCAGACTTTGTTTTTCATGAAGTGAAATTAGCACTTGTTTGTCCCACCGGCCGGGCGCCTCCTAACAGGCTGAGACAGCTCTCCTGGATCCTGGAGGAGCTGAAGTGGCTGTAGCATCCGTTCACTCCTGAAAAGCAGGCCGGATCTCTGGGTGTTTAATGCGTTTTATTCTAAAGCACACCAACCTCCGGTCCTCCATGTGTGTGTGTGAATAATAACACAGCAGCTTGTGTGCAGCCTGGACCGACTTCCTGTCACTTTAAAGTATTTCTGTCAGAGCCAGTAAATGTCTTCACTGCACATCTGCTATTCCTGTCTGCTCATCTGTCTCCTCTGGTTTCTGTCTGCTTCTCTCTTCATTATCTCTATTTGTCACCGTGACTTCCTCTCTGGCCACATATTTAAGCTCTGTGGCCTTCTCTTTACAAATTAAACACTTTGTAATTGCTTTAGTAATTAAACAAAGTCACATTTTAATGGTTTATGGTCCAGTTTTCTGGTAAATCTACAGTCAGGATTTACATTAGCGACTGAAATGCAAGAAGTTTTGTGTTTAAGTGCATGACAGCGACAGAATAACTTCTGGTTGTGCCATTATTTGCAACCAGGGGTGCACAGATCAATAAATCGGCCTAAGAGCACGAGATGTTTTCAACAACTGAACCAACAGGAACGATAAAGGAGAGAATGAGGCGTGGAAATGAACTATGTGAGTTTTAGGAGCAGAGAATTATAGGATTTTATCTGATTGAATACAACTGAAACACTCCAAGGAGCTGCCTGATGGACAAACACGGCCATCCGAAGGGACCCGGGGGTAAGACTTGGAGCTAAATCATCCTTAACTCTACCAGCCTAATACTGTCCGGCTGCAGATAATGAAGGTTCTTCCTGTCCAGCGTTTGGAAATGGGAGGATCCACATGTTGCTCCACCGCAGTGTATCAGCTCGCTTTGTTCTGTGCTTTAACTCTGCTGTTGGCGTATCGACCGTGCTGTTACCAGATAATTACGTATGCCTGTGGGTGAAACTAACATTCCTCATGACCTCATCTGCAGTCCCAGGAAAAGAACGACTCCTGCAACGCTCTCCTAACTGCTCTCCTAACTGGTCTCCTAACTGGTCTCCTAACTGCTCTCCTAACTGGTCTCCTAACTGCTCTCCTAACTGGTCTCCTAACTGGTTTCCTAACTGGTCTCCTAACTGGTCTCCTAACTGGTCTCCTAACTGCTCTCCTAACTGCTCTCCTAACTGGTCTCCTAACTGGTCTCCTAACTGCTCTCCTAACTGCTCTCCTAACTGGTTTCCTAACTGGTCTCCTAACTGGTCTCCTAACTGCTCTCCTAACTGGTTTCCTAACTGGTTTCCTAACTGCTCTCCTAACTGGTCTCCTAACTGGTCTCCTAACTGCTCTCCTAACTGGTCTCCTAACTGGTTTCCTAACTGGTCTCCTAACTGCTCTCCTAACTGGTCTCCTAACTGGTCTCCTAACTGCTCTCCTAACTGGTCTCCTAACTGGTCTCCTAACTGCTCTCCTAACTGGTCTCCTAACTGGTTTCCTAACTGGTCTCCTAACTGGTCTCCTAACTGGTCTCCTAACTGCTCTCCTAACTGGTCTCCTAACTGGTCTCCTAACTGCTCTCCTAACTGGTCTCCTAATTTGTTTCCTAACTGGTTTCCTAACTGGTTTCCTAACTGGTCTCCTAACAGGTTTCCTAACTGGTCTCCTAACTGGTCTCCTACCTGCTCTCCTAACTGGTTTCCTAACTGGTCTCCTAACTGGTTTCCTAACTGCTCTCCTAACTGGTCTCCTAATTTGTTTCCTAACTGGTTTCCTAACTGGTCTCCTAACTGGTCTCCTAACTGGTCTCCTAACTGGTTTCCTAACTGGTTTCCTAACTGGTCTCCTACCTGCTCTCCTAACTGCTCTCCTAACTGGTCTCCTAACTGGTTTCCTAACTGGTTTCCTAACTGGTCTCCTACCTGCTCTCCTAACTGGTCTCCTAACTGGTTTCCTAACTGGTTTCCTAACTGCTCTCCTAACTGGTTTCCTAACTGGTCTCCTACCTGCTCTCCTAACTGGTCTCCTAACTGGTCTCCTAACTGGTTTCCTAACTGGTCTCCTAACTGGTTTCCTAACTGGTTTCCTAACTGGTCTCCTACCTGCTCTCCTAACTGCTCTCCTAACTGGTCTCCTAACTGGTTTCCTAACTGGTTTCCTAACTGCTCTCCTAACTGGTCTCCTAACTGGTTTCCTAACTGGTCTCCTAACTGGTTTCCTAACTGCTCTCCTAACTGGTCTCCTAATTTGTTTCCTAACTGGTTTCCTAACTGGTCTCCTAACTGGTCTCCTAACTGGTTTCCTAACTGGTCTCCTAACTGGTTTCCTAACTGGTTTCCTAACTGGTCTCCTAATTTGTTTCCTAACTGGTTTCCTAACTGCTCTCCTAACTGGTCTCCTAACTGGTTTCCTAACTGGTTTCCTAACTGCTCTCCTAACTGGTCTCCTAACTGGTCTCCTAACTGGTTTCCTAACTGGTCTCCTAACTGGTTTCCTAACTGCTCTCCTAACTGGTCTCCTAATTTGTTTCCTAACTGGTTTCCTAACTGGTCTCCTAACTGGTCTCCTAACTGGTTTCCTAACTGGTTTCCTAACTGGTCTCCTACCTGCTCTCCTAACTGGTCTCCTAACTGGTTTCCTAACTGGTTTCCTAACTGCTCTCCTAACTGGTTTCCTAACTGGTCTCCTACCTGCTCTCCTAACTGGTCTCCTAACTGGTCTCCTAACTGGTTTCCTAACTGGTCTCCTAACTGGTTTCCTAACTGGTTTCCTAACTGCTCTCCTAACTGGTCTCCTAACTGGTTTCCTAACTGGTTTCCTAACTGCTCTCCTAACTGGTCTCCTAACTGGTCTCCTAACTGGTCTCCTAACTGGTCTCCTAACTGGTTTCCTAACTGGTCTCCTAACTGGTTTCCTAACTGGTTTCCTAACTGGTCTCCTACCTGCTCTCCTAACTGCTCTCCTAACTGGTCTCCTAACTGGTTTCCTAACTGGTCTCCTAACTGGTCTCCTAACTGGTCTCCTAACTGGTTTCCTAACTGGTCTCCTAACTGGTTTCCTAACTGGTTTCCTAACTGGTCTCCTACCTGCTCTCCTAACTGCTCTCCTAACTGGTCTCCTAACTGGTCTCCTAACTGGTTTCCTAACTGGTCTCCTAACTGGTTTCCTAACTGGTTTCCTAACTGCTCTCCTAACTGGTCTCCTAACTGGTTTCCTAACTGGTTTCCTAACTGGTCTCCTAACTGGTCTCCTAACTGGTCTCCTAACTGGTTTCCTAACTGGTCTCCTACCTGCTCTCCTAACTGCTCTCCTAACTGGTCTCCTAACTGGTCTCCTAACTGGTTTCCTAACTGGTCTCCTACCTGCTCTCCTACCTGCTCTCCTAACTGCTCTCCTAACTGGTCTCCTAACTGGTTTCCTAACTGGTCTCCTAACTGGTTTCCTAACTGGTCTCCTACCTGCTCTCCTAACTGCTCTCCTAACTGGTCTCCTAACTGGTTTCCTAACTGGTCTCCTAACTGGTTTCCTACCTGCTCTCCTAACTGCTCTCCTAACTGGTCTCCTAACTGGTCTCCTAACTGGTCTCCTAACTGGTTTCCTAACTGGTCTCCTACCTGCTCTCCTAACTGCTCTCCTAACTGCTCTCCTAACTGGTCTCCTAACTGGTCTCCTAACTGGTCTCCTAACTGGTCTCCTAACTGGTTTCCTAACTGGTCTCCTACCTGCTCTCCTAACTGCTCTCCTAACTGGTCTCCTAACTGGTCTCCTAACTGGTTTCCTAACTGGTCTCCTAACTGGTTTCCTAACTGGTTTCCTACCTGCTCTCCTAACTGCTCTCCTAACTGGTCTCCTAACTGGTTTCCTAACTGGTTTCCTAACTGCTCTCCTAACTGGTCTCCTAACTGGTTTCCTAACTGGTCTCCTAACTGGTTTCCTAACTGCTCTCCTAACTGGTCTCCTAATTTGTTTCCTAACTGGTTTCCTAACTGGTCTCCTAACTGGTTTCCTAACTGGTCTCCTAACTGGTTTCCTAACTGGTTTCCTAACTGGTCTCCTAATTTGTTTCCTAACTGGTTTCCTAACTGCTCTCCTAACTGGTCTCCTAACTGGTTTCCTAACTGCTCTCCTAACTGGTCTCCTAACTGGTCTCCTAACTGGTTTCCTAACTGGTCTCCTAACTGGTTTCCTAACTGCTCTCCTAACTGGTCTCCTAATTTGTTTCCTAACTGGTTTCCTAACTGGTCTCCTAACTGGTCTCCTAACTGGTTTCCTAACTGGTTTCCTAACTGGTCTCCTACCTGCTCTCCTAACTGGTCTCCTAACTGGTTTCCTAACTGGTTTCCTAACTGCTCTCCTAACTGGTTTCCTAACTGGTCTCCTACCTGCTCTCCTAACTGGTCTCCTAACTGGTCTCCTAACTGGTTTCCTAACTGGTCTCCTAACTGGTTTCCTAACTGGTTTCCTAACTGCTCTCCTAACTGGTCTCCTAACTGGTTTCCTAACTGGTTTCCTAACTGCTCTCCTAACTGGTCTCCTAACTGGTCTCCTAACTGGTCTCCTAACTGGTTTCCTAACTGGTCTCCTAACTGGTCTCCTAACTGGTTTCCTAACTGGTCTCCTACCTGCTCTCCTAACTGCTCTCCTAACTGGTCTCCTAACTGGTTTCCTAACTGGTCTCCTAACTGGTCTCCTAACTGGTCTCCTAACTGGTTTCCTAACTGGTCTCCTAACTGGTTTCCTAACTGGTTTCCTAACTGGTCTCCTACCTGCTCTCCTAACTGCTCTCCTAACTGGTCTCCTAACTGGTCTCCTAACTGGTTTCCTAACTGGTCTCCTAACTGGTTTCCTAACTGGTTTCCTAACTGCTCTCCTAACTGGTCTCCTAACTGGTTTCCTAACTGGTTTCCTAACTGCTCTCCTAACTGGTCTCCTAACTGGTCTCCTAACTGGTTTCCTAACTGGTCTCCTACCTGCTCTCCTAACTGCTCTCCTAACTGGTCTCCTAACTGGTCTCCTAACTGGTCTCCTAACTGGTTTCCTAACTGGTCTCCTACCTGCTCTCCTACCTGCTCTCCTAACTGCTCTCCTAACTGGTCTCCTAACTGGTCTCCTAACTGGTCTCCTAACTGGTTTCCTAACTGGTCTCCTACCTGCTCTCCTAACTGCTCTCCTAACTGGTCTCCTAACTGGTTTCCTAACTGGTCTCCTAACTGGTTTCCTACCTGCTCTCCTAACTGCTCTCCTAACTGGTCTCCTAACTGGTCTCCTAACTGGTCTCCTAACTGGTTTCCTAACTGGTCTCCTACCTGCTCTCCTAACTGCTCTCCTAACTG
The DNA here is from genome assembly GCF_036924035.1 of Leuresthes tenuis. Taxonomy (NCBI): domain Eukaryota; kingdom Metazoa; phylum Chordata; class Actinopteri; order Atheriniformes; family Atherinopsidae; genus Leuresthes; species Leuresthes tenuis. Next base: position 1,260,604 of record NW_027325358.1, on the reverse strand, counting down.
CTCTCCTAACTGGTCTCCTAACTGGTCTCCTAACTGGTTTCCTAACTGGTCTCCTAACTGGTTTCCTAACTGGTTTCCTAACTGCTCTCCTAACTGGTCTCCTAACTGGTTTCCTAACTGGTTTCCTAACTGCTCTCCTAACTGCTCTCCTAACTGGTCTCCTAACTGGTCTCCTAACTGCTCTCCTAACTGGTCTCCTAACTGGTTTCCTAACTGGTTTCCTAACTGCTCTCCTAACTGGTTTCCTAACTGGTTTCCTAACTGGTCTCCTAACTGGTCTCCAGCCTGTGAAACCTCTGCAGATGGTCCAGAACGCGGCGGTGCGTCTGGTCTTGGATCAGCCTAAAAGAACACGTCCCCCCTCTGTTCATTGAGCTCCTCTGGCTGCCCTTAGCATCAGGTTCAAGTCCCTGATGTTAGCTACAAAGAGCTTAATGGAACGGCTCCATCTACTTGAATGCTCTTGCAAAGGCTTCTGTCCCAACTGGGTCCCTCCGTTGGTCCCAGGATTGTCGTCTAGCAGCTCCTACACCACGCCTAAGACAATCCAAACTCTGTTCATGTGTCGTCCCACGATGGTGGAATGACCTACCGAGCGCTACCAGAACAGGGGCGTCCCTGTCTATCTTCAAGAAGCTCCTGAAAACCCAGCTCTTCAGAGAGCATCTCCTATCCCAGCACTTACCTTGTACTTCCCTCCCCCCTCTATCTCTGCACTTTATCTTTCTGCACTTCCTTCTATGCCTGCACCCTATCTCTACTCTGTCCCCTCTGACAGAGTCGGACTCCTGGGTTCCTTCTATGGAGCTTATTGTTAGCTTTTTATGTAGCTGTTATATCTTCATTTGTAAGTCTCTTTGGATAAAAGCTTCTGATAAATACAGAAACATAAGAACTACACAGCTGACCTCCGACAGACCAGCGATTCTGTTCCTCTGCACCAGTTTCCAGAGCTGGTAAAAGAGTTTCTCAGCTCATTAAACTGAGCTTAGCTCGACATGAAAGATCTGATCTAATTTCTAAAGCTAAACAACTGGTGCTAACAATAAGAGTATTGTGTTTTTAAACTCTAATTATTGTTCTAATACTACTGTAAGCCTCAGGATATGAGTTAGTGTGAGATCAGGGAGGTCAGGTGCATTAAAGGCCCATCGGTCTCCAAACTGCAGGCTTCAGAGCAGCAGGTGCTCCTACTGCTGCACCTCATAAATAAACAGCAGAATTTCCACCACAGTCAGCAGTCAGACGAGCCGCCCCAGACCACCAAAACTGCCCTCAGACCACATCCTGACTTAATGTTGTGTGATCCAGCAGCAGACCCAAAGCATTCAGCCCTCCACTTCAAACTTCCTGTATTTATTTATGTCGTTCTCTCAAGGACAAATGTGTTCTGCAACCAGCTGCCGAGTGCAAAAAGCCTTTCAGTGCCCACATGCAAAATGCACACAACATTTCCATGATTAATGCCTCGCCAAAGACAAATTCATCTTTCATTACGGAAAGTGTCTTAAATCATTTAAGGTCAGAACATCCCTTGAAGAAAAACAACTTTAGCCAATTTACTGGGATTGCACTCACCATGGTGGTCTCAGCGATGGAGCCGAAGCTGTTGATGAAAATGTTACAGGAAACGTTGACCGGAGGACCTGCAGGAGGCGACAGACGGGTTAGACCGGACAGAACGTTACAGCAAGTATAAGAGAAACCGCTCCAACGCTTTCTGTGCCGAGTCCAGCCTTCGGCGGACGTGTTGCATATTAACATGCATCCAGTGGGTGCCTCAAAACAAAGCTTTTCCAGCTGGGAAAGGTTAACATTTTTCACACATCTTTAATGAATTTAAACTGAACCAAAAACCAAAGAAAATCCAGTTTATGTCAGGTGCTCCAGGCCATAACTCCCAGAGGACTCATTCATTTAATGAAGCTTGTTCTGTAGACGTTTCTTCTGAAGTTAGCCTGGAACATATTTGTTTTAGTGTCTGAAGGCTGCCTCTCACGTCCTGCATCTGTGTGGAGCGTTGGTGTGAACATCCTCAGCAGCTGGTAGGAGCCCTGATTCAGGGGGCTCACATACCATCTATGATACTGCAGCTTTCAACTTTTCCTTCTGTGATCTTATCATAGTGTAACTTTCTCTTTCAGCTCCGGACAGACTGCATCTTCCTGAGTTTTTTCTGTGAAAACACAGATTTCTGAAACACGTTTCTGTTCGGAAGCTGTGGAATGATTTCTGCTTTTTACATCGTTCTTTGCATGCTGGAGCAGCTAACTGAGCTTTCCAAAGCCCAAGTAATGCCTGGAATAAGAGCCCAAATCCAGATGAGCTGAAGAGGAGACGTCTAGGATGCAGAGCAGGAACAAAATGGAGGAAAAGGAGGAAGTTTAAACCATTTCTTCCTTTAATCATCAGGGGAAATGTGAGATCTCTGGTGGATAAAATGTACGAGTCTGGAGCCCTGATGAGGACACAGCAGGAATATCAGACAGAGACCTGGCTGCAGGAACAGCTCTAACAGCTCTCTGCTCAGCTTTAAGACTATCCGGGCAGACAGAGACTGCAGACAGAGCGCTAACAGTAAAGGAGGAGGATCACAGAGCTGGTTAACAACAGATGGTGGAATCCTGGACCTGGCTGCAGGAACAACTCTAACAGCTCTCTGCTCAGCTTTAAGACTATCCGGGCAGACAGAGACTGCAGACAGAGCGCTAACAGTAAAGGAGGAGGATCACAGAGCTGGTTAACAACAGATGGTGGAATCCTGGACCTGGCTGCAGGAACAGCTCTAACAGCTCTCTGCTCAGCTTTAAGACTATCCGGGCAGACAGAGACTGCAGACAGAGCGCTAACAGTAAAGGAGGAGGATCACAGAGCTGGTTAACAACAGATGGTGGAATCCTGGACCTGGCTGCAGGAACAGCTCTAACAGCTCTCTGCTCAGCTTTAAGACTATCCGGGCAGACAGAGACTGCAGACAGAGCGCTAACAGTAAAGGAGGAGGATCACAGAGCTGGTTAACAACAGATGGTGGAATCCTGGACCTGGCTGCAGGAACAACTCTAACAGCTCTCTGCTCAGCTTTAAGACTATCCGGGCAGACAGAGACTGCAGACAGAGCGCTAACAGTAAAGGAGGAGGATCACAGAGCTGGTTAACAACAGATGGTGGAATCCTGGACCTGGCTGCAGGAACAACTCTAACAGCTCTCTGCTCAGCTTTAAGACTATCCGGGCAGACAGAGACTGCAGACAGAGCGCTAACAGTAAAGGAGGAGGATCACAGAGCTGGTTAACAACAGATGGTGGAATCCTGGACCTGGCTGCAGGAACAACTCTAACAGCTCTCTGCTCAGCTTTAAGACTATCCGGGCAGACAGAGACTGCAGACAGAGCGCTAACAGTAAAGGAGGAGGATCACAGAGCTGGTTAACAACAGATGGTGGAATCCTGGAGCGTCTCTGCAGCCCAGATGTTGAGCTGCTGGCTGTGAGTTTCTGTCCATGTTGTCTGCTGAGAGTTCACCTGAGTTACCTGCTGACGCTGTGTGTGACATCATCAGCTGAGTTGTTGCTAAGCTACAGAAGCAACGCCCCAAATTCTGCACAATAACTTCCATGACAGAGGAGTAGAAGCTCAGAGAAATTATTTGACTTCATTCATCTCTAATGTTTTGAAAGATAATTTCACACCCAAAACGTTTTTGCAAGAAAGAAGCTGTGATCATAATGTTCAAACCCAGTTATAGAAGAATATTCTTAAAGTAAAGTTAAGTACCATGTGGCTTCATAAATACCTTTAAAGTTCGGTCTTATACGGGCATCATATCCAGACGTCCTCCCCATCAGTTTGTCCAGGAAGTCAGAGGGAGACATCGGTGCGTGCCGCGCCCTCGCAGCACCGTCCATCTCCTTACACCAACTCGCACTGCCATAGAAAAACAGATCTTACGTGGTTACCATGGTTACAGCTGGACGTGGAAGTAAAACCCAACGGAAGTTATAAAGCTCAGCCAGTGAGCTGTGAAAACGGGAAAACTCCTGTCGTTTCAGTTAGCAGCGGAGGACCAAAACTCTCAGGCAAGAGGCAGGAAGAAGAAGGAAGAAATAAACTTTTAATAATCAAAGTGCTGCAGAGACGGTCCAACGATGAGTGGAACTGAAAGGAAACTGGCAATAAATAGAGTAAATACACTGAGGGAGGGTCTGACTGACCAGTAACTGGTTACTGAAACCACGAAATAAAGCTGGTTCTGTTGAATCAGGGGGTTCACTTAGTTTTTCACACACTTCTTCTGTGTTTTGCCTCAGTTTTTGTTCAATAAATGTCAAATGTTGTTGATTTACCATCTGGAAAGGACCAGCTGATCTTTTATTTCAGGGTTAGGGCTCACCATCCCGCATGCTGCAGGATTCTCACTCACAGCAGCTCTTAGTTGATCTGCTGTTTGCCAGCTCTGTGTGACCTTGCTGCCGGACACATGTCCTGCCGGCGGGACGCAGGAGTCGATGTGTCGGTTGGATTTAGCTGCGAGACGATACAGACTCAGCAGCTCTCTGGGAGAACATTCTCCATAAGTTCCAATAAGACGGAAACTGGACTCAAACACCTGGAACATGAATACATTTCAGGACATAAAGAAGGTAAATATACTCTCAGATGGAACCACCGAAGTTCTACTTCATTAACAGTTGATCTCTGATCACATCTCCACGCTAATCCCAGAACTTTCAGGCTTGCTGGCATTTCAGTAACATGAAGGCACTTGTGCTGATGTGTGTCTTTAGGGGTGAATGTGGAGGAGCGTCTAAATGCCAAAGCAAAGCTTGATGATCCTGAAACTACACTTGTGCATGTGTGTGTTTGTCAGTTGGGATATGAAGGAACATTTCCCAAAATAACTCACGCACAGACATTGTTTCAGGATCATCAAGCTTCACTTTGGCATTTGGAGGCAGCAACAACTTATCCCAGCAGGAATCAACCTTTAACAAACCTCTGAACGCGCTCGTTAACCCGTCTGGCGGCTCATTCGACCTTCTGTGAACACGCACAGGCGGGAGCTCGTCTGTCTGCAGTTAGATGAGGAGCCAAACGGGTTCAACACAGAAACAGTGATGGAAAATGGTCCATCCATTTTCTACAGCCGCCTCGTCCTCTTCGGGGTCGTGGGGGGGGTGAGTCTGACCCGGTTATCATCAGGTGAGAGTGACGGTATCCCTGGGCAGGTCACCTGTCCGTCACAGGGCCAACACAAGACAAACGAAACCATGCTCTCATTCATTCCTTACAGAGCTGAAGTCAGAGCCAGGAGCCTCCCACAGCAGATTCCTGGGCTGATTTACTTCTTCATCTATGATTTCTATCTGCCACACGGTGTTTATTCTGGTTTTCTGCCGTTATCCTCTGCTTCATGTTTTCTCTTCTTTAATAACATATTAAGAACCATCCTCCATTTCTTAAATTTCAAAAAGCAACATCCGCAGCCTACTTTCTCCATTTTCTTCTCGAACCTGTGACTCCGCCTCTTTACGCATGTGACTCCGCCTCTTTACTCCTGTGACTCCGCCTCTTTACTCATGTGACTCCGCCTCTTTACGCCTGTGACTCCGCCTCTGCACCCTGTGACCCCTCCTCTTTACGCCTGTGACTCCGCCTCTTTACTCCTGTGACTCCTCCTCTTTACGCCTGTGACTCCGCCTCTTTACGCCGGTGACTCCGCCTCTTTAGGCATGTGACTCCGCCTCTTTACGCCTGTGACTCCGCCTCTGCACCCTGTGACTCCGCCTCTTTACGCATGTGACTCCGCCTCTTTACGCCTCTGACTCCGCCTCTTTACGCCTCTGACTCCGCCTCTTTACGCCTCTGACTCCGCCTCTTTACGCCTCTGACTCCGCCTCTTTACGCCTGTGGCGGTAACATCCGCTCTGCTAACAGACGTACAAATATAACAGGTTAATTTAAAGACTTGAATCTGTCATTCAATTTAATGACAGATTCATGAAGCAGAGCCACTAAATATAGAGAAAGGCTGTTTTGGATATTTCACTGATCTTTTTCTTGTGGATCTTTTCTAATTGTAACTTTTAAGTTGTGGTTCAACAGCATCGTGACACACAACGAGCCAAAGAACGCTTTGAGCTTCATGTTTGGGGAGAATTATTACCATTAAGCCTTTTCTGACTGCAGGATAAACCCGGGTCATGAACCTGATCTGGGGAGTGACACGATCCACGCCGCCGGCCAAAGCGCCGACACGCTGCTGAGGCCCGAGCGCAGAGCTGCTTCCTGGTTGTTGCATCATCACACGCACTGTCTGCCAGGAGAGCATGAGTCATCGATGTGTAACTGTGTGTTTTGTCTTTCAGCCGACGACCCAACAGTCGCCCCCACATGGCGGAGGAAGCAGGCGCCGCGGAGGGCCGGTGGAGGACCTCAGGGGCGGCTCAGACCCGGAGCTGCTGCAGCATTTTCAGGGACCCTTCGGTGTCTTCACAGCAGCCCTCAGAGCAGGAATCAACAGATAAATGCAGTGAAACATCATGCTTTCTGTTGCTCCTTTTCACACTTTTTAAACTGCTCTCTGAGCCCTTTATTTAAAATCACTCAATATTCCTGTGATGATGAAACCTCCGTCTGTTTCTGCTCCATGTGGACATGAGTCACGTCAGCTCTGCAGATTTTGTCCTGCTGCCCAACTGCTTCTACAGCAGCTAAAGGGGTTTAACTGGATTCTGATCTGTGTGGAGTCACATGGTTTTATCCTTTCTGATGGAGCTATTAGAGGATTTCTCTGTGTTGACATGAGGCAAACTGGCTTCATGATCTGACCAATCGGACTCTGACTGGACCATTGCAACACCTTGATTCTTTTCTTTTCCCCACATTCTGCTGTAGATCTGCTGCTGTGTTTGGGATCTTTGTCCTGTTGATGAGCCAGTTTCAGCCCAGCTTTAGCTGTGGGACAGATGGCCTCACATTTGACTCTAGAATACTTTGGTATCCAGAGGAGTTCATGGTGGACTCAATGACTGCAAGGTGCCCAGGTCCTGTGGCTGCAGAACCAGCCCAGATCATCAGCCCTCCACCACCGTGCTTGACAGCTGGTATGAGGTGTTTGTGCTGATATGCTGTGTTTGGTTTCCTCCAAACGTGCTGCTGTGCATTAGGACCAAACATCTCCACTTTGCTCTGGTCTGTCCAAAGGACTTTGTTCCAGAAGTCTTGAGCTTTGTTCAGATGCAGCTTTGCAAACCTAAGCTGTGCTGCCATGTTCTTTTTAGAGAGAAGAGGCTTTCTCCTGCAGCCCTTCCAAACAAGCCATCCTTGTTCAGTCTTTTTCTAACTGTGCTGTCATGACCTTTAACCTTTAGCATGCTAACTGAGGCCTGTAGAGTCTGAGATGTAGCTCTGGGCTTTTTCACCTTGGGGTGAACTTTAACCTTTAACATGCTAACTGAGGCCTGTAGAGTCTGAGATGTATGACCTTTAACCTTTAGCATGCTAACTGAGGCCTGTAGAGTCTGAGATGTATGACCTTTAACCTTTAGCATGCTAACTGAGGCCTGTAGAGTCTGAGATGTAGCTCTGGGCTTTTTCACCTTGGGGTGAACTTTAACCTTTAACATGCTAACTGAGGCCTGTAGAGTCTGAGATGTATGACCTTTAACCTTTAGCATGCTAACTGAGGCCTGCAGAGTCTGAGATGTAGCTCTGGGCTTTTTCACCTTGGGGTGAACTTTAACCTTTAACATGCTAACTGAGGCCTGTAGAGTCTGAGATGTATGACCTTTAACCTTTAGCATGCTAACTGAGGCCTGCAGAGTCTGAGATGTAGCTCTGGGCTTTTTCACCTTGGGGTGAACTTTAACCTTTAGCATGCTAACTGAGGCCTGCAGAGTCTGAGATGTAGCTCTGGGCTTTTTCACCTTGGGGTGAACTTTAACCTTTAGCATGCTAACTGAGGCCTGCAGAGTCTGAGATGTAGCTCTGGGCTTCTTCACCTTGGGGTGACCTTTAACCTTTAACATGCTAACTGAGGCCTGTAGAGTCTGAGATGTAGCTCTTGGCTTTTTCACCTTGGGGTGACCTTTAACCTTTAACATGCTAACTGAGGCCTGTAGAGTCTGAGATGTAGCTCTGGGCTTCTTCACCTTGGGGTGACCTTTAACCTTTAACATGCTAACTGAGGCCTGTAGAGTCTGAGATGTAGCTCTGGGCTTTTTCCCCTTGGGGTGACCTTTAACCTTTAACATGCTAACTGAGGCCTGTAGAGTCTGAGATGTAGCTCTGGGCTTTTTCACCTTGGGGTGACCTTTAACCTTTAGCATGCTAACTGAGGCCTGTAGAGTCTGAGATGTAGCTCTGGGCTTTTTCCCCTTGGGGTGACCTTTAACCTTTAACATGCTAACTGAGGCCTGTAGAGTCTGAGATGTAGCTCTGGGCTTCTTCACCTTGGGGTGAACTTGCTGGGACGTCCACTCCTGGGAAGATTGACAGCTGTCCTGAATGTTTTCCACTTGTGAATAATCTTTCTCTCTGTAGAATGATGGACTCCAGATAGTCTGGAAATGGCCTTATAACCCTTCCCAGACTGATGGGCAGCAGCAGCTGCTTCTCTGAGATCATTGCTGGTGTCTTTCCTCCTTGGCATCGTGTTAAACTGACAGAACTCCTGCTTTTATAGAGCTGCTCACACTGACTGAAGATCAGTTAATCAGAGCATTGATCAGCAGCTCCTGGCTGCTACTTTACCCTCTGAGTTCCTGTGGAAGCAGTGAGGGTTCACTTAGTTTTTCACTCACAGCTTCTGCGTTTAACCAAAAATAATCTATCATCTTTTTTAAGATATTCATGTTTATTTTAGCAGTCCACAGAGAAGTCATGCAACATATTAAAAGTGATGCTCCTTTTTAACTCAGAGTGACGCCTCCATTAAGATACAACATCTATTACTTCCTCTGTCAGTCAGAGCAGCCGCTTCCTCCTCAGACAGAGCAGCTAACAGTCACAGTCATGCAGAGTTGTCAGCTTACAGCATCTTAAATGTTAAGCTCCTTGGGTTACTGTGGCGCTTCCTCTCGCCATCTTCTCCACACCCCCCTCTCTTCCCTTTATCTGTCCTTTACCCACTTTTAAAACATAAAAGAACAATGGGAGGACACAGAAAGCGACACGGCGTAACATCCAGTCCTCATCCATAATGGAGGAGCTTCTCAGATGGAGCTTTGTGTCTCACACACGAAGGAAACTCAAAGAGAGCAGCTGAATATATTTAATTAATTGTTTTTCGCCCTGTTTTACTCTGCTGTTGCTTCTATACTACGACCATCTCTACCAGCAGCTGTGGCTATAAAACACAGTGATGGAGGCGCTGCTGGTTTCAGAGAAGAAATGCATGCAAAGCTTCCTGTTCTACACCTTTTACTTTGAAACACAGCATGCACAGTGAAGCACGTAAAAGCATGAAAAACCCATAGAAGTCCTTTGCAAACAGAACCAGCGACAGCTCCATTTCACCACCAGAAGCCGTGAACAGGATGGAGCTTACAGATATGAATGTTTAACGCAGCTGAAGCATCGCTGATCACCACTTCCTGATCAGAGGGGAAGTGATCGCTTTAATCACAGGAACAGAGGGTTAGATATGAGCCAGCTGATCCGATCGCTCAAACAGCAACAATCTTCAGCGCAGACTTTAGGTCCAGCGTCTCTTTGCTTTTGCTGCCCATCTGATGGAGAAAGTGACTCTTTTTGCGTCGCCACAGCAGGAAATGGCAGCAGCTGCAGGTCCAACATTCAGCTGATTTCCTTTAGCCGAGCACTTCCTCTTCTGGACGAGAAAGTTTATCTGTTTGCATGCATGTGGGTGGCGCTGCTGCAGGCCTGTGGGCCTGAGCTGCCACAGAAACAGGAAGGACAGCACAGCAGGCAGCAGGAGTCTGCTGAGCTGAGTGTCGCACAGACGTTTTACAGGACGAGACCTGCAGAGGTTGCTGCTCTGCACATGCACCGTGCTTTCAACTGTTTGGGTTACGGTCCTAACCCTCTTTATTCGGTCACTCCCTGGTTAACTTCTACTCCTTTAGGGTGAGAGAGCAGCCCGGTGAGGACTAAAACCCACTCAGGCACCTCTGAGAGTGGAAGGGCTCACTTTAATCTAACTCTACACCCTTTTAGAGCGTTCAGCATGTGCAGAAATGCACAGAAACCATGTGTGTGGCTTCATTCAAGTGCAAAGTTTGAAACAATCCTGTCACGGCTGTTGGTTTCCTTGTGTTTTTACTTCTTGGTTTTTCTGTTGTGACTTTAGGTTTTTCATGTTTTAGGTTTCTGTTAAGTCTTAGTTTGTCAGTCTTGCCCCATCATTAGGTTCATCCACGTCACCTGTCTTTGCTCCCAGCTGCACCCCGTCACCTCCCACAGTATTTAGTTTCCAGGTTCCCTCGTGTCGGTGTGAAATCCTCACCTGTTCAGGTTCAGGTTCAGGTTCAGGTTCGGGTTCAGGTTCAGGTTCGGGTTCGGGTTCAGGTTCAGGTTCAGGTTCAGGTTCGGGTTCAGGTTCAGGTTCGGGTTCGGGTTCAGGTTCAGGTTCAGGTTCAGGTTCGGGTTCAGGTTCAGGTTCGGGTTCGGGTTCAGGTTCAGGTTCAGGTTCAGGTTCGGGTTCGGGTTCGGGTTCAGGTTCGGGTTCGGGTTCGGGTTCGGGTTCGGGTTCGGGCTCGTGTTTTTCTGCACAGCCAAAGTCACGTTTTGTTCGTTTGTTCTCCACAGTTTAGCTTACTGTCTCCCGGCTCAGCTGCGCTTCGTGTTCTCTTTGTTTAAATAAATCGAGTTTTATTCTGGAATTATCTGCATCTGGGCCCGACCTCCACCCGGAGGGGACAAATCCATCACAACCCCAGTCCCAAAAAAGCTGGGATTCTGCGTGAATGTAGATAAAAACAGAGCGATTTTCATATCTCACACCAAGAACATAGAAACAACATATTAAATGTTGAAATGTGAGCTCATAACTGTTGGGACAGCTCCATGTTTCCCCTCTTCCTTTAACAGCATCTGTAAACATCTGGGACTGAGGGGACCAGCTGCTGGACCAGAGGAACGTTGTCCCGGTCTGATAGAGGATCTCTGGCTCTTCTTTGTTCTATCTAAATGTTTTCAGGTGGTGAAACATCTGGACTGCAGCTGGACTCTTCTTCTACGAAGCCGTGCTGCTGGAACAGATGCAGGATGTGGTTTAACTGGGTCCTGCTGAAATATGCAAGGCCTTCCCTGAACAAGAGGCAGATGTTGCTCGAACACCTTTCAGCAGTGATGGAGCCTTTCCAGATGTGCAGGTTTCCACTTCCAGAGGCACGAGACTCTGCCTCTCTTAGGTGCTCTTTTTTACACCCAACCTGTTGCTAATTAATTCATCCAACATGTTCCTCCAGCTGATTCTTTCCAGCCCGTTTTTGCTCATGTTCCAACTTTTTCTGCCATCAGATTCACGATGAGCTGATCTCTTTCATAGAAAATGTCCAACTTTCAACATTTGATGTGTTTTCTATGTTCTGTTGTGACTGAACTATTGCTTTGGAGCTGAGGTTGTACTTCATGTCCTCAGAAACCACTTAAAAACAATAGAAAAAGACTGAATACTGCAGAGGACTGATGGTGGGGGCTGCAGTGGTTCAGTCCTTTCTGAGGTCATCGTCCCTTTGACCAATCAGCTTTGTTCTCAGTCACATGTCGGTTTGGTTTGTTTCCAGCATTAAAACGGCCTGATTCATAAATCTCATCTGCAGGTTATAAAAATCTGGTGTTTTGTACCAGTTTCACAATGAGACTGAATTAGTTTGTGACTGTCCTGACTTTTGGAAGTTTGCTGAACTGTAAAATGATGAAAGTCACAAAAACAGAATCATGAATAGAGATGAAATAACGTTGGATGGAAGAGAAGCAGCTGTGGTTTCCTCACAGTTGGTCAGTCGGTTCATTCTGTCAGGCTTTAGTAATGAGGCCCTCGGGAGGAGATTGAGATGTGGCCATAATATCGTCACTATTGATCCTATCTGGCATTTTATTAATCAGCTGAGGGAGATTACAGTTATCTGCCAACTGAGCACGTGCAAAAGGCCCGAATAAGTAAAAGCTCAGATAAAGCTGCAAAAAGCATCATCTGAAGCATCAACATTCAGCATCAGCATTCATCTTAATTTCACACCAACACCTGCTCGCTGCATGGAAGACGTATGACAGAATTATTCATAAATAGTTCTGTGATTATGCAACCAAACATGAAGCCAACAGGAGGAGACAGCGAGGAGAGACCTTCTGCATCTGGAGACCTTTGTTTATCCCCACCGTTATGTAACTTCCTCCCTATCAGCACGGCATGCGACGCTGCCTCAGCACAATCATGCAGGGAAACAGCCCTTTATTTCGGTGTATAAACGGAGGATGCTCATTGGACGGTTCTGACCTTTAGAAATGATGCCCCAAACATCTGCAGTTCGGTTTAAGGCTTCACCAGCCGATTAAAGGTGTTTTCACCACCAACACGTCCGAGTGGAACTTCGATTTTATCAAATAAAACCTCAAATGAGACAAAGTCTCAACCCGTCAAGGCACCTCAATCCTCTGACTCTGAAGCTGGAGAAGGAATTCTGTGCCACAGAAGCCTGAAACATCTCATCTGTCGCCTTCCTTCACCGTATGATGTCACCACATCTCACACTCAGCCAGGCCTGGTCTGACACGGCTCAAAAAAATGTCATTTTGACCAATCAGAGCAGACCAGGCCTTCAAGTGGGCGGTCCTTAAAGAGACGCCATTAAAATGGCGACAAGAGCTGCTGAGCACGAAGGCACGTTAACCTATTCCAGCAGGTGAGAAAAATTAAATGATTGAATGTGTAACTGGGCCTTAAACTCTGTCTGTTGGACAGGAACACAGACCAGCCCACTGCTGCAGATTATCTCTTATCAAAGGTTCAGTGTGTTGTTCGATAGAATCAGAAAAACAGCTTAAACAGGTCACTGGAGCAGAAATAACGCCACAATAACTGTCTTTCAGGCTGATGGAGAGGTCACCCAGGTGCTAACACTGAATATATCGCTGAAAACTGATCATCAGATCAGGAGAAAAGGGCCGGAGAGCTGTGGCTTCACCTCCAGCAACGACAGAAACAGTCACAGCTGGTCGTGTCACTTCAGAGCAGAGTCAGGTGTGAAAGAGAAGCCGTGAAGCTGGGACTGATCCACAGACTCTGCAGCACCAAACCAGGCAGAACTCGCTCACATCCACAGATCCTCCAGGATTCAGTCACAGCTTTAAGATGAAAATGTCTCCTGCCTGAAACTGAAACTGTTCACGGCTCTGAGGCTACAGCAGAGATCTGTCCAAGTCAGATATGGACGCCATTTAGATTCTATCATGTGTTTATAACAGAATTACAGATAAAATCACCTGTTTTCAGCTGACGCAGCCTCAGCTACCAGCAGAACAGACACTTTCACCTGCTTCTGCAGAGTCCATCTCTGACCTTCATGACTCTGGGGAAAGGCTCCACAGATGCAAACCTGAACCCTTTACTTGTAGCATCTGCTGTTAGCTCACAGCCTCGCTGCTCGCCTGTTGTTGTTCACAAATTATTCAGCCGTGCACGGCAGCTGCTGCTGTCACACAGGTTCTCTAAACACCAAAAATCCATCTTCTTCCTCCCTGAGTGAAAGTGTTCTTGTGCTCCGTTGAAGGGACGCAGAACACCAGCGAGCGGAACAACATCTGTTCAGGCATCATTTCAGCTCCTCTGCTTGAACCACAGCGAGTCATCAGCTGGCCATCACCTGCAGATCTGGACTGTGTGATCACTGTTAGCTCAGGTGGGGCCAGACGGCGTGGTTAGATTCAGAACTGCATCACAGCGGTTTCAGGCATGCAAACAGGAAGCCCGGCCGCCCGAGGACCAGCAGCCAAATGAGGACGAGACGCACTGCAGGACCGCTTTCAGTGGCCATGTTCCAAATCCACTCATCTGTCCGGTTTGCATCAGCTGGTCCGGAGCGAGTAACCCGTGTGTGGCGTGGACAGCAGGTGGCGCTGTGGGCTCCAATCCACACAGCTTTGGACGCTGCCGCGTTCGAATGTGTTAAAAAACACCGACGCATGTGAATGTAGGAATGAAAGCTGATGAGGCAAACTGGATCCAGAGCAGAATGTGGGTCCCAGAGTTTAAGCTTTCAGCGGACACACAGACTCCTTAAGAACCGAAAAAGATCCACTTTTAGGCGAGTCCAGCTTCCCTGCTGGCCAACAGAATCAGAATCAGAGACTCAAACCTCTTCTTGACACATATTTTCATTAAAACCTTGATTTATTGCCCAGATTTTGTTCCAATCAGTCTCATTTCATTGATGCTTCCAGCACTTTTCGACCTCTGCTGTCTCAGAACTATGATGAGTTATGTTTAAACCAATCAGATCTGAGCACTGACCTTTCTAGCTGTAGCTCTTTGGGTTTAGTATTTTCTTGTTGAAAGCACACCTGCTGAGGAACAGGAAGTGGATTATCCCCGCGGTTGTTGGTTCGGACGGTTAACAGAGGTGTGAGTTTTAGCCTGCTGGTTCCACAGGATGTGGTCTGACTGTTCTCGCTTCTTTGGCTGGTTTCCGTCTAATAAAGACACGATATTCTGTTGTTTCATGCCTCTCCAGTGTGTGTTCTGTAGCTCTGGCAGGTGTTAGCCGTTAGCTTATGTATAAACTCCATAAAAGAGTCAGTCACAGTCTCATTTTAGATCACGGAAACACTTTCAGTCTGAGCTGAGTCTATGAACCTTTGGGTTTGAACAGAAGCAGTCAGATCAGCTTTAGCTGCACAATGACTTCTGCTCTCCTCTGACTGAATTTCCAAACATCTCACAGAAGCTTCAGCAGGGCCAGGGACTCCTTTCTGGATGCAGAAGCCTGTAATCCAGGCTGCAGGAGCAGCATCTGCACATGCTCAGATTTCACCTCTGGCTGCTTTCACAGCCGTTTGAGGGCGTCAGACACTTTAAGGTGACAACATTCCTCGCCTGGCTTCCTGTTTTGAGTACATTTGTGACCTCTTTAGCCTGTTTGCAGCAGCAGTTCTTGTTCACGCTGCTGGATGAACACAAACATCAGAAACACTGCATTTTCCAGTCACCCTTTGGGTATTTTTGGCTTTCCAGCCCAGGATGGACCGGTGCTGGGACCGGGGTCGACTGCAGCCTCTGGCCCAATGTTCACTTAGTGTGGAGACAGCCTCTCTGCCTCTCTGCCTCCCCTCACCTCACCAGCATCACGTGCACACAGCACCACTTCACTGAGCTGTTTCTTCAGCAGAAACAAGGTCTTGATTCCACAGCTTCCACGTCCCCAGTGTCCACAGCCACAGCTTCCTCCAGCCTGCAGTCCAGCGATTCTCCTGCAGAGCGTTGTAATTCATTCTTTATCCATAGCTTTAGTTTCACTCAAGCTAAGTTTCACGGCCTGGTTTTGTTCCTCCGTTTTTGGACAGGTTTTTATTTGTAACCTTTCCACAGAACCTCTGTTTTTGAGAGAGCTTCTTTTGTTTGAGTCCGCCTCAGTGAGTTTTATTTATCGAGCCCTTTGTTTTCCTCCCACAGTGGACAGGTTGTGATTGTTCATTTTCATAGCAGCTCTCTCCTCCACCACAGTTACAGAGGAGAGCGCTTCAGGAGTTTCACAGCCTCTTCATTTGCTCTGAGTGGAGATCCTCAACAAACACTCGATCTGAAACTGGACCCTGCAGCTGTGTCCTGTGTAGCCTGACAGGATTCATCTCTGCCTTCAGTCTAACTCTGAGAATGAAGGGAAAGAGGATTCTGCACAGGTGGACTTGTTTCCCTGAGCAGACAGAAACACAAAGAGGGAGGGAGACACAAGCTGCAGTAACTCTGGGAAGTTACTCCTGCTTTCACTGACTCAGAGGGAAGTCTGAGCCAGAATAAAATCTCAAATCCTGTGAGTATTAAACACCGAAAACAGGTAAAAGGGAGTAGAAGAGGTCAGAGAGTGGGATCAGTTCCCGGTGAGGCACACCTGAGCCTCCTCTTTCCTCCAGGGCTACTTTAGGATTCTGGTTCTCAGGCAGGAGACGAGCCTGAGGACGCTAACCTGCAGAGAATAGTGAACCACAGGGAGAATGCTGAGCCAAACAGCATTTCTCTGCTGTTCTGTCAGCATCCCATCGCTAAACGAAGCATTCCCACATCATTATCTGGCTTCTGACACCAAACAGGAACCAGAACAGCAGCTGCAAAGCGCTCCTGAGCTCCAACATCCTCAGAGGACCGGGAACAATTTGGTCTGAACTCTTTCCACAGTTTCTGTTCACACGTGCACGTCGCAGCAGGTTTAAGCAAGACTTAAAGACAAAATACAAACTGTTAGCAGCTCAGGGTGCAAACTTCTCAGTTCAGAGGGTTTTCTGAGGAGTTAAAGCCAAGCTTTACGGCTTTAAGGTCACGTTTACCAGGTAATATTAGAGATTTGTCCCATTCTGACATCAGAAAACAGCACGAGGGACGACAGGACAAACCACTGCCAGCAGTATCTGACACCCAGGAATGGGAAGAGGTTAATATGTGAGAACTGAAGTGAGAGCAGACGGGTAAACTGTCAGGAAACAGACCGCAGGCCAGAGGGGAGGCTGAACAAGAAGCACTACAAACTGGCAGAGGAAGTGCAGGAAGAGACGAGATGTTTCTCAGTAAGAACTGAGACTAATCTGAGCTTAATGTGCAACATCAGACAGAATAAGTCATTAAAATGAGCAGCAGCTCTGAGTAACAACCACACAACAAACCCGAGCGTCTTCCACTCAAACATGAGGAAGCTGCTGCTTCATGTCAGGCAGGCAGGCAGGAATCATGCTAATCTCCACAGCATCGTCATCATATCGTCATCATATCGTCACAATAAAAGCAGATACCACACGTTCTTCTGCTTTTCCTGACATCCTGCGTTGGCTGGACGTAAACGTCTTTCTGTAGGAACACTCAGAGCCTGTCATAGGAAGGAAAAAGACTCTTTTTTTGGAAAATGCTGAAAGAGGAAACTTATGAAGCTGAACAAACTTCTCTTGGCATTTCACTGGTGGTGGAGGATTTACTCAAATGTACTTCTTTTACATGATTGCATGTCTGGAGGAGTAATGCTGAGTGTTTCCTGACTGTTATCAGAATAAATCCTTTCAGTGCATAAACTGCATGTTCGTTCCTTTGCAAGGAGGCGGAGGGTCGAGGGGAGCCCCCTGCAGGGCCTGTGGGGCACATTTAAGAAGTTGATGCTATAAAATGAGTGAGCAGAGAGGCTGTCTGCACATGCTCAACGTGAACTGTGGGAGAAAACATTACAGATTACTGCGAATGCTGCTCTGAGCTCGTCTTTCAGGATCAGGAGAGAAATCTGACAGAGGTCAGGACTCCAGTCTCAGTCTCAGTCAGTCACTATCAGTCCTAATGGGCTGATGTTCAGTCATTATTTAGATCTCATTTCGCTGTCTGACATCAGAAATGTGTGAGTAAAAGCTGCTTTATTGGAGCCACTCTGTTAGTTAGACTTGTGCTCTGAAGGCTGTCGTATTAACATGTTTTAGGTCTATTCTGTAGTCAGGAGAGGAAACAGTTAAAAGCAACAATCTGTCAAAGAGATGAAAATAATTCTTGTGGCTTTGACAAACATGAGGGAGGAAAGATATTTCCAAACTGTGGAAATATGGAAGAACCGTGTCGTACTGCCATAATGAGAAGGATCAGCTGTAAAGGATCTGCTGTAAAGGATCAGCTGTAAAGGATCAGCTGTAAAGGATCTGCTGTAAAGGATCTGCTGTAAAGGATCTGCTGTAAAGGATCGACTGTAAAGGATCTGCTGTAAAGGATCTGCTGTAAAGGATCTGCTGTAAAGGATCTGCTGTAAAGGATCAGCTGTAAAGGATCTGCTGTAAAGGATCAGCTGTAAAGGATCTGCTGTAAAGGATCGACTATAAAGGATCTGCTGTAAAGGATCTGCTGTAAAGGATCTGCTGTAAAGGATCAGCTGTAAAGGATCTGCTGTAAAGGATCTGCTGTAAAGGATCGACTATAAAGGATCTGCTGTAAAGGATTTGCTGTAAAGGATCAGCTGTAAAGGATCAGCTGTAAAGGATCTGCTGTAAAGGATCTGCTGTAAAGGATCGACTGTAAAGGATCTGCTGTAAAGGATCTGCTGTAAAGGATCTGCTGTAAAGGATCTGCTGTAAAGGATCAGCTGTAAAGGATCTGCTGTAAAGGATCGACTATAAAGGATCGGCTGTAAAGGATCTGCTGTAAACGATCAGCTGTAAAGGATCTGCTGTAAAGGATCTGCTGTGAAGGATCTGCTGTAAAGGATCTGCTGTAAAGGATCGGCTGTAAAGGATCTGCTGTAAAGGATCAGCTGTAAAGGATCTGCTGTAAAGGATCTGCTGTGAAGGATCAGCTGTAAAGGATCTGCTGTAAAGGATCAGCTGTAAAGGATCAGCTGTAAAGGATCTGCTGTAAAGGATCGACTGTAAAGGATCTGCTGTAAAGGATCTGCTGTAAAGGATCGGCTGTAAAGGATCTGCTGTAAAGGATCTGCTGTAAAGGATCTGCTGTGAAGGATCAGCTGTAAAGGATCAGCTGTAAAGGATCTGCTGTAAAGGATCGACTATAAAGGATCGGCTGTAAAGGATCTGCTGTAAACGATCAGCTGTAAAGGATCAGCTGTAAACGATCAGCTGTAAAGGATCTGCTGTAAAGGATCGACTATAAAGGATCTGCTGTAAAGGATCTGCTGTAAAGGATCGGCTGTAAAGGATCTGCTATAAAGGATCTTCTGTAAAGGATCGACTGTAAAGGATCTGCTGTAAAGGATCTGCTGTAAAGGATCGGCTGTAAAGGATCTGCTGTAAAGGATCTGCTGTAAAGGATCTGCTGTAAAGGATCAGCTGTAAACGATCAGCTGTAAAGGATCTGCTGTAAAGGATCGACTATAAAGGATCGGCTGTAAAGGATCTGCTGTAAAGGATCAGCTGTAAAGGATCAGCTGTAAACGATCAGCTGTAAAGGATCTGCTGTAAAGGATCGACTATAAAGGATCTGCTGTAAAGGATCTGCTGTAAAGGATCTGCTGTAAAGGATCGTCTGTAAAGGATCTGCTATAAAGGATCTTCTGTAAAGGATCGACTGTAAAGGATCTGCTATAAAGGATCTGCTGTAAAGGATCTGCTGTAAAGGATCAGCTGTAAAGGATCTGCTGTAAATGATCGACTGTAAAGGATCTGCTGTAAAGGATCAGCTGTAAAGGATCTGCTGTAAAGGATCAGCTGTAAAGGATCTGCTGTAAAGGATTTTAAATGCTTCAAATCTGTTTTAGATGGAGAAAACGTGTTCCCCTGAGTAGCTGAAGGCAGACTCTGAGCACGCTCTGCAGGGAACCAACTGCTCAAAAGGAGCCCGAAATATTGATTTCAGTGCTCGGTGGAGGAGTCCGATGGGCTTCTTACTGATGGGCTGAGCCACATCAGGTGAACCGTCGCTTCAGATTGTTAAAGGAGCTGCTGTAGGATTAAAGGGGAAATAATACACTGACTTTTACACTGTGGTTCACTCTGTTTTGTTCAGGCTGAATCGGTGTTTTCTCTCAGGCTGAGTCATCAGATCTGTTTCATCTTTTATGTCACTCTGAGGAAAACAGACAAATCTTGGCTCACGTTTACCGGTAATGACTGAATTCGTCCGCTGAGGTGTGAGCTTTCATTTGTTCCACACACAGTTTGGGGCAGAAAAGCCTCTGAAACAGCATTTAGCCCACAGATTAGTGAAATTTCATCCCAGAACGACTGAGGCCACGGGCACAGCTTACAGAGCGTGTAATGAAACGAGGAGCAGAGCTGAAACGCTACAGACCGGCAGGTCTGAGCGCGCACGTGTTGCATCGTGCACAAAAACACAGGAATGACTCTAAGTGTTTCCCTCAGGTCTCAGCAGCAGGATCCTGCAGAAACAAAGAAAAGCCTTACAGGATCCGGTTCCCTCTGAATGACAGACTGTAAGCCTGTTAAATTTGGTCTCTGAATCCATCCGTGACCCACTAAGAAGATTTACCGAGGCTTTGGTCTGTTTCGCTGCTTTTCGTGTTAAAGCTTGCACCAACTTTTCATTTTAAAGTCTGAAGATAAACTAGTTAGTTTGTGTATTAATAAAGGCCTTGATGCAGCATCGAACCACCGAACTTTACTCTGGTTGTGAATCCGAGTCAGCTCCATCTCTGCTTACCTCTTTATCAGCTCCACGGGTCTTATTTTGCTGGATTACAAAGTGTCTCAGGTGTTCCCCACACCTGCTGACACCTGAGGGAAGCTGTTGTTCTGCCTGTTTTACTTTCCTCCACTCTTTAGTCTTCCTTTGTTACACATCCACTCCTCTTCATTAAACTTCCACACCTCCTTAAAGGCAGGAAACCACCAGGTGCCTGCGGCTTTTACACCTTCCAAATGTCACCTACAGATATTAAAACTAGATAAGAAAACTGCTAACATTAACGTCTCATATGTGAAAATCAATCATTTAGCCGAATGATTGATTTTATCGTTTATTTCTCCCTTTAATGTGAGTTAATTATCGAAATATAAAGAAATAATGTAACGGTTCATATTTCAGAGCTTTGAATGAGCACAAACGTGTTAAACAGTCTTTATTATAATCAAAAACATCCTTTTAACCTGTTAAACTTTGACCTTTTCAGTGACTTTAATACTTTATCAGCCAAACTATGTTCTGCCCCCTGCTGGATTTCTGCTGTAAATCAATCCAACATCTGGTAAACTTTGACCAGTTTTCAGCTGATTTCTATCATCAAGCTGAATATGGAGCCATGCTGACGTCGGGCTGATGAATCCTAACTGATTACTGCCGTAAAAAGTATGTAGAAGAAGAGTGCGAATAAGAAGAAGAAAGCGGAGGAATCAGTTTGTGCTGTTATGCCGACAGATAAATAGGATTTAATAAATATGCTGCTATCTCCAACTTGACCACTAGATGTCATCATATTTCACACTAACTTTAATTTGATAATTTCATTCATGCTTATATTCCACTATAGTTCACAGAAAAATGCTTTACTCTCTAACAACATTTACTTTATCATTTTACTGAATATATATGTAATAATGTGTATATTACTGGATAATATTTCCATTTTATGACCTGTTATTAATCATTCTAATAGTCTAATATGTCACAGACATTAAAAATAGAGCACATCAGTCAGAACTTTGTCTTCTTTCCTTTTCTATGAAGCGTCCAGCAGCTGTAAACTGGAACAGAAAAAAACCGAACCGGTACTTTCACATGAAGATTTTGACCATTTTTTGCTTCTTGGATAAAAACACTTTGACTCTGATGCAGGACCTGTGATTAAATACCTTCCTGCTCAACACAGCCCAGCAGCTGCGTGCCTGAGACCATCACCTGCGGCCAGGTGAAACACACCGGAGCGCGCCTCTGCTGTTCTGTGAGTGAAACTTTGTCCAGTTTCAAACGCACCTGTCTGAACAGCCAGGTAAGTGCACGCGGAACCAGCTCTCACCTGAGTAGCAGCAGCAGTTTCCAGGCGAGCAGAGAGCCCGCCGCAGAGAGCCGCTCTCTCCTCATCTCAGTCCAGACCCGGAAACCTCCGGGAAACCTCCGGGAAACCTCCGGGAAACCTCCGGGAAACCTCCTTTCAGCACCACGAACAGCGCTCGCGCTAAACAGCGCGCGGGGCGACACTCACGCACATACTGCCGCGACTGGAAGACTCCTTGAACTCAAGGTGTGCCGTTATTTCCCATCAGTGAGAGCCATAAAACCGGAGCGGCATCACAGGCTCAAAACGAGCGCGCGACAGCTGCTCAGACTCCGCTCTGGGCTCGCTCTGTGCCCGCGTGAGGCTCCGGGAGCAGAGAGACCCGCCCACAGGCCGGACTGGGATGAGTGGCGGGCCGCTCAGCCAATCACAGCCGGTGTGGTTAATTTTTCCAGCTGAGTCGCTTCTGAAATTAGCCCATCGAGGCGGATCAAATGTAACACCCACCTATACATTATTACGCTCTCTGCTGCGCGTGCACACAGGGACGTAAACACAACCCCGCTCCTTTTCTTGCTCCATCTGTTTGTGCTCCATCTGTTTCTGCTCTGTTGGGCAGCTTCACACTGAGTCGCATGTGGCTGGGATTTCCGGCTCTGGAGCGGCCCGAGCTGATGACAGTTGGCCATATGTGGCTAAAGTAGGCGTGAGAGGGAGAGATGCTTATTAAAGTTCAGATTTACAGCCACGGCCGCGGGGCAGGGATGTGCAGTGAGAGGACCGCGGATGATGTGAAGCTGCACAGAACACTGAGCCTGAAGAAGGAGGCTGAGCAGGCTCACCTCAGGTGCTTTAAGCCCCTCCGCTTCTGTGGTGAAAGAATCAGAATCATTCATCAGAAGCCAGAATTAAAAGCAGCAAAGTCAGAATTTTATGATGGATCTATCAGACAGATTCTGAGATTGTAAATTCAAGGTCGAGGTTTTATCCAGGTTTTATTTACTTACAGGTTTGGCTTCTCAGGTGTTCCTGTGAAGAACGGCCTAAATGGATTAGGTTAAAAAAGGAAATTATATCTAACAGCCTAAATGTGTGCGATTCACATTCTTTTCAGACTGTTGTTGGTACTCTTTCAGTCGGTTAAATAACTCTTTAGTCTGCAATGAAGTCAAACGGCAGAGTTTTGTTATATTGTGACTGTGAGAGCATATCCCATAAAAGCTGGATGGGCTGACTGAGGCCACAGCTGTGCTACTCTGATGTGTTCAAGGTGACGAAGCCCATCAGAGACTCTGCAGTTCTGTCAGTCAGACCTCCAGCCTCCATCCCCATCACACTAATGTGCGAGCTATGAATTAGACATCAGGTTGTGGGTGTTACACACAGCACCATGTAAGTTTTAATGTATTCCTGTCATCTGTTCTGCCCGGAGCCCATGATCGTCTCGTCTGTCCACTTCTATCAGAACAACTGAGTGGACAGCAGTAAAGGAGAGCTTCATCAGCCGAATGTGTTCACACAGAGCTGTTTATTCCACAGTTAGACCAGGGTTTATCCTACAGTTAGACCAGGTTTTATCCTACAGTTAGACCAGGTTTTATTCACAGTTAGACCAGGTTTTATCCCACAGTTAGACCAGGTTTTATCCTACAGTTAGACCAGGGTTTATTCCACAGTTAGACCAGGTTTTATTCTACAGTTAGACCAGGTTTTATTCTACAGTTAGACCAGGTTTTATCCTGCAGTTACACCAGGTTTTATCCTACAGTTAGACCAGGTTTTATCCTACAGTTAGACCAGGGTTTATTCCACAGTTAGACCAGGGTTTATCCTACAGTTAGACCAGGTTTTATCCTACAGTTAGACCAGGTTTTATTCCACAGTTAGACCAGCTTTTATCCTACAGTTAGACCAGGTTTTATTCTACAGTTAGACCGGGTTTTATTCTACAGTTAGACCAGGTTTTATTCTACAGTTAGACCGGGTTTTATTCCACAGTTAGACCAGGTTTTATCCTACAGTTAGACCAGGTTTTATCCTACAGTTAGACCAGGTTTTATTCCACAGTTAGACCAGGTTTTATCCTACAGTTAGACCAGGTTTTATCCTACAGTTAGACCAGGTTTTATCCTACAGTTAGACCAGGTTTTATCCTACAGTTAGACCAGGTTTTATTCCACAGTTACACCAGGTTTTATTCCACAGTTAGACCAGGTTTTATTCCACAGTTACACCAGGTTTTATCCTACAGTTAGACCAGGTTTTATCCTACAGTTAGACCAGGTTTTATTCCACAGTTACACCAGGTTTTATTCCACAGTTAGACCAGGTTTTATTCCACAGTTACACCAGGTTTTATCCTACAGTTAGACCAGGTTTTATTCTACAGTTAGACCAGGTTTTATTCCACAGTTAGACCAGGTTTTATTCTACAGTTAGACCAGGTTTTATCCTACAGTTAGACCAGGTTTTATTCTACAGTTAGACCAGGTTTTATCCTACAGTTAGACCAGGTTTTATTCCACAGTTAGACCAGGTTTTATTCTACAGTTAGACCAGGTTTTATCCTACAGTTAGACCAGGTTTTATTCCACAGTTAGACCAGGTTTTATTCTACAGTTAGACCAGCTTTTATCCTACAGTTAGACCAGGTTTTATTCCACAGTTAGACCAGGTTTTATTCCACAGTTACACCGGGTTTTATTCCACAGTTAGACTCTGTGCGCTCTCTCAGCCGCAGCCTGCTCGGGTTCAGCTTCCTTCCTCAGCACCTTCAAAGTTGTTTTTTACTCTGTTGATGCTGATGCCCTCTGAATCCAGAGTGACTTGAGTCTCATCTAAATGATTCAAAGATCGTTTTAACAGCAGCTCAGAAGGCATCAAAGCTCGTGAAGACTGTAAACTAAGAGCCGCTGATACACGACTGAGTGCTGGATTTCTGTTTAAATCAACCCAAAGCAGTCCTTCTGAGGCCTCCATCACTGCAGCTCCACCTGTGCCCATGAAGCCCTCATGGATAGCTGCAGCTTGTCAGGCACAAACTCACACCACCCAGAACTTTTTATAGCGTTGCCAGGAGCCACTGAAACATGGCCCCTGGCTCCTGGCCCCTGGCTCCTGGCCCCTGGCCCCTGGCCTCCACACAGTAAACATCCTGCAGCACACAGCATCCATGTAGCATCACTCAGCCTCTCAGGGTCAGAGGTCGGGCTGTGAGGATCATCAGTTCGCTTGTTGACGAGAAACTAGAATGAAAACATGGAGCCTCAGGTAACCGTGCACACAGGGCTCCGAGCCCAGCGTTCACCCAGTTTCTCTGACACCGTGTGTTTCCTGCTCTATTTACGGAGCTGAAGAGCTGTTTTTCTGAGTGTTCTTGTGTTGAAAACAGGTCACATGGCTGAGAGAACAAATGCAATATGTGCTGCTCAGCGGAGGGATTTAGTGTTCTGGTCCACAACCAAACCTGTTTGGTTCATCAAACTCAGTTCCGGCTGCAGCCATTTCTGTTTTTAACGTGAGCAGAACCTCTTTACCCTGCGTTTTGTGACGGAGGAACATGAAATACCGCAGTATTTGTTCTAGATGCAGCAGGCTGCTGAGGGACGGACGACTGCAGGCGGTCAGGATCATTAACGGAGCGTCCCTCCACAGAACTTTATGTGTTCAGAAGCCTAATTTGACCCATTATTGTCCAATAACTTCTAACCTTTCCATCAAAAACACGTGTTCAGGTTTAAATATGAATAATAAAACGTTAGTGGAGGGAATGGATGAAAGATATTCTCTTTCTCTGGAGCGTGAGGCTTGAGACGGCCTCATGATGACCTTGGTTCTGCTGAGTTTCAGTTCCTGGTTGGGATAAATCCCCGGTGTAGCGTGGAGCTTTAACACGTTACTCTGCCTCCACTGACTCACATAACCGACTTCCTCTTTTGGCAAACGATCCTCCAGGAGAGCAAACCAGTCGTGGCACGTTGATGTGCAGCGAGCGGCAGGCGCGTCACTCACAGTGAGGAGGTGACCTTCCTCTGAGTGAGGGGCCACCCTCATTTAGGCCATTCTCCGGCTGACAGTGAAATGCTAAACCAATCGGTTTGTGTTCTGCAGCCCGCTAACAGCTGAACGTGCCGCCAGCCTTTTATCAGCACTCATAATTACAGGCTGCCTTATTCACAGCAGAATCCATCTGTTACCGTCAGTATATTCGCTCAGAAAAGGATCGCTGAGGACAGTCCAGCTGGGTCTCACTCCAGAACCTGCAAAAGCTCGTTCATGGCGAGGAAACCTTCGCCACGGCAGCCTCGCAGCACAGAGGCAGGCGGTCTGTTTGAAGGTGGAGCTCCTCCTCGTGTCCCAACCTGTCAAAGTGTAGAGCACCAGCTCCTCCACTGCTCCCAAAGCACACAGAAAGGACACCAGCTGGTCCAGGAGCGCCTTCCCCCGGTCCAGCAGGGTTTAATCAGACAGATCTAAGAGCAGAACTCAGGCTGGATGGATGGAAATGGGGCTGTGATTCATCTTTAAATTCTCTCTGAGTCACAGGCTGCAGTGATTCACGCTGGAAGCGCTTCTGCTGGTGTGTGACGATGTGTGAGACAAAAGGGCAACACTTAGCGGTTAATCACGTCTCCAACTGGCTTTAATCGGCTTAATCTTCATGTAAACTGTGAATTTGGGATGTCCCGCTGATCCCTTCGGCTTTGTGGACTCTTCCAGGCCTGATTTAATCACTGCATCCTGCACACCATGAGCTTAAATCAAGGCTGATGGAGCAACTCGGTGAGAGCGCCCCGCTGACAGCTTCATAGCAGCCATGAAACGTGACCTCAGAGCTTCTGACCTGCTCTGAACTGCAGGTTACTGACAGCGTGGGAATAAACCAGACAGAATATCAGCCGACAGGCTGGAAATAAAAAGCCAGGATTCGGTTTTATTTGTGCCGCAGAATGAATGTTTCATCAGACGGTCGAGGTGGACGAACAGAAGCAGAACCACAGGCCCGAGGGCAGCTTGGTGGTAAAATGTGTCTCAGAGCTCCAGCTGCTGAGCTCCTCAGACTCAGAGGTGGTTTGAATGCTTTTCAGGTGCTGAGACGCTTATAAAGGGCTTTCAGAACCACAGAACCCAGCTGTTCATCAGCTGTAAACTCATCATCCTCATTCAGATCTCCTGCTGTGTGGTTCTGTTTCCGATCCAAACAGCAGGACTCAGGGAGGATGAAGTGACGGCTTCTACAGCTTTTTGAATCTTGGTCCATGTCTTCTTTCCACGTTCTTCTTCTAACTTCAGCTTTCCTTCACCAGCTGCTGGATGTGAGGTTTGAAAGAGCGAGAGCTTCATCATGTAGGACTCCTGAGTATTTTCCATCCATCCATCCATCCATTTTCTATACCGACAGTCCGTTAATCGGGTAGCGGGTGGGCTGGAGCCTATCCCAGCAGTCATCGGGCGAAAGGCGGGGTCACCCTGGACAGGTCGCCAGTCCATCACATTTTCCATCCATCTCATCCTAAAACATCTTCCAGACCAACTGTGATCTACAGAGTCCTGCATGGGGGAGGAAGCATGCTTTCATTATGATTCTGAGGTTCTTTCACTGTGATTCTGAGGTTCTTTCATGGTGATTCTGAGGTTCTTTCACTGTGATTCTGAGGTTCTTTCACTGTGATTCTGAGGTTCTTTCACTGTGATTCTGAGGTTCTTTCATTGTGATTCTGAGGTGATTCTGAGGTTCTTTCATTATGATTCTGAGGTTCTTTCATTGTGATTCTGAGGTTCTTTCACTGTGATTCTGAGGTTCTTTCATGGTGATTCTGAGGTTCTTTCATTGTGATTCTGAGGTTCTTTCATTATGATTCTGAGGTGATTCTGAGGTGATTCTGAGGTTCTTTCACTGTGATTCTGAGGTTCTTTCACTGTGATTCTGAGGTTCTTTCACTGTGATTCTGAGGTTCTTTCATTGTGATTCTGAGGTTCTTTCACTGTGATTCTGAGGTTCTTTCATTGTGATTCTGAGGTTCTTTCATTATGATTCTGAGGTTCTTTCATTATGATTCTGAGGTGATTCTGAGGTGATTCTGAGGTTCTTTCACTGTGATTCTGAGGTTCTTTCACTGTGATTCTGAGGTTCTTTCACTGTGATTCTGAGGTTCTTTCATTGTGATTCTGAGGTTCTTTCACTGTGATTCTGAGGTTCTTTCATTGTGATTCTGAGGTTCTTTCATTATGATTCTGAGGTTCTTTCATTATGATTCTGAGGTGATTCTGAGGTGATTCTGAGGTTCTTTCACTGTGATTCTGAGGTTCTTTCATTATGATTCTGAGGTGATTCTGAGGTGATTCTGAGGTTCTTTCACTGTGATTCTGAGGTTCTTTCACTGTGATTCTGAGGTTCTTTCACTGTGATTCTGAGGTTATTTCACTGTGATTCTGAGGTGATTCTGAGGTTCTTTCACTGTGATTCTGAGGTTCTTTCACTGTGATTCTGAGGTTATTTCACTGTGATTCTGAGGTGATTCTGAGGTGATTCTGAGGTTCTTTCACTGTGATTCTGAGGTGATTCTGAGGTGATTCTGAGGTTCTTTCACTGTGATTCTGAGGTTCTTTCATTGTGATTCTGAGGTTCTTTCATTGTGATTCTGAGGTTCTTTCACTGTGATTCTGAGGTTCTTTCATTATGATTCTGAGGTTCTTTCACTGTGATTCTGAGGTTCTTTCACTGTGATTCTGAGGTTCTTTCATTATGATTCTGAGGTTCTTTCATTGTGATTGTGAGGTTCTTTCATTATGATTCTGAGGTGATTCTGAGGTGATTCTGAGGTTCTTTCACTGTGATTCTGAGGTTCTTTCATTATGATTCTGAGGTTCTTTCATTATGATTCTGAGGTTCTTTCACTGTGATTCTGAGGTTCTTTCACTGTGATTCTGAGGTTCTTTCATTGTGATTCTGAGGTTCTTTCACTGTGATTCTGAGGTGATTCTGAGGTGATTCTGAGGTTCTTTCACTGTGATTCTGAGGTGCTATTCTTTCTGAGCGCTGACACATTCCTTCACAAACTGTTTGCTCGTGTGCTTCTCGTATTTTCCTGCTGAGTTTTAAACTCATTAAATCTGCAGAGAACACACGAAGCCTCCGTGTTGTTGCAGCAGATTTGGTCCCTGGGTCTGAAAACTGGGACCTTCAATATATTTAGCGATGACCTTTCCTGCAGCAGCTTTCAGAACCTGGTGTCGTTTTGGATAATTCATGTGCATCTCCTCCTGTAACACAGATCCGGCCCCATTTAGCTTTTATGCTACATGACGATGTTTTGATTTCCTCTCTGAGACTGAGCAACAGATGAGTCCATTATCTCTGGGACTTTGGTAGGTTTGCAGTCATCTACAGAGAAAGAATAACACAATCTCCACCTCTGACTTTATCTTTAGACGTAAGAACGTGTTTAACTGATGGAGCTTTAACCTGCATCTGATGGAGCTTTAAGCTGCATCTGACGGAGCTTTAAGCTGCATCTGATGGAGCTTTAACCTGCATCTGATGGAGCTTTAACCTGCATCTGACGGAGCTTTAACCTGCATCTGATGGAGCTTTAAGCTGCATCTGATGGAGCTTTAACCTGCATCTGATGGAGCTTTAACCTGCATCTGATGGAGCTTTAACCTGCATCTGATGGAGCTTTAACCTGCATCTGATGGAGCTTTAACCTGCATCTGATGGAGCTTTAACCTGCATCTGATGGAGCTTTAACCTGCATCTGATGGAGCTTTAACCTGCATCTGAAGGAGCTTTAACCTGCATCTGACGGAGCTTTAACCTGCGTCTGATGGAGCTTTAACCTGCATCTGATGGAGCTTTAACCTGCATCTGATGGAGCTTTAACCTGCATCTGATGGAGCTTTAACCTGCATCTGATGGAGCTTTAACCTGCATCTGATGGAGCTTTAAGCTGCATCTGATGGAGCTTTAAGCTGCATCTGATGGAGCTTTAACCTGCATCTGATGGAGCTTTAACCTGCATCTGATGGAGCTTTAACCTGCATCTGATGGAGCTTTAATCTGTATCTGATGGAGCTTTAAGCTGCATCTGATGGAGCTTTAACCTGCATCTGATGGAGCTTTAACCTGCATCTGATGGAGCTTTAATCTGCATCTGATGGAGCTTTAAGCTGCATCTGATGGAGCTTTAACCTGCATCTGATGGAGCTTTAAGCTGCATCTGATGGAGCTTTAACCTGCATCTGATGGAGCTTTAACCTGCATCTGATGGAGCTTTAACCTGCATCTAATGGAGCTTTAAGCTGCATCTGATGGAGCTTTAACCTGCATCTGATGGAGCTTTAACCTGCATCTGACGGAGCTTTAACCTGCATCTGATGGAGCTTTAAGCTGCATCTGATGGAGCTTTAACCTGCATCTGACGGAGCTTTAACCTGCATCTGATGGAGCTTTAAGCTGCATCTGACGGAGCTTTAACCTGCATCTGATGGAGCTTTAACCTGCATCTGATGGAGCTTTAACCTGCATCTGATGGAGCTTTAAGCTGCATCTGATGGAGCTTTAACCTGCATCTGATGGAGCTTTAACCTGCATCTGATGGAGCTTTAACCTGCATCTGATGGAGCTTTAAGCTGCGTCTGATGGAGCTTTAACCTGCATCTGATGGAGCTTTAAGCTGCATCTGATGGAGCTTTAAGCTGCATCTGATGGAGCTTTAACCTGCATCTGATGGAGCTTTAACCTGCATCTGACGGAGCTTTAACCTGCATCTGATGGAGCTTTAACCTGCATCTGATGGAGCTTTAACCTGCATCTGATGGAGCTTTAACCTGCATCTGATGGAGCTTTAACCTGCATCTGATGGAGCTTTAAGCTGCATCTGTGGATGTTACGCTGAGCTTTGTTCACAGACGATGATTCCTGGAAGTGTTCCTGAGCCCAGGCAGGGATTTCCAGGCCAGAATCAGGTCTGTTTTTAATGCAGAGCTGCCTGAAGGTCACAGACATCCAGGCCTGAAGGTCACAGACTCCAGGCCTGAAGGTCACAGACTCCAGGCCTGAAGGTCACAGACTCCAGGCCTGAAGGTCACAGAGACGTCTCCAGATCCTCTGAATCTGTCGATCGTATTAATTTCTGTAGATGGTGGAACAGTTTCTATTTGACTGCTGAATCTTTACTTCTGAGAGACTCTTCCTCTCTAAGGTGCTCTTTTTAATACCCAGCCATGTTGCTGATTGAGCGGATTAGTTCCAACATGTTCCTCCAGGTGTTTCTTTTTCCTTTTCCAGCCTTTTGCTGCTCCTCTCAACTTCAAGATGACCTCACACGTTTCAGTAAATAGTGAAATCAGCTGATCACCATTTTCTGTTTCATTTAGAGAAGGAAACAGCAAAGAGACGCTCATTTACACTCATCTGACACTGAAACGCTTACCTGACCTTTGTCCTGTCGGCGTCTACCTGCAGCTGTGGGCGTGGGCGTGTGTGTGTGCATGTGTGTGTGCATGTGTGTGTGGGCGTGCATGTGGGGATCATATTTCAGGAATGTCTCTGTGGGCACGGCTCAGCAAAGGAAAAAACAAAAAGCCTCATTCTGTTTCTGGATCTAAAGGCAGCGTCTCTCCTTCCTCATGGACTCTCAGACCAAAGCAGGGAAGGTTTACCTCCGACCACACAAAGCTGGCAAAGTAAGTACAGATTTCTGCTTTCTTTTACAGGATCTCATAAACTAATGTCAGAGTGAATCAGTAACTGAAAGACAGATGAAAGGAGGATTCAGTGTGGAGCTCAACATGTTAGAAGCAACACATCCACAAACATTAAGTCAGATTTCAGAGAAAGGACGAGTTTCTCTGACAGAACAGAGATTCTTCTTCTCTGTTCGCTGCTAAACTGAGACTCCAGGAATCCGAACGAACAAGTCTAAACACAACACATTCCTGCTCTGACGCTCGCTGCTGTGAAGAGGAGAAACTGAACGGATTCATCTCTGATCACAGCCAACCGGAGTTGTTCTGGGTTTAATTTCAAAGGTGGAACGTTTTCTGTCTCACAAACACAGAAATGCAGCTTCTGTAGGTTGAGGTGGGTGTGGGGGGGGGTTCCTCCTTGCTCTGACGTTTCTCCGACGTTTTTCTGACGTTTCTCCGACGTTTCTCCGACGTTTCTCTGATGTTTCTCTGATGTTTTTCTGATGTTTTTCTGACGTTTTTCCGACGTTTTTCTGATGTTTTTCTGACGTTTCTTTAATGTTTCGCTTATGTTTCTCCGACCTTTCTCCGACGTTTCTCTGATGTTTTTCTGACGTTTTTCCGACGTTTTTCCGACGTTTCTCCGACGTTTCTCTGATGTTTCTTTGATGTTTCTCCGATGTTTCTCCGACGTTTTTCTGATGTTTTTCTGACCTTTCTCTGTTTTTCTGACGTTTCTCCGACGTTTTTCTGATGTTTTTCTGACCTTTCTCTGTTTTTCTGACGTTTCTCCAATGTTTTTCTGACGTTTCTCCAACGTTTCTCCAACGTTTCTCCGACGTTTCTCCGACGTTTCTCCGACGTTTCTCCGACGTTTCTCCAATGTTTCTCTGATGTTTTCCCGACGTTTTTCTGATGTTTTCCCGACGTTTTTCTGATGTTTTTCTGATGTTTCTTTGATGTTTCTCTGACCTTTCTCTGACCTTTCTGTGACCTTTCTCTGACCTTTCTGTGACCTTTCTCTGCATGCATGACACAGTTGTGACTAATGTTTACCTCTGTGTCACATGTGGCCGGGTTGGACCAGAGCAGTTCAGGTGTGTCGGTGTAAAACTGGGAGGAGACATGAGAGTCATCCATAAGATATATTTACCTGCTGGAAACAGTTTCATTCTGAGCTCTGAAACCATGTTGATCTTTCTGTGAAACTCCCTCGTTTCAGAAATGGAAGCCAGTGTGGCTTTCTCTGTTCCCCCACAGCAGCAGTGGAGTGGGCCGG
Organism: Leuresthes tenuis; assembly: GCF_036924035.1. Lineage (NCBI taxonomy): Eukaryota > Metazoa > Chordata > Actinopteri > Atheriniformes > Atherinopsidae > Leuresthes > Leuresthes tenuis. Next base: position 1,228,040 of record NW_027325358.1, on the reverse strand, counting down.
CTGGAGATCCAGGACATCGGAGGTATGTTCCCCACAGACCTGAGGTGCAGTTTATCACAACTTTAACCTTCTTCTGGTAGTTTTAACTGAGCTCTGATGGTCGAGCAGCTTAAACCCACAGTTTAAACAGCTTCTTCTAAGTGCAGCAGGAGCCTTCTGTCGGCTGGGTGCTGAGAGGCATCCGGCAGCAAAGGGAAGTGTTGGACGTGCTGCATTTAATGCATCTGATGAATCACACTAGCAGCGAACAGAGAAGTCTGTTGGTGTGTGAAAGGCACATTTTACAACCTAACAGTCGTAATCAATGCTGAGGCTCTGGGAGACTCAACTATCGTGTATGCGAGGCAGCATCGACACGACAGGAACCCAGAACTCTATTTTTATAACCCAAACTGCACAAAGGGACATTCAAGCCCCAGAGTTCAAGTAGAGCTCAGAAGTACAAAGTCAGAGTGAGTTTGGTGATTTAGGAGCAGATGTTAACTGTAAGTCCAAAGCTGTGGAGCCGCTTCCTGCCATGAGATCAGGTGCTTTGTGGACATTTACCTGAGCAGGGAAGTGTTTCTTTACCCGTCTTTGTACTTTTAAGATGCTAAACTCAACTTTATAACACTGGCCACAGGACAGAAACTTTACAGACAAACTGCACAAACGTATTCAGTTTCCTGTCAAAGGGATCATCGAACATTGTTCATTAAAAAGCTTTCAGTCGAGCATTTCCTCCTCCTGAGCTCTTTTGGACCCGTGTAAGAGAAGAAGAGGAGCGGCTCGAGACTAAAAGTCTGACACGAAAGGGGTGAGGGCAGATTGGAGAACCGTGTTGTGTCATGGAGAATCATGGAGTAGCAGCCCGCTGGTGGAGGCAGGGTGGTGGTGCAGAACATAAGCAGTGAATCTGACAGCTCCAGCAGACCTGATGGTGTTATATAAGCGGCTGCAGATGGTCCCGAGCGGCCCGTCCGAGCTCACGTGCAGCGGGGAGCTTTCCGTGTCCTGAGCAGATAATGCAGGATCCGAAGGTAGCACACAGCGGGCTGCAGCATGACAGCAGAGAGCCACACGGCTCATAAAGAGATGGAGGAAGGTGGAGGCTGACAAAGCGCTGCAGCGGCTGAGTGATGAACACGTGCCGACTGATGTGGGTCTGACAACATGATGATTAAACCGTTTCCAGCTGAGTGAGCTGACCTGAAAGCTGCTGCCCAGCGGGTCGAGGAAAGACTCCTGTTCACTATGACCCGGGAAGGAACCTCGGTGCCTCACAGCTCATAAAAACAGATCATATCAGAGAGATCTGGGTTCAAGAATGACCTGTTCATGAGACAGGAAGGGACAGAAGGAACCTCGGTGCCTCACAGTTCATAAAAACAGATCATATCAGAGAGATCTGGGTTCAAGAATGACCTGTTCATGAGACAGGAAGGGACAGAGGGAACCTCGGTGCCTCACAGCTCATAAAAACAGATCATATCAGAGAGATCTGGGTTCAAGAATGACCTGTTCATGAGACAGGAAGGGACAGAAGGAACCTCGGTGCCTCACAGTTCATAAAAACAGATCATATCAGAGAGATCTGGGTTCAAGAATGACCTGTTCATGAGACAGGAAGGGACAGAGGGAACCTCGGTGCCTCACAGTTCATAAAAACAGATCATATCAGAGAGATCTGGGTTCAAGAATGACCTGTTCATGAGACAGGAAGGGACAGAAGGAACCTCGGTGCCTCACAGTTCATAAAAACAGATCATATCAGAGAGATCTGGGTTCAAGAATGACCTGTTCATGAGACAGGAAGGGACAGAGGGAACCTCGGTGCCTCACAGCTCATAAAAACAGATCATATCAGAGAGATCTGGGTTCAAGAATGACCTGTTCATGAGACAGGAAGGGACAGAGGGAACCTCGGTGCCTCACAGCTCATAAAAACAGATCATATCAGAGAGATCTGGGTTCAAGAATGACCTGTTCATGAGACAGGAAGGGACAGAGGGAACCTCGGTGCCTCCGTCTGTCCCTTCCTGTCTGCAGCGTTTTGGATGGAATATAAACTATTCTAAGCTGGACTCACAGCTCATAAAAACAGATTATTAATCAGAGAGATCTGGGTTCACCTGAACAGAATGAACCCCCCCCCCATCTACACACACCAAACATGTAATCTGTGTGCTTTGAGGCTCCAGCTGAAGACAGAAATGTGAAAATGTCGACCTCTACCTTTAGTTTTTGTGTTCATGTGTAATTAATTCTCTTTTTAGTGGAGCGCAGCGTGTTTTGGTCCATCTCAGCGTCTTGTTTTGCCTCCTGATGCATCATTAAGGTCTCTGGTCTGTTGAATATCTGGGACAAGCAGCGGAGATGGGAGATGATTTAAAGGCAGAGCACAGAGCGGCTCTGAAGGTTCATTTGTGTTAAAGGACGAATGCAACCAGGAAGAAACAGTAAGGATGAATTAGAGCTGACTCAAAGCAGGATGCTGTTCTGACTGTAAGAGCTGGAAGGAGCGTGACATGAGAGGAACTAATGTTTGTTTCATAGTTCAGCTGCAGCACATTAACCCTAAACTAACTCCGACACACTTAAAGGCTTTAACCATAAAAACACAAGACGCTGCAGCAGAGAAACCTGGAAACCAGCCGGCAGAACAGGAAGTGTGGAGCGAGGTGAGCTGAGGTCGGGTCCAGGCCGGAGAACGGGCTGCAGCGCCCTCTGCTGGTTGGAAAAAGAAAGACAAAAGGACGAAAAGTGAAGTCTGACTGAAGTTAGTCCCCCATGGACCGGGACCAAAACACACAGAAACACGCATTTTAACAGAAAAACACACATTTTAACACAAAAACACATATTTGAACACAGAAACACACATTTTAATACAAAAATACACATTTTAACACACATTTGAACACAGAAACACACATTTGAAGACAAAAACACACATTTTAACACACGTTTTAACACAAAAACACACATTTGAACACAAAAACACACATTTTAACAAACGTTTTAACACAAAAACACACATTTGAACACAAAAACACACATTTTAACACAAAAACACACATTTGACCACTGGTCCCTGGCCAGGTTTACATTACAGGTGTGATGTAAATGAAAAGGTGGGCCGATGAGCTTCTTCTTCTCCTCTTTTACTGTGACTTCTTCTGCTCCTTTTCCTTTTTGTGTGTTTGACGCAGTAATGAATCACAGCGGTAGTGAAATATCTTGTTCATGTCGGGCTCATTTCTGAGCACACGTTGCCTTTGAGTGTTGCTTAAATGTGTTTTACAGCCTGTTTTAACCGGACTGATGCTGCTCAGCTGTGCCTCACTGTACCTCGGCTCTGCTTCCTGCTGCAGGAGGCGCTGCAGGAGGCGATCACGGCGCCGTCTGGAGACACCACCAGCCTCTCGGGGACCGGAGGGTGAAGGTGGTCCGGCTGTCGGAGCTGATCAGCGTCCTCAGACTCCCCCCGAACGCTGAGGCCTGTCCCCTGGTCCGTCACTCTGCCTCTGGGCCATGTTGACATGTGTCAGTTGAATAAAATCCATCATACGAGCTGCTCTGTGGTTGCAGGAGAACACGTCAGCGTTTTGCGTGGAGACCCAGGACAGAACGATGGTGTTCGCTGCCCTCAAAGACGAGTGTGTGGACTGGGTGGAGAAACTTTGCAAAAGCTGCTTTCAGGTCAGAAAGAATTCCCTTTAACACCAGAGACGAGTGTCAGCCTTAAATCTGTGCTTCAGACCTTTGTTCTGCACATTCTTGGGCCTGAAAGTGTCCCGGAGCACCGGGACGGTCGTGGCTCACCACTTTGGGCCAAACTCCATCAGAGAAGTGAGAAAAGAGCTTTGTTTCTTCTGCATCTGCAGAGCAGAATATATAAAAACAGCACAAAGCGGTGAGCCACGACCCGTCCTCTTTGGAGAGGCTGAACCTTTGGTGGAAGCTGCTTTTATACCCAATCCTGACACCCTCACCTGTCAGCAGGTAACCTGCTGCTTGGAGAAGCTCCAGAAGCTGTTGCTGTAGATTCTATAAACTTTCTGTCTTTATTTGGCTCCAGAACAGCTTTCACTGAGTGATGCTGCAGCAGAATCTGGGTTTGGTTCTGCTTTCTAAATATAATGAAGTGAGTCGGTGAAGAGGCTGAAAATCATTTATTTTGACTTGTTTTATCTGTCAGAATAAAAGGTAACGAAGGGAAACAGCTGTTCACCTCAGAGCTTTGCTTCTCTCCTGGAAACGTTTAGGTTTTCTTAAAGAGTTGCTCCGTCTCCTGCTTCATTTCTTTCTTCTCACCTTTCACCTGGAAACGCAGTGAACTACCCTTTTGGGTTTGTCCAGCTGTACCAACAGACCATCTGACGCAGTTCTTTGTGTTTCTCAGAGAGGAGGCGGTTCTGGACCTGATCAGCTCCTCATGGAGGAGAACCAGATTTATGCCTCGGCAGACGAAGGTAACACTGCTGTTTCTCTGCTTTTATTTGTGTCTAATTCCATGTTATCCAGAGCCTGGAGGCAGAATCTGCCTCCACAAGCCAGTCAGAATCTGCCTCCACCCGCCAGTCAGAATCTGCCTCCACCCGCCAGTCAGAATCTGCCTCCACCCGCCAGTCAGAATCTGCCTCCACCCGCCAGTCAGAATCTGCCTCCACCCGCCAGTCAGAATCTGCCTCCACCCGCCAGTCAGAATCTGCCTCCACCCTCCAGTCAGCATCTGCCTCCACCCGCCAGTCAGAATCTGCCTCCACCCGCCAGTCAGAATCTGCCTCCACCCTCCAGTCAGAATCTGCCTCCACCCGCCAGTCAGAATCTGCCTCCACCCTCCAGTCAGAATCTGCCTCCACCAGCCAGTCAGAATCTGCCTCCACCCGCCAGTCAGCATCTGCCTCCACCAGCCAGTCAGAATCTGCCTCCACCCGCCAGTCAGCATCTGCCTCCACCAGTCAGTCAGAATCTGCCTCCACCCGCCAGTCAGCATCTGCCTCCACCCGCCAGTCAGAATCTGCCTCCACCCTCCAGTCAGCATCTGCCTCCACCCGCCAGTCAGCATCTGCCTCCACCCGCCAGTCAGAATCTGCCTCCACCCGCCAGTCAGCATCTGCCTCCACCAGCCAGTCAGCATCTGCCTCCACCCGCCAGTCAGAATCTGCCTCCACCAGCCAGTCAGAATCTGCCTCCACCCTCCAGTCAGAATCTGCCTCCACCAGCCAGTCAGAATCTGCCTCCACCCTCCAGTCAGAATCTGCCTCCACCCGCCAGTCAGCATCTGCCTCCACCCTCCAGTCAGAATCTGCCTCCACCAGCCAGTCAGAATCTGCCTCCACCCTCCAGTCAGAATCTGCCTCCACCCGCCAGTCAGCATCTGCCTCCACCCTCCAGTCAGCATCTGCCTCCACCCTCCAGTCAGAATCTGCCTCCACCCGCCAGTCAGCATCTGCCTCCACCAGCCAGTCAGCATCTGCCTCCACCCGCCAGTCAGAATCTGCCTCCACCAGCCAGTCAGAATCTGCCTCCACCCTCCAGTCAGAATCTGCCTCCACCCGCCAGTCAGCATCTGCCTCCACCCTCCAGTCAGCATCTGCCTCCACCCTCCAGTCAGAATCTGCCTCCACCCTCCAGTCAGAATCTGCCTCCACCCGCCAGTCAGCATCTGCCTCCACCCTCCAGTCAGAATCTGCCTCCACCAGCCAGTCAGAATCTGCCTCCACCCTCCAGTCAGAATCTGCCTCCACCCGCCAGTCAGCATCTGCCTCCACCCTCCAGTCAGCATCTGCCTCCACCCTCCAGTCAGAATCTGCCTCCACCCGCCAGTCAGAATCTGCCTCCACCCTCCAGTTTAGTTTAGACACGTTTGATTTGAGGTGTTTTATCTGAGCAGCTCCTCAGCTGAAGCTGCAGAGGAAGTCGGAGAAGTTTTCACTCACAGAAACATCGACTCGAGGCTCCTGAGACGAAGCAGCCGTCATGCACTCGACTTTATTTCTAAAGACGCAGAACAACCGCATCTATCAGTTATTCCAGATCTGATCCACATCCTTCTGGTGGATGAGGAGGCTGTTGGATGGAGGGAGGAACACTTACCTAAGCTTAGATGAAGGCTCTGAACATCGAGCTGCTTCCTGCAGAGTTCTGCTTCACCAGGATTTCCTCCTCCTTCCTCCGGGTGCTCACGGGTTATCGATTAAACAGCTTTAACTCAGCTTTTAATGAGGTGAAACTTTCACTGCAGCACGTTTAAATTCATCCGATGGATGAATAAAACCGATTCGTCTCACCTTTCCGGTTCCTGATCAGCGGCAGCAGGAAGCGGCTCGGCTCAAAGGCTTCAGAAGCTTTCATAAAGAATTCATTTCACTGCAAACTCAGCTTTTTCTCTCTGAATGACACCTGAAGAAAACCTCCTGATCATCTCTTTCTTTGCCTTTAATAAGGAGTTCAGCTTCACACACTTCCTCCTCCTCACACCTTCACAGCTCAGATGGAAGATCGGCACATTTATCAGGCGAACAAATGATGAACGAAGATGAATAAAAGTAGAATAAGGTTCAGTTAGGCTGCAGCGCAGCTTCAGTCCAGGTGCTGGTGGTGGGCATCAGAGGCTCCATCTTGGGCTGCAGGAGAGGGTGGAGTCTGGGAGGAGTTATTGGACTATTTAAGAGGAAGAAAACAGCACAGGTGAGATTTAAAAAGGAAAAGAGAGGCCAGAAAGAAGAGGAAACCCAAGAGATAAGAAACAAGACACGTGTCAAACTTCCTGTCTTTAATAAGCAAAGCAACAGCTGAGAAATTCATCATCTTCCATCCTCCGAAACCTTAAAATGTAGCTCAATAAAACGGTTCTTTAAAGTAGCGCTGACCTTAAAATATTCACAGTCGTGCTAACAGTCGTGCTAACAGTCGTGCTAACAGTCGTGCTAGCAGTCGTGCTAGCAGTCGTGCTAACAGTCGTGCTAGCAGTCGTGCTAACAGTCGTGCTAACAGTCGTGCTAACAGTCATGCTAACAGTCGTGCTAGCAGTCGTGCTAACTGTCGTGCTAACAGTCATGCTAACAGTCGTGCTCACAGTCGTGCTAACAGTCGTGCTAGCAGTCGTGCTAACTGTCGTGCTAACAGTCATGCTAACAGTCGTGCTCACAGTCGTGCTAGCAGTCGTGCTAGCAGTCGTGCTAACTGTTCCCTCGGTGAGTTAACCTGATGCAGTCCGGCTGTTTCTGACTGTGAGGGGATTCTCCTCTTCCCCCCCCAGCGCCCCTGTTCTGGGTTCTGGCTCAGAGGACGGATGCAGCGACCCGGTGCGGCCTGCAGGGGTCCTTCTGGCTGCAGGTGGGACCGGAGGCGCTGCTGCTGAGAGACCCGCAGAAGAAGAACATCGTGAGAGAGTGGCCGTATAAACTGCTGCGGCGCTACGGAAGAGACAAGGTACCGAGTTCCTCCGGCCTGAGGCCAGCTGACCTTGACCCTCTCTCACCTCTCTCCTGTTTTCTTGCCAGCTGACCTTGACCCTCTCTCACCTGTTTTCTTGCCAGCTGACCTTGACCCTCTCTCTCCTGTTTTCTTGCCAGCTGACCTTGACCCTCTCTCACCTCCTGTTTTCTTGCCAGCTGACCTTGACCCTCTCTCACCTCTTGTTTTCTTGCCAGCTGACCTTGACCCTCTCTCTCCTGTTTTCTTGCCAGCTGACCTTGACCCTCTCTCTCCTGTTTTCTTGCCAGCTGACCTTGACCCTCTCTCCTGTTTTCTTGCCAGCTGACCTTGACCCTCTCTCACCTCTCTCCTGTTTTCTTGCCAGCTGACCTTGACCCTCTCTCACCTCTCTCCTGTTTTCTTGCCAGCTGACCTTGACCCTCTCTCCTGTTTTCTTGCCAGCTGACCTTGACCCTCTCTCACCTCTCTCCTGTTTTCTTGCCAGCTGACCTTGACCCTCTCTCACCTCTCTCTTGTTTTCTTGCCAGCTGACCTTGACCCTCTCTCACCTCTCTCCTGTTTTCTTGCCAGCTGACCTTGACCCTCTCTCACCTCTCTCCTGTTTTCTTGCCAGCTGACCTTGACCATCTCTCTCCTGTTTTCTTGCCAGCTGACCTTGACCATCTCTCCCCTGTTTTCTTGCCAGCTGACCTTGACCCTCTCTCTCCTGTTTTCTTGCCAGCTGACCTTGACCATCGAAGCGGGCAGACGCTGCGGTTCTGGTCCAGGAACCTTCTCCTTTGAGACCCAGCAGGCTGAGCAGGTCTTCTCTCTGATTCAGAGTTCCATCAAACAGAAAACTTCCTCAGCCACGCCAGGCCACCAAACTCAGGAGGCTGAGACCGTCCCGGTGACCAACATACGGGCTCATTCCCCCCTCCCCAAGATACCCGACGTGACCAGCGCGGCGGCCATGTTGGACAGCAAACTGAGGAGGCGGGACCGGTCTCCCGGGCCAGAGGACGGTTCTCCGGCTGAGTCGGTGGGTCAGTCCGACTCTGCTCCAGCTCCCATCACCCTCATGCCGCTCCCACTGCTCCCCACACACGGCAGAACCTCCGGAGAGCATCACGGCAGAACCTCCGGAGAGCATCACGGCAGAACCTCCGGAGAGCATCACGGCAGAACCTCCGGAGAGCATCACGGCAGCACACCAGACGCCATTTATGCCGACCCATCTGACTGCGTCCCATCCGTGCTGAAGGCCCGTCCAACCACGGCTCTGTATGTTGACCCAGCAAACGTTCTCCCTCTCAAACCTCCGGGTTCAAAGGAGTCCGAGCCGCCCCGTCCCGCCTCCTCAGCGCCACGTCCCGGCCCAACTGCAGAGGTTCTGGATTCAGTTTACTCAGACGTCTTTGACAAAATCAGTCCGGACCAGAACAACCAACCCGTCCTCCCGAGCGCAGGTGAAGCCGAGAGTTCTGCTGAACCCATTTACACGGAACCAATGAGCAAGACGGACTCAGAGGGAGGGGAAAGCAAACCCGACCCATTCGCACACCTTTACGCTCAAGTCTGCAGAAAAGTCCCGTCACCTGTCCCCTCGGTGTCTGTGACCCCCCCCACGTCGGCTTCCTCCTCCTCCGTCAGGCTCGGTTTGACCAGAACCGACGCCCGGGACCAAACTCTGGATGATGACGTCATCTATGAAAACCTGGGCATCATTTAGCTGAACCGGGCCTGGACTCTGAGCTTCCTGCTTCCTGCTTCCTGCTTCCTGCTCCCTGCTTCCTGCTTCCTGCTTCCTGCTCCCTGCTTCCTGCTTCCTGCTTCCTGCTTCCTGCTTCCTGCTCCCTGCTTCCTGCTTCCAGCTCCCTGCTTCCTGCTTCCTGCTCCCTGCTTCCTGCTTCCTGCTTCCTGCTTCCTGCTCCCTGCTCCCTGCTTCCTGCTTCCTGCTTCCTGCTTCCTGCTTCCTGCTCCCTGCTTCCTGCTTCCTGCTTCCTGCTCCCTGCTTCCTGCTTCCTGCTTCCTGCTTCCAGCTCCCTGCTTCCTGCTTCCTGCTCCCTGCTTCCTGCTTCCTGCTTCCTGCTTCCTGCTCCCTGCTCCCTGCTTCCTGCTTCCTGCTTCCTGCTTCCTGCTTCCTGCTTCCTGCTTCCTGCTCCCTGCTTCCTGCTCCCTGCTTCCTGCTTCCTGCTTCCTGCTTCCTGCTCCCTGCTTCCTGCTTCCAGCTCCCTGCTTCCTGCTTCCTGCTCCCTGCTTCCTGCTTCCAGCTCCCTGCTTCCTGCTTCCTGCTCCCTGCTTCCTGCTTCCTGCTTCCTGCTCCCTGCTCCCTGCTTCCTGCTTCCTGCTTCCTGCTTCCTGCTTCCTGCTTCCTGCTCCCTGCTTCCTGCTTCCTGCTTCCTGCTTCCTGCTCCCTGCTTCCTGCTTCCTGCTTCCTGCTCCCTGCTTCCTGCTTCCTGCTTCCTGCTCCCTGCTTCCTGCTTCCTGCTTCCTGCTCCCTGCTTCCTGCTCCCTGCTCAGATCAGAGCTTTGAATCTGGACCGGTCCATGTGGATAAAGTCACACGAAGTTCTGCCTGAACTGGACCGGTCCATGTGGATAAAGTCACACGAAGTTCTGCCTGAGCGGACCGGTCCATGTGGATAAAGTCACACGAAGTTCTGCCTGAGCGGACCGGTCCATGTGGATAAAGTCACACGAAGTTCTGCCTGAGCTGGACCGGTTCTGTTCAGCTGCTTTTCTTAACTGAGTTCTGTTGTTTTTATATGATGCAACACCTTTTTATGTTTGAATAAAGGAGGAAAAGGTTCAGAAACTTTCACAGAGGTAATGTTTCTGTATCTGATTTAAAGAAGCCAAAACATTTCAGAGATTTAATGCTTTTTATCGGCCTGTGGAACCGTCAGAGTTGCTTTATTTCTATGAGTAAAAAGTATATTTATTCCAAAAACCTTCAGTCTATCATTTCTTTATTTGTTTGAGCCTTTATTCTACAAAGAGAAATGATTTCCAGAGTCTTCTCTGAATGCATTCAGACTGCAGTTTTCCACGTTCCCCTAAAGTACGACTTTATATTCCTAAATGAAACGAGTCCATCGGATGGAGTCAGACGGCTGAAAACATCTCACTCTGCTGTGGGTTCAGAGTACAGATGAGTTGTATTTATTCAGGAGCTTCATTTGCATCTATAAATGATGATTAAAGCGTAAAGAGTCCCATGGTTCTGTTCTGCTCCGGTTCTGAGGTAAAAACATCACATTTCAACTCGATCCAATGTGAAATAAAGACAAACTCCAGATGTTCCCTTTTTAACAAGTACACAAGTGTCTTATTTCATTTTATTTATATATGCAAGCAAGTTTATGTCTTTACAAATAAAAAAAGCCACTGTCTGCCCAAGCTGTTGGCACAGATATGTACAAAAATGGAGGAGTGAATCAGATAAAGCCTGCTACTGCGCGACGTACAAAAAGAACACTATGGAGAACAGAAAAACAGGCTTCTGTCCAACCGACTCAGCGCATGAATCTGAAACATCAGCTGTGAGACGCGTTCAGTTCATGATGGACAAGAGCTGAAGCTGCTCAGGCACAGAGGATCTGATCGTCCGGCTTCAGGAGCTGCAGAAACGGGTCAAATCTTCCTCACAGGGGCTGGACTCCATGCTTTATCACGCTGACACGGTCAGTTTGTGATCCTGGAATGGTTTCTGAGCCCATGTTCAGCCGTGGCAGACACCGAGGAAGCAGGATGCACACGAGACACACCGGTTACAAGGAGAGTGAACCCAGCTGCTCACAAGCTCGCCCAGAAGCAGCCGCCTCACAGAAAAACCGCGCCACGAGCTTTTATGGACACGAAGAGCACAGGGTCAGCCAAGGAAAAGGTCACAAAACAATCAGTGTGTCACATTCAACGGGTGGAGGGGCTCAGAAAGGGTTGGGCTCTGAGTCCCTGCACAGCAGCTGCACTGTTTTAGGACTAAAACCACATTTCTCAGGCGAGGAAAACAATCTTTGCCCCCTGGACAACTCGCTGCTTCGGTCAAACCCGTGAATCAGATCTTTGAAACAAGGAATCAGTGAAGTTTGTGACTTGTTTTCCTGTGAGACGGGCAGCTTTGGCTTCGTTTAGGCTACATTTACACACCCTGAGGATGCAGATCTGATCTTTCTTCAAAAGTTAATGAGACATTTTGGGTCTTTTCTGGGCTTCAGGACCCTGATGTCTGCCGGTGAAGCAGCAGCCATCTCAGTCCAAAGCCTTCACATGGTTTTAGCTGAGCTGTCTCTGTGTGGATTTAATCTGGTAAGTGGAGCCTAAACGCCTGCAGGAGGAGGAGGATGTGAGCAGGGGTGAGAGCAGGATGGTGGGTGGCCAGAGCAATACATTACACCACATCTGCAAATCCGCTTTATTAGGATAAACAATACAGAACACCATAATCATATCACTTAAGACTTGCAATCAGAGAGTCATGCACTTGTATGCCAGAAGTTTAAGGGGATGGATTTCTTGTTTTACACCTTGATTTAGTCAAACTGCTACAATATATTGCTCTGGTGGTAAACAACTGAGCAAGCAAGCTAGCTTAGCAACACCATTAGCAACAGGAACTGCGATACTGCACACTGAAAGTGGAAAATCAAAGGAAACAGCAGAACGGCGTCAGTGGAAAAGAAGGATTTTTTTTGTCTCATTTTAATCATTAAAATTATGACCATTGAATGCATAACCATGCCACAAACAACAACTAGATTCACTGTCTTTTTTATGTAGAATAAGATTATCTTCATTATTATGAGTTCATTCGTTTTCACCATTATTTCTTCAGGTTATAACCAATGCTGCAAGACTATACACGGGTCCCTCAACGGGGAGCTCAATGCACTTACACACCAAGAATAAGAGAGAGAGAGAGCTCACAATGGTCAATAAGTGCACAAAAAACTATTTTTTCTTTTATCTGAGGTTAAAAACACTGACAAGACATCCATTGTCAGGCAATGAAATGATAGAATACTGTTACTGTAAAACTAGACCCTTAAAAATACTGACTGTCTGCAGCCGAGACACACCTGAACAGGACAGGAGTCTGCTGGAGTCTCCCTTCTGCGACACACCTGGAATTTTCTGTTTGTCACATTCGGCTGCATTTACACGTCCGACCAGATGGAAACCTGAAGGCTCAGCAGCTGAGCTGCAGCTTCTTAAAGCAGGCTGAGGTATCAGCTGGTGCCAAACATCACAGGCTCTGACGCCTCAGTGGGACTTTTACACGTGTTTACTGTCAGTTCATCTACCGGCATGCAGCTGGTTTAAATGCAGCTTCCACCTGCTGCTGCAGGGCTGCTGCAGGGCTGCTGTGTTTAAATGCAGCTTCCACCTGCTGCTGCAGGGCTGCTGCAGGGCTGCTGTGTTTAAATGCAGCTTCCACCTGCTGCTGCAGGGCTGCTGCAGGGCTGCTGTGTTTAAATGCAGCTTCCACCTGCTGCTGCAGGGCTGCTGCAGGGCTGCTGTGTTTAAATGCAGCTTCCACCCGCTGCTGCAGGGCTGCTGTGTTTAAATGCAGCTTCCACCTGCTGCTGCAGGGCTGCTGTGTTTAAATGCAGCTTCCACCTGCTGCTGCAGGGCTGCTGTGTTTAAATGCAGCTTCCACCTGCTGCTGCAGGGCTGCTGCAGGGCTGCTGTGTTTAAATGCAGCTTCCACCTGCTGCTGCAGGGCTGCTGTGTTTAAATGCAGCTTCCACCTGCTGCTGCAGGGCTGCTGTGTTTAAATGCAGCTTCCACCCGCTGCTGCAGGGCTGCTGTGTTTAAATGCAGCTTCCACCCGCTGCTGCAGGGCTGCTGTGTTTAAATGCAGCTTCCACCTGCTGCTGCAGGGCTGCTGTGTTTAAATGCAGCTTCCACCTGCTGCTGCAGGGCTGCTGTGTTTAAATGCAGCTTCCACCCGCTGCTGCAGGGCTGCTGTGTGTAAATGCAGCTTCCACCTGCTGCTGCAGGGCTGCTGTGTTTAAATGCAGCTTCCACCCGCTGCTGCAGGGCTGCTGTGTGTAAATGCAGCTTCCACCTGCTGCTGCAGGGCTGCTGTGTTTAAATGCAGCTTCCACCTGCTGCTGCAGGGCTGCTGTGTTTAAATGCAGCTTCCACCTGCTGCTGCAGGGCTGCTGTGTTTAAATGCAGCTTCCACCCGCTGCTGCAGGGCTGCTGTGTGTAAATGCAGCTTCCACCTGCTGCTGCAGGGCTGCTGTGTTTAAATGCAGCTTCCACCTGCTGCTGCAGGGCTGCTGCGTTTAAATGCAGCTTCCAGCCGCTGCTGCAGGGCTGCTGTGTGTAAATGCAGCTTCCACCTGCTGCTGCAGGGCTGCTGCAGGGCTGCTGTGTTTAAATGCAGCTTCCACCTGCTGCTGCAGGGCTGCTGTGTTTAAATGCAGCTTCCACCTGCTGCTGCAGGGCTGCTGCAGGGCTGGTGTGTTTAAATGCAGCTTCCACCTGCTGCTGCAGGGCTGCTGTGTTTAAATGCAGCTTCCACCCGCTGCTGCAGGGCTGCTGCAGGGCTGGTGTGTTTAAATGCAGCTTCCACCTGCTGCTGCAGGGCTGCTGCAGGGCTGCTGTGTTTAAATGCAGCTTCCACCCGCTGCTGCAGGGCTGCTGTGTTTAAATGCAGCTTCCACCCGCTGCTGCAGGGCTGCTGTGTGTAAATGCAGCTTCCACCTGCTGCTGCAGGGCTGCTGTGTTTAAATGCAGCTTCCACCTGCTGCTGCAGGGCTGCTGTGTTTAAATGCAGCTTCCACCCGCTGCTGCAGGGCTGCTGTGTTTAAATGCAGCTTCCACCTGCTGCTGCAGGGCTGCTGTGTTTAAATGCAGCTTCCACCCGCTGCTGCAGGGCTGCTGTGTGTAAATGCAGCTTCCACCTGCTGCTGCAGGGCTGCTGTGTTTAAATGCAGCTTCCACCCGCTGCTGCAGGGCTGCTGTGTGTAAATGCAGCTTCCACCCGCTGCTGCAGGGCTGCTGTGTGTAAATGCAGCTTCCACCTGCTGCTGCAGGGCTGCTGTGTTTAAATGCAGCTTCCACCTGCTGCTGCAGGGCTGCTGTGTGTAAATGCAGCTTCCACCCGCTGCTGCAGGGCTGCTGTGTGTAAATGCAGCTTCCACCCGCTGTTGCAGGGCTGCTGTGTGTAAATGCAGCTTCCACCTGCTGCTGCAGGGCTGCTGTGTTTAAATGCAGCTTCCACCTGCTGCTGCAGGGCTGCTGTGTTTAAATGCAGCTTCCACCTGCTGCTGCAGGGCTGCTGTGTTTAAATGCAGCTTCCACCTGCTGCTGCAGGGCTGCTGTGTTTAAATGCAGCTTCCACCTGCTGCTGCAGGGCTGCTGTGTTTAAATGCAGCTTCCACCTGCTGCTGCAGGGCTGCTGTGTTTAAATGCAGCTTCCACCTGCTGCTGCAGGGCTGCTGTGTTTAAATGCAGCTTCCACCTGCTGCTGCAGGGCTGCTGTGTTTAAATGCAGCTTCCACCTGCTGCTGCAGGGCTGCTGTGTGTAAATGCAGCTTCCACCTGCTGCTGCAGGGCTGCTGTGTTTAAATGCAGCTTCCACCTGCTGCTGCAGGGCTGCTGTGTTTAAATGCAGCTTCCACCTGCTGCTGCAGGGCTGCTGTGTGTAAATGCAGCTTCCACCCGCTGCTGCAGGGCTGCTGTGTTTAAATGCAGCTTCCACCTGCTGCTGTGTTTAAATGCAGCTTCCACCTGCTGCTGCAGGGCTGCTGTGTTTAAATGCAGCTTCCACCTGCTGCTGCAGGGCTGCTGTGTTTAAATGCAGCTTCCACCTGCTGCTGCAGGGCTGCTGTGTTTAAATGCAGCTTCCACCTGCTGCTGCAGGGCTGCTGTGTTTAAATGCAGCTTCCACCCGCTGCTGCAGGGCTGCTGTGTTTAAATGCAGCTTCCACCCGCTGCTGCAGGGCTGCTGTGTTTAAATGCAGCTTCCACCCGCTGCTGCAGGGCTGCTGCAGGGCTGCTGTGTTTAAATGCAGCTTCCACCTGCTGCTGCAGGGCTGCTGCAGGGCTGCTGTGTTTAAATGCAGCTTCCACCCGCTGCTGCAGGGCTGCTGTGTGTAAATGCAGCTTCCACCTGCTGCTGCAGGGCTGCTGTGTGTAAATGCAGCTTCCACCCGCTGCTGCAGGGCTGCTGTGTTTAAATGCAGCTTCCACCTGCTGCTGCAGGGCTGCTGTGTGTAAATGCAGCTTCCACCCGCTGCTGCAGGGCTGCTGTGTTTAAATGCAGCTTCCACCTGCTGCTGCAGGGCTGCTGTGTGTAAATGCAGCGTCCACCTGCTGCTGCAGGGCTGCTGTGTTTAAATGCAGCTTCCACCCGCTGCTGCAGGGCTGCTGTGTTTAAATGCAGCTTCCACCTGCTGCTGCAGGGCTGCTGTGTTTAAATGCAGCTTCCACCCGCTGCTGCAGGGCTGCTGTGTTTAAATGCAGCTTCCACCTGCTGCTGCAGGGCTGCTGTGTGTAAATGCAGCGTCCACCTGCTGCTGCAGGGCTGCTGTGTTTAAATGCAGCTTCCACCTGCTGCTGCAGGGCTGCTGTGTTTAAATGCAGCTTCCACCTGCTGCTGCAGGGCTGCTGTGTTTAAATGCAGCTTCCACCCGCTGCTGCAGGGCTGCTGCAGGGCTGGTGCGTGTAAATGCAGCTTCCACCTGCTGCTGCAGGGCTGCTGTGTTTAAATGCAGCTTCCACCCGCTGCTGCAGGGCTGCTGTGTGTAAATGCAGCTTCCACCTGCTGCTGCAGGGCTGCTGTGTTTAAATGCAGCTTCCACCTGCTGCTGCAGGGCTGCTGTGTTTAAATGCAGCTTCCACCCGCTGCTGCAGGGCTGCTGTGTTTAAATGCAGCTTCCACCTGCTGCTGCAGGGCTGCTGTGTTTAAATGCAGCTTCCACCTGCTGCTGCAGGGCTGCTGTGTTTAAATGCAGCTTCCACCCGCTGCTGCAGGGCTGCTGTGCGTAAATGCAGCTTCCACCTGCTGCTGCAGGGCTGCTGTGTTTAAATGCAGCTTCCACCTGCTGCTGCAGGGCTGCTGTGTTTAAATGCAGCTTCCACCTGCTGCTGCAGGGCTGCTGTGTGTAAATGCAGCGTCCACCTGCTGCTGCAGGGCTGCTGTGTTTAAATGCAGCTTCCACCTGCTGCTGCAGGGCTGCTGTGTGTAAATGCAGCGTCCACCTGCTGCTGCAGGGCTGCTGTGTTTAAATGCAGCTTCCACCTGCTGCTGCAGGGCTGCTGTGTGTAAATGCAGCTTCCAGCCGCTGCTGCAGGGCTGCTGTGTGTAAATGCAGCTTCCACCTGCTGCTGCAGGGCTGCTGCAGGGCTGCTGTGTTTAAATGCAGCTTCCACCTGCTGCTGCAGGGCTGCTGTGTGTAAATGCAGCTTCCAGCCGCTGCTGCAGGGCTGCTGTGTGTAAATGCAGCTTCCACCTGCTGCTGCAGGGCTGCTGCAGGGCTGCTGTGTTTAAATGCAGCTTCCACCTGCTGCTGCAGGGCTGCTGCAGGGCTGCTGCAGGGCTGCTGTGTTTAAATGCAGCTTCCACCCGCTGCTGCAGGGCTGCTGCAGGGCTGGTGCGTGTAAATGCAGCTTCCTGCAGGGAGCAGAGGCTCAGGACATTGGGACTGAGCCGCCTCCTCCAGACTCTGTAACCGATAGGAAGTCGTCCTCCCGGCTGCTCACCTCCACTGGTTCACATATATGTATATCTTTATACAGAGCAGGTACAGTGCTTCGGACTGCACACACAGAAAGAAAAAAACACACATTTCTCTTTTCTAATTAAATGATTTCACATTTAAAAAGTTTCAAAGATTAAAAGTTGATAATAAAATAGTGAGATGTCATCAGTGGAAAGAAAAAGAGCAACGAATTATGGCTCAGAGTGAAGGTGGTGCTGGAGTGTGTGTGTGTGTGTGTGTGTGTGTGTGCACGTGAGAGTGCACGCTGGTTGTCTCATCAAATCAAACGGACGTCATCACCATCTTCATCACATGCAGAAATCCTTCTCAGCATCTCTACTGGCAGATAGAGACTCCTCAGCTTCCCGATGGCAACACAACTGAATGCAAAGTGAACACAACGGCCCTGAAAAGGGAATATTCCTCCTGTGATGCGGGGAACAGCATCCGACAGAGCCTGAGCTGCTCATCAGGGGCGTTTCTGGCTGCAGCGGCAGCAAGAAACCAGAACCCGAGTCAGAACAAGCTCGTTTCAGGTGATCCGAGGAGCCTGAATAAGGCCAACCGGACTGAAGTTGATCCTTCCACTTAGAGTGGAACATCTTCAAGAACCAAGGAGAAGAACTCCAGCTGACCTCATTAAAGCTCGTAGGATCACCCGAGACACCGAATATTTCAGCTGATGCTTCCAGAAACCCAACCAGCTTCCGCTGATGCAAGAAGATCCAGATTACAGCATCAAACCCAGAAGAACCTGAGGAGATCTTCTGTAAGACACCAAATAAGAACCCATGAAACTGTAGAGTGAAGCAGATCCTTCCTGAACAGGTTTAGCCTGTTCTCTGGATCATTCATCTGAGCCTCGCCCCCCTCATCAGACACGTTCTGAACTCCTCACAAGGACCAAAAGGTGCTTTAAGGAGAAGAACAATAAGCTCCGCCTTCCAAGCCGCTCAGAGATCCATCTGATCCTTCCTCTGCTTCTCTGTCAAAACTAACTTCCAAAGAACGTTTGGTCTCATTCGGGCTTGTTGATAAAAAGTAACGGAACGAAACCTTCAAGATGACTGGTGTGTGCGCACGTGTGTGTGTGTGTGTGTGTGTGTGTGTGTGTGCAGAATCACTGAAATACAGATTCATAACATGAACGTGTGACATAACCCAGCCCCACCCAAGCCCCGCCCCTTTAAATACCCTCGGTGCTGAAATCACAGAAATAACCAAAACTGGGGCAAAATCCCAAAGACTGATGAGAATAAGACAAAAAGACTTTGTGCTGCTAAGATGTGCTGTTTCTGAGGACAAGTTTTACACGTTTTATACAATCAGGGGATGGGGGGGGGGGGGGGGCGGAGGGAGCCCTGTTTCATCAGTTAACAGCTGTTTGAAATCCCAAAGTGCTCTGTCCGGTAAAAAGTGATCATCTTCACATTTAGCTGGTTTAAGTGCATTTTATTTTGAAAAACTGAACCCGTAAGAAGAACGTGTGGAACGACAACGACTAATGAAACTGGGCTCGAGACAAAGAGGTCAGAGGTCGGGGGGGGGGGGGGGGGGGGGGGGGAGGAAAGATGAGGAGGAAGAGGAGGAGGAGGAAGGAAGAAGGAAGAGGAGGAGGAAGGCAGAAGAGGAAGAGGAGGAGGAGGAAGGAAGAAGGAAGAGGAGGAAAGATGAAGAAGGGGAGGAAGAGGAAGAGGAGGAGGAAGAAAAAGGAGGAGGAGGAAGGAAGAAGAAGAAAAAGGAGGAGGAAGAGGAGGAAGAAGAAGAAAAAGGAGGAAGAAGGAAGAAGGAAGAGGAGGAAGAAGAAGAAAAAGGAGGAGGAGGAAGGAAGAAGAGGAAGAGGAGGAGGAGGAAGGAAGAAGGAAGAGGAGGAAAGATGAAGAAGGGGAGGAAGAGGAAGAGGAGGAGGAAGAAAAAGGAGGAGGAGGAAGGAAGAAGAAGAAAAAGGAGGAGGAAGAGGAGGAAGAAGAAGAAAAAGGAGGAAGAAGGAAGAAGGAAGAGGAGGAAGAAGAAGAAAAAGGAGGAGGAGGAAGGAAGAAGAGGAAGAGGAGGAGGAGAAGGAGGAGGAAGAAGAGGAGGAGGAGGAGGAGGAGGAAGAGGAAAAGTTCCCATTTGTAGCCAGGAGGCACACATTTCCTCGGGGACCTTATTTCTCTGCAACACCAGTCATAAAGTGGTGAAACGACACGACACAGCATGACACCACCGAACAACACTGCCTGCACAACACGACCATCCAGTCACATCTACGTGTGCGTGTGTGTGCGTGTGCATGTGTGCGTGTGCGTGTGTGTGCTGCAGGTTGTGGGAGGGGTCAGGGAATGATGAGCTCATGCACACCAAACTCATTCACGTGTCTGCTGTGGATTGTCGGCTTCGGCGACATCAGGCGCGCAAACGCACGCCGCCGCGGCCCGATGAACCGCGAGGAATTAAACTCTCTTTGGGTTTTTCTGGTCGTTCATTTTTGGTTTTTCTTTGTTTTGCTGGTTTCAACAAATACTGTCCGTAAGAAAATAAGATTTAAGACTTTTCCTGCAGTTTTTCCTGGTTCGAAGGTCCTTTCTTTGCATTATTCTCCTTAAAGTTGGGCGTTTGACATGGAAAAGTTAGTAAATTTAGACGCTGAGGATGTCTTGTTGAGCATCATCACGGAGTTCCTCATTTTTAGGTGGAGTTAAATATGTGTTCGGACGGAGCGCCGCAGCCGATGACCTGCAGCAGACACGAGGATGAAGAGGTGACGGCGTGTTCATCATTCATCTGTTTTCATCTAATGTCGGCGCGTAGCTTCATGTTTTCTGTGGCTGTGTGTGTGTGTGTGTGTGTGTCTGACAGGTAAGTGTGTGTTTCTGGCGGCTGCGTGTTTATGTGTAGGCGTTGAGGCGTTCTTTGGAGCGCGTGGAGTGGATGTCGTGCAGCTCCTGCTCCTCCTTTGACTTGATGTCCTCGTACTTCTGCATCCGGCTGGCATCCTTCAGGTAGCCCCAGTTAGCAGCCAGAGCCATCAGGAAGTGGACCTGAGGGGCAGAGGTCAGGTTTCACATGTATGAAGTCATAGCGTTAGTTTGCACCTCAGCGATATTTAGCAGCAGATTAATGATTATTTAAGAGTTTCTCCGTTTCTGTCCTCGTAAAGTTTATGATCTACTGCAGATACGAGCTGCAGAAAATCATTTAGCTTCATTCATTTTTATTACCTGAACAAACTAACTCTGATCAGCCTTGTTTCTTCCTGTTTCCCTCCCTTTAAAGTGTCCTGATCAACAGTTCTGCAGCTTTCTGAAACCTTTAAAGTGTCCTGATCAATAGTTCTGCAGCTTTCTGAAACCTTTAAAGTGTCCTGATCAATAGTTCTGCAGCTTTCTGAAACCTTTAAAGTGTCCTGATCAACAGTTCTGCAGCTTTCTGAAACCTTTAAAGTGTCCTGATCAACAGTTCTGCAGCTTTCTGAAACCTTTAAAGTGTCCTGATCAACAGTTCTGCAGCTTTCTGAAACCTTTAAAGTGTCCTGATCAACAGTTCTGCAGCTTTCTGAAACCTTTAAAGTGTCCTGATCAATAGTTCTGCAGCTTTCTGAAACCTTTAAAGTGTCCTGATCAACAGTTCTGCAGCTTTCTGAAACCTTTAAAGTGTCCTGATCAACAGTTCTGCAGCTTTCTGAAACCTTTAAAGTGTCCTGATCAATAGTTCTGCAGCTTTCTGAAACCTTTAAAGTGTCCTGATCAACAGTTCTGCAGCTTTCTGAAACCTTTAAAGTGTCCTGATCAACAGTTCTGCAGCTTTCTGAAACCTTTAAAGTCTCCTGATCAACAGTTCTGCAGCTTTCTGAAACCTTTAAAGTGTCCTGATCAACAGTTCTGCAGCTTTCTGAAACCTTTAAAGTGTCCTGATCAACAGTTCTGCAGCTTTCTGAAACCTTTAAAGTGTCCTGATCAATAGTTCTGCAGCTTTCTGAAACCTTTAAAGTCTCCTGATCATCAGTTCTGCAGCTTTCTGTAACCTTTAAAGTGTCCTGATCAACAGTTCTGCAGCTTTCTGAAACCTTTAAAGTGTCCTGATCAACAGTTCTGCAGCTTTCTGAAACCTTTAAAGTGTCCTGATCAACAGTTCTGCAGCTTTCTGAAACCTTTAAAGTGTCCTGATCAACAGTTCTGCAGCTTTCTGAAACCTTTAAAGTGTCCTGATCAACAGTTCTGCAGCTTTCTGAAACCTTTAAAGTGTCCTGATCAACAGTTCTGCAGCTTTCTGAAACCTTTAAAGTGTCCTGATCAACAGTTCTGCAGCTTTCTGTAACCTTTAAAGTGTCCTGATCAATAGTTCTGCAGCTTTCTGTAACCTTTAAAGTGTCCTGATCAACAGTTCTGCAGCTTTCTGTAACCTTTAAAGTGTCCTGATCAACAGTTCTGCAGCTTTCTGTAACCTTTAAAGTGTCCTGATCAATAGTTCTGCAGCTTTCTGAAACCTTTAAAGTGTCCTGATCAACAGTTCTGCAGCTTTCTGAAACCTTTAAAGTGTCCTGATCAATAGTTCTGCAGCTTTCTGAAACCTTTAAAGTGTCCTGATCAACAGTTCTGCAGCTTTCTGTAACCTTTAAAGTGTCCTGATCAACAGTTCTGCAGCTTTCTGTAACCTTTAAAGTGTCCTGATCAACAGTTCTGCAGCTTTCTGTAACCTTTAAAGTGTCCTGATCAACAGTTCTGCAGCTTTCTGTAACCTTTAAAGTGTCCTGATCAACAGTTCTGCAGCTTTCTGTAACCTTTAAAGTGTCCTGATCAACAGTTCTGCAGCTTTCTGAAACCTTTAAAGTGTCCTGATCAATAGTTCTGCAGCTTTCTGAAACCTTTAAAGTGTCCTGATCAACAGTTCTGCAGCTTTCTGAAACCTTTAAAGTGTCCTGATCAACAGTTCTGCAGCTTTCTGAAACCTTTAAAGTGTCCTGATCAACAGTTCTGCAGCTTTCTGTAACCTTTAAAGTGTCCTGATCAACAGTTCTGCAGCTTTCTGTAACCTTTAAAGTGTCCTGATCAACAGTTCTGCAGCTTTCTGTAACCTTTAAAGTGTCCTGATCAATAGTTCTGCAGCTTTCTGAAACCTTTAAAGTGTCCTGATCCACAGTTCTGCAGCTTTCTGAAACCTTTAAAGTGTCCTGATCAACAGTTCTGCAGCTTTCTGAAGCTCTTTCACAGTTTTTCTTTGGACATTTTCTGCTTTTCCCCTCATCTTCAGTCCTTGTTCCTGAGCATTTTCAGTGTTTTTTCTTTGTTCAGCCACTTAACTCTGAGCTATGAAGCATTCAGGCAGAAAAAAGGCTCCTAACTCAAGGGATGAACCAGTGTTGTGTCGACACAGAACAGACAACTTAGCAAAGAAGCCATTTTAAACTGGATCTTTAGGCACTTTGTTACCAGCAGCCTGTCACAAAGACACATCATTTGTTCCCATTTCTTTAGCTGCATCTATGAAAAACAGCAAAGAAAACACAGTTTGACAGACAGAAAATAGGATTTCTGCAGCAACAAGGTGATTCCCAAAGAGCTATTAGCTGAAAACTTGGCATATCTCAGCATGGTGTGCAGTGTGTCCTTAAAACATTTGAGGAAACTGGACAAGTGGAGGAGAAAAGAAGAAGTGTCAGGCCTAAAAAACTATCTCCAGCTACCATAAAAGGAACAGAGAAGAAGAGGGTGATGAGGAAGGAGAAAGTGAAGGAATCAGCGGCTGTGGATGAGCTTTTCTTTGAAGTTTGAGGGAACAATAAACCGACTTCGTCAGAGATAGAGAAGAGAAGAAGATTCTGGATCGATAAGGGAAGACAGACAGAATTAGGACACCTTATGAGCCCAGTTTGCATGCAGCACGGATGCTTATTAAGCGTCCTCTGATGCCTCCATCTGTGGATTTAGATTCATATTAAAGGTGAATGTTTGGGGTCCACATCATAGATCTGCAGTTTGTGGGAGCAGAGCTGCATCTCCACAGTTAATACGCTGTTACCACGTTCATTTAACTCTGTTTTTACATGCAGCTCCACTTCAGAGCATGGATACCCTGGACTATGTTCTGCTCAGGTCCTTTTTAAGCTTCCTCTGAGCATCCTCAGAAAGTTGTTCTCACCATGGCGATGACAGCAGCTCCCGCTCCCGCCAGCGCGCACACAAACAGATGGAAGGTCAGGTCCAGCTGCAACACAAACAGGGAATCAGGCTTTCTGGCAGGGAAACTTCTGCTTTACATCTGTGTCACTTACTCTCACCTCGTTGGATTCACACATCTTGGAGAACTTCTCAGACCCTGTGCACACCTTCCTCTCCTCAGAGATGGTCACAGCTCCTGATGAACACAAACACTGTCAGCTCAAACTCTTATTCTGAGGAATACCTCTGCTGCAGCAGCAGGGGCTCTGCCTGCAGTGTGTGCTGCTGAACAGTAGGTGGCAGCACAACAAGCCAACAGAACGCCTCTGCTGCGCCTTCTGCTTTTATGAGAACAACATGGTGGACAGCGCTGTGATTACATCATGTAAATCATATGCTACCACTGCAGCATGTGAAGGAAATACACTGGAAATATGAACAAAGATGTGGAATTAATAGGAGGAGAATGAGCCTGAAGTGAACCAGAGTTTCTGCCTGCTGGGAACACTTCAGTGCAACCTGTGCATATTCAGCTTTAATAAATCTGCATCATAAGCCGTGTGTTCTCCACCAACATCTAATCAAAATGTATTATCCCTGTTATGGTTTGGGAGTTCTGACTCTTTAAAGCCTTCGTTTCGGTGTAACAGAACCTGAACTGGGTCACTCTGCCCTGAAAGCTGCTGAGGAAGCAGCAAAGTGTGATTTTCCACTTTTCTGCAGAAACTTTCTCTCATTTTCTTTTCTTTCTGTGGAATTTGATGCTGTTATTTGCCCTTTAAATCTGTGTTTTATTAATATTGTATTTTATTAAGCTTCTGCAGGTGAAGCTTCTGCAGGTGAAGCTTCTGCAGGTGAAGCTTCTGCAGGTGAAGCTTCTGCAGGTGAAGCTTCTGCAGGTGAAGCTTCTGCAGGTGAAGCTTCTGCAGGTGAAGCTTCTGCAGGTAAAGCTTCTGCAGGTAAAGCTTCTGCAGGTAAAGCTTCTGCAGGTAAGCGAGACTCACCTTCATACGATCCCTTCACCTGGTAAGCACACGTCACGATGTCATGTGACTTTAGATGAAAACAGCTCGGGACATACAAGGTTTACATCCAAAAGAAGCAGCATTTAAGCCACCTTAGGGACAAAATGCTGCGTAACTTCACATGGGACACCTGTCATCACGGGACACCTGTCATCACGGGACACCTGTCATCACGGGACACCTGTCATCACGGGACACCTGTCATCAAGGGACACCTGTCATCATAGGACACCTGTCATCATAGGACACCTGTCATCACGGGACACCTGTCATCACGGGACACCTGTCATCACGGGACACCTGTCATCAAGGGACACCTGTCATCATAGGACACCTGTCATCATAGGACACCTGTCATCACGGGACACCTGTCATCACGGGACACCTGTCATCACGGGACACCTGTCATCACGGGACACCTGTCATCATGGGACACCTATCATCATAGGACACCTGTCATCATGGGACACCTGTCATCAAGGGACACCTGTCATCATAGGACACCTGTCATCATAGGACACCTGTCATCACGGGACACCTGTCATCACGGGACACCTGTCATCAAGGGACACCTGTCATCAAGGGACACCTGTCATCACGGGACACCTGTCATCACGGGACACCTGTCATCACGGGACACCTGTCATCATAGGACACCTGTCATCATAGGACACCTGTCATCATAGGACACCTGTCATCACGGGACACCTGTCATCACGGGACACCTGTCATCACGGGACACCTATCATCATGGGACACCTGTCATCATGGGACACCTGTCATCATAGGACACCTGTCATCACGGGACACCTATCATCACGGGACACCTGTCATCACGGGACACCTATCATCACGGGACACCTGTCATCACGGGACACCTGTCATCAAGGGACACCTGTCATCATAGGACACCTGTCATCATAGGACACCTGTCATCACGGGACACCTGTCATCACGGGACACCTGTCATCACGGGACACCTGTCATCATGGGACACCTATCATCACGGGACACCTGTCATCACGGGACACCTGTCATCACGGGACACCTGTCATCACGGGACACCTGTCATCACGGGACACCTGTCATCACGGGACACCTGTCATCATAGGACACCTGTCATCATAGGACACCTGTCATCACGGGACACCTGTCATCACGGGACACCTGTCATCACGGGACACCTGTCATCACGGGACACCTGTCATCATAGGACACCTGTCATCATAGGACACCTGTCATCACGGGACACCTGTCATCACGGGACACCTGTCATCACGGGACACCTGTCATCATAGGACACCTGTCATCATAGGACACCTGTCATCACGGGACACCTGTCATCACGGGACACCTGTCATCACGGGACACCTGTCATCACGGGACACCTGTCATCATAGGACACCTGTCATCACGGGACACCTGTCATCACGGGACACCTGTCATCACGGGACACCTGTCATCACGGGACACCTGTCATCACGGGACACCTGTCATCACGGGACACCTGTCATCATAGGACACCTGTCATCATAGGACACCTGTCATCATAGGACACCTGTCATCACGGGACACCTGTCATCACGGGACACCTGTCATCACGGGACACCTATCATCATGGGACACCTGTCATCATGGGACACCTGTCATCATAGGACACCTGTCATCATAGGACACCTGTCATCAAGGGACACCTGTCATCAAGGGACACCTGTCATCACGGGACACCTGTCATCACGGGACACCTGTCATCACGGGACACCTGTCATCATAGGACACCTGTCATCATAGGACACCTGTCATCATAGGACACCTGTCATCACGGGACACCTGTCATCACGGGACACCTGTCATCACGGGACACCTATCATCATGGGACACCTGTCATCATGGGACACCTGTCATCATAGGACACCTGTCATCACGGGACACCAAGCCTTTTCACTGCCAGTTTGGCTTTCCTGAGGCTCACATGCTGATTTTTCCATCATGTTTGCCATTTGAAATGTTGATGAGTCATCACCGATTTGTCTGTGCTCGGCAGATTGATCCAAGCATGTGATCAGGTGCTTCTCAGAAAACTGGACCACTGACACCATTTCCAAATCACAAGAGGACTGTCTTTAAAACCTCACTGTTTGGGATTAATGTCTCAGACTGAGGAAAGCCTGCAGCAGGGCAACGCTGAAGTTCAAATAAGGTTATTTCAGTCAATAATCATTCAATGAACCCACGATAAGGAAGGTGAAAACGTGCTTTAGGTGTGTTTCTGTAGATTTATGGACTTCGATCAGGTGTTCAATCAGGGTTACAGATCAGGTTCAATAACACAGAGTTTATAAAGAATCCACAGAGATGGAAGGAGCATCGATGAGGCTGAAGGGTAAAAAAGGTTCGAGTGTTCCCAGCAGCTCAGTGGGGGGAACACAGGTGGGAACACAGGGGGGAACACAGGTGGGAACACAGGGGGGAACACAGGTGGAAACACAGGTGGACAGGTGGGAACACAGGGGGGAACACAGGTGGGAACACAGGTGGGAACACAGGTGGGAACACAGGGGGGAACACAGGTGAGAACACAGGTGGGAACACAGGGGGGAACACAGGTGGGAACACAGGTGGGAACACAGGTGAGAACACAGGTGGGAACACAGGTGAGAACACAGGGGGGAACACAGGGGGGAACACAGGTGAGAACACAGGGGGGAACACAGGGGGGAACACAGGTGGGAACACAGGTGGGAACACAGGTGGGAACACAGGTGAGAACACAGGGGGGAACACAGGTGAGAACACAGGTGGGAACACAGGGGGGAACACAGGTGGGAACACAGGGGGGAACACAGGTGGAAACACAGGTGGACAGGTGGGAACACAGGGGGGAACACAGGTGGGAACACAGGTGGGAACACAGGTGGGAACACAGGGGGGAACACAGGTGAGAACACAGGTGGGAACACAGGGGGGAACACAGGTGGGAACACAGGTGGGAACACAGGTGAGAACACAGGTGAGAACACAGGGGGGAACACAGGGGGGAACACAGGTGAGAACACAGGGGGGAACACAGGGGGGAACACAGGTGGGAACACAGGGGGGAACACAGGTGGGAACACAGGTGAGAACACAGGTGAGAACACAGGGGGGAACACAGGTGAGAACACAGGTGGGAACACAGGGGGGAACACAGGTGGGAACACAGGGGGGAACACAGGTGAGAACACAGGTGGATAGGTGGGAACACAGGGGGGAACACAGGTGGGAACACAGGTGGGAACACAGGTGGGAACACAGGTGGGAACACAGGTGAGAACACAGGGGGGAACACAGGTGAGAACACAGGTGGGAACACAGGGGGGAACACAGGTGGGAACACAGGGGGGAACACAGGTGAGAACACAGGTGGATAGGTGGGAACACAGGGGGGAACACAGGTGGGAACACAGGGGGGAACACAGGTGGGAACACAGGTGAGAACACAGGTGAGAACACAGGGGGGAACACAGGTGAGAACACAGGTGGGAACACAGGGGGGAACACAGGTGGGAACACAGGGGGGAACACAGGGGGGAACACAGGTGAGAACACAGGTGGGAACACAGGGGGGAACACAGGTGGGAACACAGGGGGGAACACAGGGGGGAACACAGGTGAGAACACAGGGGGGAACACAGGGGGGAACACAGGGGGGAACACAGGTGGGAACACAGGTGGGAACACAGGTGAGAACACAGGTGGGAACACAGGGGGGAACACAGGTGGGAACACAGGGGGGAACACAGGGGGGAACACAGGTGAGAACACAGGGGGGAACACAGGGGGGAACACAGGTGGGAACACAGGTGGGAACACAGGGGGGAACACAGGGGGGAACACAGGTGGGAACACAGGTGGGAACACAGGGGGGAACACAGGTGGGAACACAGGGGGGAACACAGGTGAGAACACAGGTGGATAGGTGGGAACACAGGGGGGAACACAGGTGGGAACACAGGTGGGAACACAGGGGGGAACACAGGTGGGAACACAGGGGGGAACACAGGGGGGAACACAGGTGGGAACACAGGTGAGAACACAGGTGAGAACACAGGGGGGAACACAGGTGAGAACACAGGTGGGAACACAGGGGGGAACACAGGTGGGAACACAGGGGGGAACACAGGGGGGAACACAGGTGAGAACACAGGGGGGAACACAGGTGAGAACACAGGTGGGAACACAGGGGGGAACACAGGGGGGAACACAGGTGGGAACACAGGGGGGAACACAGGGGGGAACACAGGTGAGAACACAGGGGGGAACACAGGTGGGAACACAGGGGGGAACACAGGGGGGAACACAGGTGAGAACACAGGGGGGAACACAGGTGAGAACACAGGTGGGAACACAGGGGGGAACACAGGGGGGAACACAGGGGGGAACACAGGTGAGAACACAGGTGGGAACACAGGGGGGGAACACAGGTGAGAAACTGCTGTTTG
This sequence comes from Leuresthes tenuis, assembly GCF_036924035.1. NCBI lineage: Eukaryota > Metazoa > Chordata > Actinopteri > Atheriniformes > Atherinopsidae > Leuresthes > Leuresthes tenuis. The sequence continues at coordinate 1,199,274 of NW_027325358.1, read as the reverse complement.
ACACCTGGCAGGTTTAGGACAGGTTTAGTATTATCAACATGAACTCTGGAGCCATTATTAATTATTCTGTTAAATCAGGCTTCAGCTTCTCCACATGAGAGCAAAACTAAACGTGAGAACAGACTTTTCTACCTGCTTTCATTGCATCTGTCCGTTCTTTTTCTTCAGTGTCCTGGTTTAAACTTCCTTAAAAGGAGGTTTGACCTCTGCTCTGACCTCTGGTTTAACTTAAACTGAACTGAGGAGATGTTATCATTGGTTTGATCTTGACTGACCAGAACGCAAACGTTTTTAAGCTAACAGCATCCCTGCAGTGAAGCACGGTGGTGGCAGCATCATGTTAGAGGGAACCGAACTGAGGGATGAATGCAGCCAAAGAAAGTATAAATAAACAGTTCTTAAGGAAAACCTGCTCAGAGAAACCGGAGGCTGGGATGATCTCAGCAGCAAGTTTCAGTTTAAGATCTTTCCTAAACCAGTTGAACAGTTATTGCAGGTAGATTTATGGGGAAAAACCCAAATATACAGGTTTTATAAAAGGTCTGAACCTTTCTGCATCAGGGCAGATGGACACATCATTATCAGACCTACCGAACTGGCGCAGGTCCAGGCAGAGGTTGGCTCCCTCCACCGAGCTGTTGTTCTGACACATGGACCAAACATTGAAGTACATGAAGACCGGCAGGCTGGTGAAAGCTGTCACTCCGAGCCACACCAGGAAGAAGAGGTAGGCCAGGAACATCAGCTGTGAGCAGAGAGACAGGATGAGTCAGAGCGACCGAACCGTTCAGAGGCTGAAGGTGGTTTAATGTGAGTCCTGTCCACGCCGCCGCCGTGACGCCGTGACGCCGTCACTGAGCTTTCAAAGCTCTGCGTCGGGGGAACGCGTCGCTCTGCAGTTCACCGCCACGCCTCTAGGGGGCGTCTCCGTGTGTTTGTGTGGTTTCAGGTTAGAGCCGAATCTTTGCTTTTCCTTCCGGTCACAGTTAGCAACAGTAACCGATGGCAACCGGGGTGCAGCAGCTGTATCTGCAGCTGGAGCTCATCAATAATGAAGAACAAATGCTTAAATTGTAAAGACAGAGAAGAAGAAGAGAAGACGTTTGCGGGGGGGGGGGGGGGGGGGGGGGGATTTGTTCATCCAGCTTTACAGCCTGGATGAACAAATTTACTTTAGATCATTTTAAATGTCAACAAGCTTCTTGGCCGTGTTCAGACATTAAGACCGGAAATTACGTTCTGAGCCGACCAATCACAGCCCTTAGAGTTTTAGGAGGCGCTCCGGCGGAGCTACGATAAAGAATCATTTAAATTCTCCACCATTTGGAGCCTAAACGGCCCTTAAGGTGGAGGAATCCACGTCGACGTCCTCAAAACGATGGAGAAGTATAAACTACGCTTTACGATGGTCCCCGCGCACACTCACGTGCACGCTCACGCGCACGTGCACGTGCACGCTGTAATCACACGACGCGGAGCGACTACACCTAACATTCATGCATTTTTTGGCGAACACACGCATTAACAGAAATGTTTTCTCACGCGCCCAGCCGTACGTGGAAATGACGTGCACTAACAGCAGCACGTGCACTAACAGCAGCACGTGCACGTCTGTCTGCCTCTGTCTGGCGGATGCTGTGAAATCATTCAGATCTCTGTTCAGACTTCCTGTTTCTGAATTATGAACATAAATATGTGGAAGAGGTTTCTCTGTGTTCCTGATCCAAAGTCCAGATTCTGCACAGTCTGGACCCTGAACCCCCCCCGGTTAGGGGGGAGTGACGTAAAGCCGGGCTTTGCCTGTTAAAAGGTTAAACTCCTCCATCTTTCCATCTGTCGGCCTGTTCTTTAACGGTTTTATTACTTTTGACCCACCCAACATATCTGTGATAATATGATTATTTCACCTGCTGCACCTGTTGTCTAAAACATGATTATTTTCTGTGACTTTCAGAGTTTCCTTACGAAGGCGGTCAGGCAGCGGCCGCAGGCGGTGATCTTGAACTCTCCGTACAGATCCCTGATGGCTCCAGTGGTGAAGAATCCCTCCACCAGCAGCAGCACTCCAAACACAAAGAATCCAGCTGCCAGGCCATAAATGATGTACTTCAGGATGTCGATGCTGTGGAGAGGACACACGTGCACGCCCACAGGCACGTGCACACACACACACACACAGTCAGTGCCAGGGATTCATCTGTTTACATGCCTGCTGCATCTTGATGTTTGCACACTGGAAGCTGCGCCTCTTCAGCTTAATCATCATGTGTGGAGGCCAGAAACATCTCTGAGGTGTTGCTGGAGGCCCGTGAGGCAGTGGGCGGGGCCTCTGGACTGATCAGCAGATAACTGCTGATTATTATCAGTAATCAATAACAATGCTGTCAGATGACGAGAGAGTGAAAGTTCCTCTCAAAGTCACATGATGAACATTGGCACATTAGTTAAATGTGACCCTCGAGCCGCGCCGTAGTTTGGAAATCATGAAGGAATGAGGATGTGAGCCGTGTTCTCCCCACTGCTCTGAGCCTTAAATACCCCCCCCTGAGCGGTTTGTAACACCTGAACAGCGCCACCTGTGGCAGGGAGAAGTGTGAAAGTGTCAGATTCAGGCCCGGCTGCCCTGCTGTTGCTGCACGTTGGGCTGAGTTTGCATGAAAAGCTTTTATCAGACGGTCACTCACATGATAAACACGTCCAGAGTGTCTCCAGGAGCTCTGATGACCTCAAAGTAGTTCTGCAGGATGGTGACGGTGCCGCTCAGAGCCTCGTGGCCACACCCACAGAACAAGGCCACGCCCATGTAGAGGAGGATGGTGGCGATGAGAGAGGCCCAGGGCAGGCTGCCCACACACCGCTCGCAGCACTCCTTACAGCCTGGACACAAACAGGGACCTCTTTAACACGCTCCTGTGATGATTACAGCAGCGGAAACACTCCTAAACACTGCGGTCCAGACATCATTATGGGAAATAACAGGCGTCCTCAACCCAGCCAAAGGCACCGGATCTGGTTCTGGGCTTTAGAATGAATAAATATGTACTTTTTAAACAGCATTCCCTCATTTTAATCAGCTTCAGAACACACAAACTGTGTCATGACCACAGAAAACCTTTAAATAAACAGAAAAATATGCACAATGAAAGCGTCGGAAGAATTAAGCGGCTGGGTTAACAGGTTCTGCTAGATTACAGGATACATTTCAACACTGTCAGCAGTTACTGTGCAGAGCTGAAGAAGCCTCTGACTGAACACAGCCTGTCTTTTATCTGTTCTGCACCATCAGGTCCAGATGCTGCAGAGCAGTACCCAAAGTTCCACTTTCACTTTGATTACTTTTAATCCCACTCAGACACATGAAAACGTGGTAAAGACATACAGTACTGTGACAGCTGAGCTGAAAACTTCCATCAAGATCTTTGCTTCATGCCAATCTAAACTGCAAAAGGTGTAGCTGCAGCCCCCCCCCCCCCCGACCGACGGACTAAGCGGGTGTAGAAGACGGATGGATGGAGAGGCTGGAAGAAACCCTCAAACATGGAGGAAGATTCAGACGAGTTAAGATGTTCTAAAAAGGGAACTGAGGAGAGATCGATGGCAGAAACTCCCACGATTCTTCCTCTGAGCAGCAAAGAAGAAGAAAGTGCAGCTTTATTAACGCCAACACAGACACAAAGCTTCAGCTTCTCTTACCCCGGGTTGGTTAGCAGCTTACTGAGGGGAAATTAATATTAGCAGACAAAGCCTGAATAATACTTCAGCTCTGGAGCACAGGGTAATCTGCAGCAGCTGAATCAGTGAAACCAGGACCCTCTCTGCTCAGTGCAGCCAGGATTTCTGCAGCTTAGCTGCCTTTAATGAGCAGAATCCGGGGGAATCTGCCAGTGCACCAACAGCACGAGTTAAAGGATGATCCTGCTACCGCTCCACAGGCTGTTTATCAGACGTGAGAAGAAGAAAAAGACTGCAAACTGTTTGGTTAAACTCTAACAACCGAGAAGCTGTTTATCAGACGTGAGAAGAAGAAAAAGACTGCAAACTGTTTGGTTAAACTCTAACAACCGAGAAGCTGTTTCCTGCCATGAAGCTGCAGATTATCTGCTTCTCCTGTTAGAGAGCAGAGCTCTTAACTCCTATAACTCTGTAAGAAAGTGTCCTGAACTGTAGAAATACACATTTCAGCTTCAACCTGTGCTCCAGCAGTAATCCAGAGGATGTTGCATCCACAGTATTCGCTGCTGGTGGAGGTTCCTTTGGACTCATTAGCTGCAGCTCTGCACCTGCCACATTACATAACTGCACCAACAGCTCAGGCTTCATCAAGTGACTCACTCTGCCTGTGATTTTACTGTAGCTGCAGCCAGATAAGGGAGGAGTGTGGGGGGGTGACTTAACGGGAGGCTAAACGTCATTTAGCATCTGCAACTGTCTCTGAAAGCAACAACCGTTTAGCTTGATTCTTAACTTGTGATTTAAGGCTCTTCGTCTTCAGGTGAGCATATGAGGCTGCTGCACACTGCTGTGAAAGAGGAAGTTTACAGGAAGTTACGGAGGTTTTCCCACAGAAAATCTCATCTGTTCTAACTGCTGTGCAAGAAGGCGCCACGACAGCTGGAAATGGACATTCAAACAACAGAAATGTTAAGGTTTAGGCACCAAACTGCAAGGTTAAGGTCAGAATATCAGTGATAAGAGGACTCAGCAGACTGTCAGGTGTTAGGAGGGAGTTCTGGTCTGGTTGGAGGCAGAGTAGAGGCTGGTTTTATCAGTTTGTCTCCATAGTGAAAGCATCTGAGGTGTCAGAGATCAGTGCGAACTTCTGGAGCGTTTACTCCTGAGCGAGGAACAACGTTCCCTGAGACGACCGGATGGAGGAGAAACGACCCATAAACCACCTCTGTCACTCCTCATCGGCTCCCTGTTAGATTCAGAACAGAATTTAAGCTTCTTCTTCTCACATATAAAGCTCTTAATGACCGAGCTCCATCACATCTTAAAGATCTCACAGTTGGATATTTCCCCAACAGAGCACTTTGCTCTCAGGCTGCAGGTTTCCTTGTGGTTCCCAGAGTTTCTAAAAGCAGAATGGGAGGCAGAGCCTTCAGTTATCAGGCCCCTAAAAGCAGAATGGGAGGCAGAGCCTTCAGTTATCAGGCCCCTAAAAGCAGAATGGGAGGCAGAGCCTTCAGTTATCAGGCCCCTAAAAGCAGAATGGGAGGCAGAGCCTTCAGTTATCAGGCCCCTAAAAGCAGAATGGGAGGCAGAGCCTTCAGTTATCAGGCCCCTAAAAGCAGAATGGGAGGCAGAGCCTTCAGTTATCAGGCCCCTAAAAGCAGAATGGGAGGCAGAGCCTTCAGTTATCAGGCCCCTAAAAGCAGAATGGGAGGCAGAGCCTTCAGTTATCAGGCCCCTAAAAGCAGAATGGGAGGCAGAGCCTTCAGTTATCAGGCCCCTAAAAGCAGAATGGGAGGCAGAGCCTTCAGTTATCAGGCCCCTAAAAGCAGAATGGGAGGCAGAGCCTTCAGTTATCAGGCCCCTAAAAGCAGAATGGGAGGCAGAGCCTTCAGTTATCAGGCCCCTAAAAGCAGAATGGGAGGAAGAGCCTTCAGTTATCAGGCCCCTAAAAGCAGAATGGGAGGCAGAGCCTTCAGTTATCAGGCCCCTAAAAGCAGAATGGGAGGCAGAGCCTTCAGTTATCAGGCCCCTAAAAGCAGAATGGGAGGCAGAGCCTTCAGTTATCAGGCCCCTAAAAGCAGAATGGGAGGCAGAGCCTTCAGTTATCAGGCCCCTAAAAGCAGAATGGGAGGCAGAGCCTTCAGTTATCAGGCCCCTAAAAGCAGAATGGGAGGCAGAGCCTTCAGTTATCAGGCCCCTAAAAGCAGAATGGGAGGCAGAGCCTTCAGTTATCAGGCCCCTAAAAGCAGAATGGGAGGCAGAGCCTTCAGTTATCAGGCCCCTAAAAGCAGAATGGGAGGCAGAGCCTTCAGTTATCAGGCCCCTAAAAGCAGAATGGGAGGCAGAGCCTTCAGTTATCAGGCCCCTAAAAGCAGAATGGGAGGCAGAGCCTTCAGTTATCAGGCCTCTAAAAGCAGAATGGGAGGCAGAGCCTTCAGTTATCAGGCCCCTAAAAGCAGAATGGGAGGCAGAGCCTTCAGTTATCAGGCCCCTAAAAGCAGAATGGGAGGCAGAGCCTTCAGTTATCAGGCCCCTAAAAGCAGAATGGGAGGCAGAGCCTTCAGTTATCAGGCCCCTAAAAGCAGAATGGGAGGCAGAGCCTTCAGTTATCAGGCCCCTAAAAGCAGAATGGGAGGCAGAGCCTTCAATTATCAGGCCCCTAAAAGCAGAATGGGAGGCAGAGCCTTCAGTTATCAGGCCCCTAAAAGCAGAACGGGAGGCAGAGCCTTCAGTTATCAGGCCCCTAAAAGCAGAACGGGAGGCAGAGCCTTCAGTTATCAGGCCCCTAAAAGCAGAATGAGAGGCAGAGCCTTCAGTTATCAGGCCCCTAAAAGCAGAATGGGAGGCAGAGCCTTCAGTTATCAGGCCCCTAAAAGCAGAATGGGAGGCAGAGCCTTCAGTTATCAGGCCCCTAAAAGCAGAATGGGAGGCAGAGCCTTCAGTTATCAGGCCCCTAAAAGCAGAATGGGAGGCAGAGCCTTCAGTTATCAGGCCCCTCTCTGTGGAACCAGCTGCCAGTTTGGCTTCAGGAAGCAGACACCCTCTCTACCTTTAAGATCAGGCTGAAACTTTCCTTTCTGATAAAGCTTATAGTTAGGGATGGCTCAGGTGAGCCTGAAACATCCCATAGTTCTGCTGCTGTAGGCTTATTATGACCGTGTTACAGTGAATTGATTCAATTGGCTTGAATTGATGCAGTGTTGTGATTTGGCGACATATAAATAGAACGGAATCGACCTGAAATGAGTTGAATTATAAAACATCTTAAACAGTGATTTTGGTATTTCTTTGCTTGATTGACAGCTGTCACAGCCAATCACAACCAGCCGCTGCTGCTCAGCTCCACCCATCAGTCTGTGTCCACAGAACGATGAAGATGTTTGATTCAGATAAATCCTGACGAGCGCACGCACACGCGCACGTGCACGTGCACACATGAACGCGCACACGCACACGCACACATTCAGCTACACTAACTCACTGAAGCCTACAAGCAGACGAGGAAAAGACATTCACACGTTCATCGCTTCACTCCTTCACCTCCATGTTGCACACAGAAGGTGTGTGCGTGTGCATGTGAGTGTGCATGTGTGCGTGTGTGTGTGTGAGTGTGCATGTGAGTGTGAGTCATCATGCTGCACAGGTTTAATTGACCAGCCTAGTTTCCATGCCAACAGGGGTGTGGCAGAAGCCTGCTGACCCACTTTGCCTGTAGCGTTGTCATGGCAACAGCGCTGCTCTGAGTATTACAGCCACAGTGATGAACACTTTCTGTCTCACACACACAGCATCCATTTTCATCTCCACCTTTCCGTCTGCTCCCTGCGTTTCCGTCTCAGTCCGCCGTGTTTCCCAACAAACCGCCGGGCGCCGGCGCAGGAACAAAGATGGCCGCTGTGACCGTGAGAAGGTCCCATTTTGCTCTGACTGACTCCATTTGTAAAATGTTCACTGCAGCAGAGGTTCATGCACGTTTGGTGTCTTTGCACAAGCTTGTGAGTCAGTTTGTGTCCCGGCTCTGAGGCAGATGGACGAGCACATGAGGAGGAGTCTGATGCTGCCTTATAAATGTGTTATGAGCCTCTGTGGGGGGGGGGGGTTGGGCAGCATGTTGCAAACAAATACTGTCATTTTGTGCACATATCTGCACGAGTCTGACTGTTTCAGACTGTGAGCGTGTGTCCTGAATCCCAGCCATGTTATAATCCTCATCATATTTCCATATTTGGGCTTTAAATGCAGGAAGGACCCAGTGACCTGATAAAAACTGGGGCAGGCTGAGCGCAGGCGGCTGAACGCAGGCGGCTGAGCGCAGGCGGCGGAACGCAGGCGGCTGAGCGCAGGCGGCTGAACGCAGGCGGCCGAACGCAGGCGGCCGAACGCAGGCGGCCGAACGCAGGCGGCCGAACGCAGGCGGCCGAACGCAGGCGGCCGAACGCAGGCGGCCGAACGCAGGCGGCTGAACGCAGGCGGCTGCTGCGTTTTCTTTGTTTGGCCGACAGAAACACCTTCAGATGGCATCGATTTGCTGTTCCATCACATGAAGCCGCTGCAGGGTTGATAAGGTCAGATCACCCCCCTCATGAGGCTCATTTAGTAAAGTACGCACTAAATCTTATATGCCTGCTAAAAACAGGGGCAGATGGTGGCCTATGAGGGATAATGATGGATAATGCTTGGCAGCATATTTCTGAGGCTTTAAACTTTTATTAATGTTTGGATCTTGAACTTTAACTGATGGCGGGCTGCAGATCTTATTCAGTAACTCAACACCTGGTCAAACTCTGCCTGTTCTGACCGATTCGTTGGTGAAACGTCTCTAAATGACTCTCAGTATGTTGCAGCCTGGTGCTGCACCAATTAATCCCCTTTATACTGACTAATATGATAGATTATCAGTTCTGGAGCTGTTCTCTATAAAGAGATAAAAATGTAAAGCTGTATCCACCCAAATGATAAAGAAATGAATCCAGCTGAAACATCCAATGGTCTTCTGGTTTCAGCATCACTGCTGTGTTACTATAACAGGTTATTTGAGAAGATGATCAGGAAAAAGCTGGAAACGGATTACTGTAATCACTGTATGTCATAGTAGCCTCTGCTGTGACCCAGAAGCTGTGTTTTTACCAAAGAACGTGACTGAAATGTTGTGACATGGATTTATTTCATGACCGGAGGAAAATCTGGTTACGATTTTTACTGGTTGGGTCAGTTTCAGCAGCCGAGGATCGGACTGCTGCTCATAATCCACATTAAATCAGACCCTTAAGGAGCCTCCTGGAGGTGGTGGGTCCACAGGAGGGTGGTCTCATGCTCCTTTAGGCTGTTTCATGTGAGGACACCACCTTCAGCTGTGGGGGGAAACTGATCAGTGATCACTGTGTGAGCCACAAACCATCACAGCTGACTCCCTGATCATCTGACAGCAGCAGCTGGGTCTTAGGGCACCAAACAAAGTGGCCTGAAGAGCCAAAGTCCTCTGACGGAGCCCCACTGCAGGCTGGAAGGATTAATAAGCTGAACTTTCTTAGCTCTAAAGGAGCTCCCTGGACAAATATGAATGATCCAGGTGTGGAAACAGCAGGTGATCAATACTTCAGCATAAAAAGGTTTCTCACTCTGCGCTGATACTCCTGAAATGGGATTGATTATCTTCACAGACATCTGCACTGTCCTCCAGGCCAGATTATCAGGTCCTCACCGTCTTTTTCAGAGATGCTCAATACAGATCTGCAAAGTTTCAGGAGGGAGACCCGGAGGAGGGAGACCCGGAGGAGGGAGACCCGGCGGAGGGAGACCCAGAGGAGGGAGACCCGGAGGAGGGAGACCCGGCGGAGGGAGACCCGGAGGAGGGAGACCCGGCGGAGGGAGACCCGGAGGAGGGAGACCCGGCGGAGGGAGACCCGGCGGAGGGAGACCCGGAGGAGGGAGACCCGGCAGAGGGAGACCCGGCGGAGGGAGACCCGGAGGAGGGAGACCCGGAGGAGGGAGACCCGGCGGAGGGAGACCCGGCGGAGGGAGACCCGGCGGAGGGAGGCCCGGAGGAGGGAGACCCGGCGGAGGGAGACCCGGAGGAGGGAGACCCGGCGGTGGGAGACCCGGAGGAGGGAGACCCGGCGGAGGGAGACCCGGCGGAGGGAGACCCGGAGGAGGGAGACCCGGCGGGGCTAATCAGTTCAGTCTGAAACACTGATAACTGAACTGGCCGGTGCTCAGGCTCTGCTCAGTTTTCTGTGAGCTTAAATACATTCTTAAAGGTTAACTTTCTTTAAACCATCTCGGTGTTTCATGCACTGACTTAAAGATTCAGTTAACTGCAAACTGAACCGAGAAGCTGTTGGATCAACGTCTGGTCAAATGTCATCAAGAACACAAAGGAAGTTAATCTCTTTAAACTCTTTGGTCCGAGTAAAAAGCTCCAGAAATGGATTACGGATTAAAGGAGGAGTGTGATGCATTTACTGCCTCTGGGCTGAAGTTGGAGAGCTGCTATCTCAAGCTTCATCCTCCTCCCACCATCTCCAACCTCTGAGACACGATGAGGAGAAAAAACTGAAGTCCACCCAGAGAAAAGCCTCATTAGTGTTTAGGATTCTTTTCTATCTCCATGTTTTCTCTTCTTTTCTCTGCTTTGTGATGCGTTCAAGGACTCTGCAGAACGGCCATAAAGCTACAAACCATATCACAAAGTCTTCTTTCGATTAAAACTTTATCCGAAAAGCTGCTTTAAGTTAGTCTTAAATCATATGAACAGAAATTAGAGTCTTTTTGGATCTTCTATAAAATATTATTGTCAAAAGATATTTTACAAACTTACAAACAAAGAGAAAAGGATGATAAAAAAGAAAGACTGAATGAAGTGTCATCCATTCATCCATTCATTCATTCATCCATTCATTTATTAATTCACCCATCCATTCATTCATTCATTCATTCATTCATCCATTCATTCATTCATCCATTCATCCATTCATCCATTCATCCATTCATCCATCCATCCATCCATTCATTTATTAATTCACCCATTCATTCATCCATTCATTCATCCATTCATTCATTCATTCATTCACCCATTCATTCATCCATTCATTCATCCATTCATCCATCCATCCATCCATTCATTTATTAATTCACCCATTCATTCATCCATTCATTCATCCATTCATTCATTCATTCATCCATTCATTTATTAATTCACCCATTCATTCATTCATTCATCCATTCATCCATTCATCCATTCATCCATTCATTCATCCATTCATCCATTCATTTATTAATTCACCCATTCATTCATCCATTCATTCATCCATTCATTCATTCATTCATCCATTCATTCATCCATGCTCTGAACCGGCTTCAGTGAGTACCTGCCCAGGTGAGAAGCAGGAACACCTTGGACAGGTCACAGGAGCTTTCAGTGAGCTGAATAAGCTGCATGTGAGCACCTTTAAATCCAAGCCAAACAGACCAGCACATAAAAGACCATCATTCCCATATATATTTATATATATATTTATATATATTCATATATATTTATATATATTTATATATATTTATATATATTTATATATATTTATATATATTCATATATATTTATATATATTTATATATATTCATATATATTTATATATATTTATATATATTCATATATATTTATATATATTTATATATATTCATATATATTTATATATATTTATATATATTTATATATATTTATATATATTCATATATATTTATATATATTTATATATATTTATATATATTCATATATATTTATATATATTTATATATATTTATATATATTCATATATATTTATATATATTTATATATATAAATATATATTTATATATATTTATATATATTTATATATATTCATATATATTTATATATATTCATATATATTTATATATATTTATATATATTTATATATATTTATATATATTCATATATATTTATATATATTTATATATATAAATATATATTTATATATATTTATATATATTTATATATATTCATATATATTCATATATATTTATATATATTTATATATCCTCTCCAACACCTTCTGTAAACCGGAACCTGAGCACCAGCATTTCAACACAGACAGAATCCCGGTGCAGGTTTTAGCCACAGTTAGAGAGAGAAGCGCTTCCTCCGTTAGCGTCGTGAGGTCCACGGAGACTCTGAAGCCCCCCCCCCTTCAGAGGAGCAGCACGGAGAAAGACTGTGGTGATGATGTCATCCTCAGACTGAGGCTGGAGCGACTCCACGAGGAGGCGGCGCTGCCGGAACGCCGTGAAGGCAGCAGCGAGAGGGAGGATTTTCATTTTGAAACAGTAAACACAGACATTTACTGCTCCGACACTGATTCCCACGGTGCTGAGGAACCAAAGGTGCTGTAGATGTGCGATGAGCCGGTTCACCGAGCACCAGCGGTCAAACACCTGTGGATCCCTGGTTCAGGAGTCGTGGGTCAAACCTCCACCAGCACTACAGGTCACCATCATATTTAGAGTCAACCTCCTCCACCCTCAGCGCTCGGCCACCTGCTCGCTGTCGGTGAAACACTCCCAGGCTGCAGGGCTGAGCACATTTCACTGGACTGTGATGAAATTACCTTCAGAAAGAAAGAAAGGGGCTCGGCTGCCTCTCCAGACTCCTCCCTCCCTCCCTGCCCTCTGCTAAGTCAGTTTGTATCGACTTCTTCTTCTCTGCATTAAGTTCCTTTCCATTAGTGGGCATCATAATGAAAAGGATGTGCTGTCTGTTACAGACTGTTTCCACACAGCCTTCAGCAGCACAAACACACCTTTAACCCTCTCATCTTTCCATTTAGCTGGGACTCATGAGGGAGACGGTCCGAGTCGGTCCACATTCTGTGTGAAACTCAGTGTTTCCTGGATAAAATCCTTTCCTTCTCCTGCTTTACTGAACTACCAGAAACCGAATGTCCCATAAGTCCAGCTGCAGATCAAACAGGAACCAAAAACAGATGCAGCAGACAGTCCTCTGCAGGCTGCTCTTTGTTTTGTGTTCTTATCTGATCAAACTGTCTGCCCCCTTCTCCTCCCGCCCCACTTCTCATCAACAGGGACGGAGCTTCAGCTTTCCTCCTGAGGCACCTTAAATCCTGCGTGAGCCTGGTGGAGCAGCAGAGCCACAGAGCCGCTGTGGGCAGAATCTGATGCAGCTGGATCATCAACACGCGTCATTTCCTCTTTTATGGGTGAATCCACTGCAGAGGAAGCCATCAGGTACCCTAAATAAAACATGCTTTCTGCCACAAATTACACTAAATTCATATAATTCAAACTCATTTTCCACAAAATTGTTCACTTCCATCCAGTTTTGCTCAGTTATCAGAGTTTTGGTCGCTGTGAATGTTTTAGTGACAACAAAAGTGTTGAATGTGGGTTTTTTAGAACAGATCCATCAGTTTATAACGTTCAGGCTGCAGGTTTGAACCCAGATCCATCAGTTTATAATGTTCAGGCTGCAGGTTTGAACCCAGATCCATCAGTTTATAACACTCAGGCTGCAGGTTTGAACCCAGATCCATCAGTTTATAACGCTCAGGCTGCAGGTGTGAACCCAGATCCATCAGTTTATAACGTTCAGGCTGCAGGTGTGAACCCAGATCCATCAGTTTATAACACTCAGGCTGCAGGTTTGAACCCAGATCCATCAGTTTATAACGCTCAGGCTGCAGGTGTGAACCCAGATCCATCAGTTTATAACGCTCAGGCTGCAGGTGTGAACCCAGATCCATCAGTTTATAACGTTCAGGCTGCAGGTGTGAACCCAGATCCATCAGTTTATAACACTCAGGCTGCAGGTGTGAACCCAGATCCATCAGTTTATAACGCTCAGGCTGCAGGTTTGAACCCAGATCCATCAGTTTATAACGCTCAGGCTGCAGGTGTGAACCCAGATCCATCAGTTTATAACACTCAGGCTGCAGGTTTGAACCCAGATCCATCAGTTTATAACGCTCAGGCTGCAGGTTTGAACCCAGATCCATCAGTTTATAACACTGAGGCTGCAGGTTTGAACCCAGATCCATCAGTTTATAACACTCAGGCTGCAGGTGGGAACCCAGATCCATCAGTTTATAACACTCAGGCTGCAGGTTTGAACCCAGATCCATCAGTTTATAACACTCAGGCTGCAGGTTTGAACCCAGATCCATCAGTTTATAACACTCAGGCTGCAGGTGGGAACCCAGATCCATCAGTTTATAAAGCTCAGGCTGCAGGTGTGAACCCAGATCCATCAGTTTATAACGCTCAGGCTGCAGGTGTGAACCCAGATCCATCAGTTTATAACACTCAGTCTGCAGGTGTGAACCCAGATCCATCAGTTTATAACGCTCAGGCTGCAGGTTTGATCCCAGATCCATCAGTTTATAACGATCAGGCTGCAGGTTTGATCCCAGATCCATCAGTTTATAATGTTCAGGCTGCAGGTTTGAACCCAGATCCATCAGTTTATAACACTCAGGCTGCAGGTTTGAACCCAGATCCATCAGTTTATAACACTCAGGCTGCAGGTTTGAACCCAGATCCATCAGTTTATAACGTTCAGGCTGCAGGTTTGAACCCAGATCCATCAGTTTATAACACTCAGGCTGCAGGTGTGAACCCAGATCCATCAGTTTATAACGTTCATCCTGCAGGTTTGAACCCAGATCCATCAGTTTATAACGCTCAGGCTGCAGGTGTGAACCCCGATCCATCAGTTTATAACACTCAGGCTGCAGGTGTGAACCCAGATCCATCAGTTTATAACGTTCAGGCTGCAGGTTTGAACCCAGATCCATCAGTTTATAACACTCAGGCTGCAGGTGTGAACCCAGATCCATCAGTTTATAACGTTCAGGCTGCAGGTTTGAACCCAGATCCATCAGTTTATAACACTCAGGCTGCAGGTGTGAACCCAGATCCATCAGTTTATAACGCTCAGGCTGCAGGTGTGAACCCAGATCCATCAGTTTATAACACTCAGGCTGCAGGTGGGAACCCCGATCCATCAGTTTATAACACTCAGGCTGCAGGTGTGAACCCAGATCCATCAGTTTATAACACTCAGGCTGCAGGTGTGAACCCAGATCCATCAGTTTATAACGTTCAGGCTGCAGGTGTGAACCCAGATCCATCAGTTTATAACGCTCAGGCTGCAGGTTTGATCCCAGATCCATCAGTTTATAATGTTCAGGCTGCAGGTTTGAACCCAGATCCATCAGTTTATAACACTCAGGCTGCAGGTGTGAACCCAGATCCATCAGTTTATAACACTCAGGCTGCAGGTGTGAACCCAGATCCATCAGTTTATAACGTTCAGGCTGCAGGTGTGAACCCAGATCCATCAGTTTATAACGTTCAGGCTGCAGGTTTGAACCCAGATCCATCAGTTTATAACGCTCAGGCTGCAGGTTTGAACCCAGATCCATCAGTTTATAACGCTCAGGCTGCAGGTGTGAACCCAGATCCATCAGTTTATAACGCTCAGACTGCAGGTGTGAACCCAGATCCATCAGTTTATAACGTTCAGGCTGCAGGTTTGAACCCAGATCCATCAGTTTATAACGTTCAGGCTGCAGGTTTGAACCCAGATCCATCAGTTTATAACACTCAGGCTGCAGGTGGGAACCCAGATCCATCAGTTTATAACACTCAGGCTGCAGGTTTGAACCCAGATCCATCAGTTTATAACGTTCAGGCTGCAGGTTTGAACCCAGATCCATCAGTTTATAACACTCAGGCTGCAGGTGTGAACCCAGATCCATCAGTTTATAACACTCAGGCTGCAGGTGGGAACCCAGATCCATCAGTTTATAACGCTCAGGCTGCAGGTGTGAACCCCGATCCATCAGTTTATAACACTCAGGCTGCAGGTGTGAACCCAGATCCATCAGTTTATAACACTCAGGCTGCAGGTTTGAACCCAGATCCATCAGTTTATAACACTCAGGCTGCAGGTGTGAACCCAGATCCATCAGTTTATAACACTCAGGCTGCAGGTGTGAACCCAGATCCATCAGTTTATAACGTTCAGGCTGCAGGTTTGAACCCAGATCCATCAGTTTATAACGCTCAGGCTGCAGGTGTGAACCCAGATCCATCAGTTTATAACGCTCAGGCTGCAGGTGTGAACCCAGATCCATCAGTTTATAACGTTCAGGCTGCAGGTGTGAACCCAGATCCATCAGTTTATAACGTTCAGGCTGCAGGTTTGAACCCAGATCCATCAGTTTATAACACTCAGGCTGCAGGTTTGAACCCAGATCCATCAGTTTATAATGTTCATCCTGCAGGTTTGAACCCAGATCCATCAGTTTATAACGCTCAGGCTGCAGGTTTGAACCCAGATCCATCAGTTTATAACACTCAGGCTGCAGGTGTGAACCCAGATCCATCAGTTTATAACACTCAGGCTGCAGGTGTGAACCCAGATCCATCAGTTTATAACGTTCAGGCTGCAGGTTTGAACCCAGATCCATCAGTTTATAACACTCAGGCTGCAGGTGTGAACCCAGATCCATCAGTTTATAACACTCAGGCTGCAGGTGTGAACCCAGATCCATCAGTTTATAACACTCAGGCTGCAGGTTTGAACCCAGATCCATCAGTTTATAACGCTCAGGCTGCAGGTGTGAACCCAGATCCATCAGTTTATAACACTCAGGCTGCAGGTTTGAACCCAGATCCATCAGTTTATAATGTTCAGGCTGCAGGTGTGAACCCAGATCCATCAGTTTATAACACTCAGGCTGCAGGTGGGAACCCAGATCCATCAGTTTATAACACTCAGGCTGCAGGTGTGAACCCAGATCCATCAGTTTATAACACTCAGGCTGCAGGTGGGAACCCAGATCCATCAGTTTATAACACTCAGGCTGCAGGTGTGAACCCAGATCCATCAGTTTATAATGTTCAGGCTGCAGGTGTGAACCCAGATCCATCAGTTTATAACGCTCAGGCTGCAGGTTTGAACCCAGATCCATCAGTTTATAACACTCAGGCTGCAGGTGTGAACCCAGATCCATCAGTTTATAACGCTCAGGCTGCAGCTGTGAACCCAGATCCATCAGTTTATAAAGCTCAGGCTGCAGGTGTGAACCCAGATCCATCAGTTTATAACGCTCAGGCTGCAGGTTTGAACCCAGATCCATCAGTTTATAACGCTCAGGCTGCAGGTGGGAACCCAGATCCATCAGTTTATAACACTCAGGCTGCAGGTTTGAACCCAGATCCATCAGTTTATAACACTCAGGCTGCAGGTTTGAACCCAGATCCAACAGTTTATAACGCTCAGGCTGCAGGTGGGAACCCAGATCCATCAGTTTATAACACTCAGGCTGCAGGTTTGAACCCAGATCCATCAGTTTATAACACTCAGGCTGCAGGTTTGAACCCAGATCCATCAGTTTATAACGCTCAGGCTGCAGGTTTGAACCCAGATCCATCAGTTTATAACGCTCAGGCTGCAGGTGGGAACCCAGATCCATCAGTTTATAACACTCAGGCTGCAGGTTTGAACCCAGATCCATCAGTTTATAACACTCAGGCTGCAGGTTTGAACCCAGATCCATCAGTTTATAACGCTCAGGCTGCAGGTGGGAACCCAGATCCATCAGTTTATAACGCTCAGGCTGCAGGTTTGAACCCAGATCCATCAGTTTATAACACTCAGGCTGCAGGTTTGAACCCAGATCCATCAGTTTATAACACTCAGGCTGCAGGTGGGAACCCAGATCCATCAGTTTATAACGCTCAGGCTGCAGGTGTGAACCCCGATCCATCAGTTTATAACACTCAGGCTGCAGGTTTGAACCCAGATCCATCAGTTTATAACGCTCAGGCTGCAGGTGTGAACCCAGATCCATCAGTTTATAACACTCAGGCTGCAGGTGTGAACCCAGATCCATCAGTTTATAACACTCAGGCTGCAGGTTTGAACCCAGATCCATCAGTTTATAACACTCAGGCTGCAGGTGTGAACCCAGATCCATCAGTTTATAACACTCAGGCTGCAGGTGTGAACCCAGATCCATCAGTTTATAACGTTCAGGCTGCAGGTGTGAACCCAGATCCATCAGTTTATAACACTCAGGCTGCAGGTGTGAACCCAGATCCATCAGTTTATAACGCTCAGGCTGCAGGTTTGAACCCAGATCCATCAGTTTATAACGTTCAGGCTGCAGGTGTGAACCCAGATCCATCAGTTTATAACACTCAGGCTGCAGGTGTGAACCCAGATCCATCAGTTTATAACGTTCAGGCTGCAGGTGTGAACCCAGATCCATCAGTTTATAACACTCAGGCTGCAGGTGTGAACCCAGATCCATCAGTTTATAACACTCAGGCTGCAGATTTGAACCCAGATCCATCAGTTTATAATGTTCAGGCTGCAGGTGTGAACCCAGATCCATCAGTTTATAACACTCAGGCTGCAGGTGGGAACCCAGATCCATCAGTTTATAACACTCAGGCTGCAGGTGGGAACCCAGATCCATCAGTTTATAACACTCAGGCTGCAGGTTTGAACCCAGATCCATCAGTTTATAACGCTCAGGCTGCAGCTGTGAACCCAGATCCATCAGTTTATAATGTTCAGGCTGCAGGTGTGAACCCAGATCCATCAGTTTATAACACTCAGGCTGCAGGTGTGAACCCAGATCCATCAGTTTATAACGCTCAGGCTGCAGGTGTGAACCCAGATCCATCAGTTTATAACGTTCATCCTGCAGGTGTGAACCCAGATCCATCAGTTTATAACGCTCAGGCTGCAGGTGGGAACCCAGATCCATCAGTTTATAACACTCAGGCTGCAGGTTTGAACCCAGATCCATCAGTTTATAACACTCAGGCTGCAGGTTTGAACCCAGATCCATCAGTTTATAACGCTCAGGCTGCAGGTGTGAACCCAGATCCATCAGTTTATAACGCTCAGGCTGCAGGTGTGAACCCAAATCCATCAGTTTATAACACTCAGGCTGCAGGTGTGAACCCAGATCCATCAGTTTATAACACTCAGGCTGCAGGTGTGAACCCAAATCCATCAGTTTATAACGCTCAGGCTGCAGGTTTGAACCCAGATCCATCAGTTTATAACACTCAGGCTGCAGGTGTGAACCCAGATCCATCAGTTTATAACACTCAGGCTGCAGGTGTGAACCCAGATCCATCAGTTTATAACACTCAGGCTGCAGGTGTGAACCCAAATCCATCAGTTTATAACACTCAGGCTGCAGGTGTGAACCCAAATCCATCAGTTTATAACGCTCAGGCTGCAGGTTTGAACCCAGATCCATCAGTTTATAACACTCAGGCTGCAGGTGTGAACCCAGATCCATCAGTTTATAACACTCAGGCTGCAGGTGTGAACCCAGATCCATCAGTTTATAACGTTCAGGCTGCAGGTTTGAACCCAGATCCATCAGTTTATAACACTCAGGCTGCAGGTTTGAACCCAGATCCATCAGTTTATAACACTCAGGCTGCAGGTGTGAACCCAGATCCATCAGTTTATAACACTCAGGCTGCAGGTGTGAACCCAGATCCATCAGTTTATAACGTTCAGGCTGCAGGTGGGAACCCAGATCCATCAGTTTATAACACTCAGGCTGCAGGTGTGAACCCAGATCCATCAGTTTATAACGCTCAGGCTGCAGGTTTGAACCCAGATCCATCAGTTTATAACGCTCAGGCTGCAGGTTTGAACCCAGATCCATCAGTTTATAACGCTCAGGCTGCAGGTTTGAACCCAGATCCATCAGTTTATAACACTCAGGCTGCAGGTTTGAACCCAGATCCATCAGTTTATAACGCTCAGGCTGCAGGTGTGAACCCAGATCCATCAGTTTATAACACTCAGGCTGCAGGTGTGAACCCAGATCCATCAGTTTATAACACTCAGGCTGCAGGTTTGAACCCAGATCCATCAGTTTATAATGTTCAGGCTGCAGGTGTGAACCCAGATCCATCAGTTTATAACACTCAGGCTGCAGGTTTGAACCCAGATCCATCAGTTTATAATGTTCAGGCTGCAGGTGTGAACCCAGATCCATCAGTTTATAACGCTCAGGCTGCAGGTTTGAACCCAGATCCATCAGTTTATAACGCTCAGGCTGCAGGTGTGAACCCAGATCCATCAGTTTATATCGCTCAGGCTGCAGGTGTGAACCCAGATCCATCAGTTTATAACACTCAGGCTGCAGGTGTGAACCCAGATCCATCAGTTAAAAGCAGCACCTTTTCCACTCAGTTCCACATAAATATCATGGAAATATGTCTCATACAACATCAGCAGCAGCAGAAAACTAACCTGCAGCAGATCATCATTCACTGTGTCTAAGTGAGTAAAAATGAAGGGAACGGGAAAAAGATCCAGCTGAACAAACAGCTTGAGATGGTTTTAACGGACCTCAGATGAATCTAAAGCTGTCATTCTGTGGCAGTTAAACTTTCAGAGCTGATTGAATATCATGAGACCTTAATGAAGCCTGTGGAGGTTTATTATCCACAGCTGTAAAAACCAGAGCGTTCCACCGACACAGAGGTGTGTTAATATAACCCAGAGGAGGCCCGACGAGCCTTCAGCTTCAGGTCTAAAACATTAGGGTTCAGGTTTATGGTTTTTCTGTTAAAGCCAGAAGGCATTAGCTGAAGACAAATTAAACGATGCCTTGTAAATCTTATTGTATATTGATGGATATTGAATGGTCTGTCCCATTGTACTACAAAATAAAACAATAAAGCCAATTTAAATGAATCTAAGAAGAACAAAACCCACGAGCTTTAGCTCTGTGGTAAACGAGGGGCCAATGGCGCCGAATCACCTGAAACTGAGCCGTCATTCGACTTAATAAAGAAAAAATCCTGTTGCATCATACTCAGAGTATCCAGCAGCACCTTCCCTGTTCCCAAGGTGTTCCAGAACCAGATGAAATGTGTGGTCCGTCCTGGGTCCCCCCCCCCGATGCCTGATCCACCGAGGGGACAGAAAGACTTGGAGCTCCTCGGGCCGTTCACATCCAGGCCAAATTATAGAGGAATCTCAGCTGCTGTATTTGACCTCTGACCCAAACATCGTATTCTCTGTTTCATCAGGAGCTCCAGCTGTGCGTCACTCTAACTTCATCAGAACTTTACTGTAGAATTAAACAGTTTAATCAGAACTTTACTGTAGAATTAAACAGTTTAATCAGATCTTTACTGTAGAATTAAACAGTTTAATCAGATCTTTACTGTAGAATTAAACAGTTTAATCAGAACTTTACTGTAGAATTAAACAATTTAATCAGATCTTTACTGTAGAATTAAACAGTTTAATCAGATCTTTACTGTAGAATTAAACAGTTTAATCAGATCTTTACTGTAGAATTCAACAGTTTAATCAGAACTTTACTGTAGAATTCAACAGTTTAATCAGATCTTTACTGTAGAATTAAACAATTTAATCAGATCTTTACTGTAGAATTAAACAGTTTAATCAGATCTTTACTGTAGAATTAAACAGTTTAATCAGATCTTTACTGTAGAATTAAACAATTTAATCAGATCTTTACTTCAGAATTAAACAGTTTAATCAGAACTTTACTTCAGAATTAAACAGTTTAATCAGATCTTTACTGTAGAATTAAACAGTTTAATCAGAACTTTACTGTAGAATTAAACAGTTTAATCAGATCTTTACTTCAGAATTAAACAGTTTAATCAGAACTTTACTGTAGAATTAAACAGTTTAATCAGAACTTTACTGTAGAATTAAACAGTTTAATCAGATCTTTACTGTAGAATTAAACAATTTAATCAGATCTTTACTTCAGAATTAAACAGTTTAATCAGAACTTTACTTCAGAATTAAACAGTTTAATCAGATCTTTACTGTAGAATTAAACAGTTTAATCAGATCTTTACTGTAGAATTAAACAGTTTAATCAGAACTTTACTGTAGAATTAAACAGTTTAATCAGATCTTTACTGTAGAATTAAACGGTTTAATCAGATTTTTACTTCAGAATTAAACAGTTTAATCAGAACTTTACTGTATAATTAAACAGTTTAATCAGATCTTTACTGTAGAATTAAACAATGCCTCCAAACATCGTGAGAACATCCGCTGAACAGTCACAGTTTGCTGGATCAGATTGTGTTGAACGAAGGTAAATGTGGACTTTGATTGGCAGCTGCTGCAGAAACTTTAACTTCTCTTTACCTGAGGTCGGTCAGTCAGACATGATTAATCATAAAACAATTTTATTTCCATATCAAAAGGAAATGTATCCTTATTTATCGTTATCCATGTTCTCTGCTTTTATTTTCTTAGTTTCTTTAGATGGAGAGAAGATGGAGGGAAGATGGAGGGAAGATGGAGGGAAGATGGAGGGAAGATGGAGGGAAGATGGAGAGAAGATGGAGGGAAGATGGAGAGAAGATGGAGGGCAGATGGAGGGAAGATGGAGGGAAGATGGAGAGAAGATGGAGAAAAAATGGAGGGAAGATGGAGGGAAGATGGAGAGAAGATGGAGAGAAGATGTAGAGAAGATGGAGGGAAGATGGAGAGAAGATGGAGGGAAGATGTAGAGAAGATGGAGAGAAGATGTAGAGAAGATGGAGGGAAGATGGAGAGAAGATGGAGGGAAGATGGAGAGAAGATGGAGGGCAGATGGAGGGAAGATGGAGGGAAGATGGAGAGAAGATGGAGAGAAGATGGAGAGAAGATGGAGGGAAGATGGAGGGAAGATGGAGAGAAGATGGAGGGAAGATGGAGAGAAGATGGAGGGAAGATGGAGAGAAGATGGAGGGAAGATGGAGAGAAGATGGAGGGCAGATGGAGGGAAGATGGAGGGAAGATGGAGAGAAGATGGAGAGAAGATGGAGAGAAGATGGAGGGAAGATGGAGAGAAGATGGAGGGCAGATGGAGGGAAGATGGAGAGAAGATGGAGAGAAGGTGGAGAGAAGATGGAGAAAAGATGGAGAAAAGATGGAGGGAAGATGGAGAAAAGATTGAGAAAAAATGGAGGGAAGATGGAGGGAAGATGGAGAGAAGATGGAGAGAAGATGTAGAGAAGATGGAGGGAAGATGTAGAGAAGATGGAGGGAAGATGGAGAGAAGATGGAGGGAAGATGGAGGGAAGATGTAGAGAAGATGTAGAGAAGATGGAGGGAAGATGGAGAGAAGATGGAGGGAAGATGGAGAGAAGATGGCACTTTCAGGATGGGAACAGATTGAATGGATGAACAGAAGGAGTGGGGGTGAAAGCAAAAAAAAGTGTCTGGAAAGAAAAATCCCGTTTGCTTGAACTCTCCCCATCCAGCTCTCTGATTGGCTAAAACAGGTTCCTTCCAGAAAACACACACAAATCAGCCTATCACACAACAGAAGACGCTGCTTTAATGGTGTTTCCATAGATACAGTGTTAATAAACGTTAAAAGGTGATATGTTTGAATCACACCTCAGGTATGGTTGCTATCTGTGAATGAGTGCGAGCAGCGCCGCGTACGTTTGATTCAAGACAAGGAGCCATGAAGAAGACGGACACGCCCATTTTAAGCACCAACAACAACAATAATGATCATTTTCAGAGAATGCCTGAAAGCAGAAATGCAGAAAACTGGGAGAATAGATCTGATTTACATGGAATGTGTGTGAAAAGAGTCAGAAATGGGATGAAAGAGGGAGCCGACAGGTTGAGATGGTGGTGAGTCAAAGTAGAAGGTAAGAGGCAGAGTCCAGCCTGAGATGGAGCGCCTGAAGGAAAAGGGAGAGGGCTCGTGATGGAGCGATATGAGGAAAATGGAGGGAAAGGGTAGGAACAGACAGCAAAGCAAGGGGGGGACGTGCAGAGGAGGGAGAGGGGTGAGGGAAAGCGTTCAGACAGGCGTGAAGCACCAACAATGGAGGCTAACAAAGAAAATCTCAAAGGAGGCATCAATCACTGCCCCACTTATCCCTCCTCCCTCTGATTTTTAGTCTTTATTTCAAGGTTTTGCCCCACGCTCCCTCCCTCTATCACCCACTTCTCCCGCTTTCCTCCCCCCAGCCACTCCCACCTCCTCCTTCCATCCTTCCATCCTTCCATCTGTCCGTCCATCTGTCCATTCAGCCTCCCAAACAACACGACCCTCCAGTGTCTGTCAGCTCCACTCATGCTCTACCCAAACAATCTGCCTTTTTCTGCATCCAAACGCTGGGGAAAGGCAGCTCCCGGGATGCTGAGGCGCTCTCAGGAGCAGACATATAGATGGCTCCATTAAGATTCCCTGTCTGTCTCTTTGTTTCTGCTGAGAACAACGACGAGGAAAATCCTTCCTGTCAACTGCAGCGAGGAACTGTTCAAATTAAACGTGCACAAACGGCTTTTCCATCCCTGAACGCTTGTTCTCTTTATCTGACCAAAACACTCACACAAAGGAATCCTTTGACACCAGGAGGGATGGATAAACGGAACAATCACAGAAAGAAGCAGCCGATGGGAGATAAAAATGAACAAATTACTCCTCGGTCCTACCTTTCTGGCTCTGAGATTCATCCATGTTTTCCTCCATTGTGGCGGGTTACAGTCCCTTTGTCTGGATTTCGTGTGAAGCTGTAAAGCCTCTTGCTAGCTCTCAGCACAGTGTGCGAGTGTGTGTGTGGGAGGCGGTGTGTGTGTCGGTGCTTTTTCCCTCCCTGCAGATGATGGAGGCTCAGGGAAGTCCCTGTTTCTCTCCTCACTGGTGATGTGATGTGGGCTTCTCCAGCATCACACCTGAGCATCAGTCGGCTGCCTTCACATCCTGAAAAATGTCTCCAGAATTCCAGAGACGTAGATCCTAATAATGTCGAGCCATAAAAACATAACATACAACAGATGCAGGGACACTAATGAGCTGTTAACCAGCAATTCATGAAGTGAAAAAAGAATAATTACACATGAAGAAAGATTAAATGAAACGTCCTCAAATCACAAGAGCTGCCAGGAGTGAAAACACAGGACTGAGACTCAGAAGGCAGCTCAACCAACCTGATCTGATGGAAAGTGTGAAATAATCTCAGGTTGTTTTCATTAGTTTATTTATTGACTGTCATCAGCAGAGGAGCAAACAGCAGATATGTTAACGAAGTATTTCAGTGATGAGTTCAGAGAGTTTCTGTGTTAATGGATTATATTCAATAACTAATCAAACAGTGAATGAAAACAAGAACTTCAGTTTCAAACTAAACAACCCAAGAGAAGTTTGATCCTCCATCACCAAAACACAACAAAACTCCAAATGCGGGCTTCTTAATCGGTAGATAATGGTTTATTTTTATTTCTTTCTGTGACACTTTCATGAACATCAGTGAAAACAGGTTGGCTTTAAACACAAAAAACAGTTTCAAAAGTCTGTAAGACTGTCCCTCAAGCTGCATGAAGGAAATATGCTTCAACATCCTCATCAGAAGGATGGAGGATGGAGGATGGAGGATGGAGGATGGAGGATGGAGGATGGAGGATGGAGGATGGAGGATGGTGGATGGAGGATGGAGGATGGAGGATGGTGGATGGAGGATGGAGGATGGTGGGATGGTGGGATGGTGGATGGAGGATGGTGGATGGAGGATGGTGGATGGAGGATGGAGGATGGTGGATGGAGGATGGAGGATGGAGGATGGAGGATGGTGGATGGAGGATGGAGGATGGAGGATGGAGGATGGTGGATGGAGGATGGAGGATGGTGGGATGGTGGGATGGTGGATGGAGGATGGTGGATGGAGGATGGTGGATGGAGGATGGAGGATGGAGG
Organism: Leuresthes tenuis; assembly: GCF_036924035.1. Classification (NCBI taxonomy): domain Eukaryota; kingdom Metazoa; phylum Chordata; class Actinopteri; order Atheriniformes; family Atherinopsidae; genus Leuresthes; species Leuresthes tenuis. Next base: position 1,173,823 of record NW_027325358.1, on the reverse strand, counting down.
ATGGAGGATGGTGGATGGAGGATGGAGGATGGTGGGATGGTGGGATGGAGGATGGAGGATGGAGGATGGTGGGATGGTGGGATGGTGGATGGTGGGATGGTGGGATGGAGGATGGAGGATGGTGGGATGGTGGGATGGAGGATGGTGGGATGGTGGGATGGAGGATGGAGGATGGTGGATGGAGGATGGAGGATGGAGGATGGTGGATGGAGGATGGAGGATGGAGGATGGAGGATGGAGGATGGAGGATGGTGGATGGAGGATGGAGGATGGAGGATGGAGGATGGAGGATGGTGGATGGAGGATGGTGGATGGAGGATGGTGGATGGAGGATGGAGGATGGTGGATGGAGGATGGAGGATGGAGGATGGAGGATGGTGGATGGAGGATGGAGGATGGTGGGATGGTGGGATGGTGGATGGAGGATGGTGGATGGAGGATGGTGGATGGAGGATGGAGGATGGAGGATGGAGGATGGTGGATGGAGGATGGAGGATGGTGGGATGGTGGGATGGAGGATGGAGGATGGAGGATGGTGGGATGGTGGGATGGTGGATGGTGGGATGGTGGGATGGAGGATGGAGGATGGTGGGATGGTGGGATGGAGGATGGTGGGATGGTGGGATGGAGGATGGAGGATGGTGGATGGAGGATGGAGGATGGTGGATGGTGGGATGGAGGATGGAGGATGGAGGATGGTGGATGGAGGATGGAGGATGGAGGATGGAGGATGGTGGATAGTGGATGGAGGATGGAGGATGGAGGATGGTGGATGGAGGATGGAGGATGGAGGATGGTGGATGGAGGATGGAGGATGGTGGATGGAGGATGGAGGATGGTGGATGGAGGATGGAGGATGGTGGATAGTGGATGGAGGATGGAGGATGGAGGATGGTGGATGGAGGATGGAGGATGGTGGATGGAGGATGGAGGATGGTGGATGGTGGATGGTGGATGGTGGATGGAGGATGGAGGATGGTGGGATGGAGGATGGTGGATGGAGGATGGTGGGATGGAGGATGGTGGATGGAGGATGGAGGATGGTGGATAGTGGATGGAGGATGGAGGATGGAGGATGGTGGATGGTGGATGGTGGGATGGTGGGATGGAGGATGGAGGATGGTGGGATGGTGGGATGGAGGATGGTGGGATGGTGGGATGGAGGATGGTGGATGGTGGATGGAGGATGGAGGATGGAGGATGGTGGATGGAGGATGGTGGATGGAGGATGGAGGATGGAGGATGGAGGATGGTGGATGGAGGATGGAAGATGGAGGATGGAGGATGGTGGATGGTGGATGGTGGATGGAGGATGGAGGATGGAGGATGGTGGATGGAGGATGGAGGATGGTGGATGGAGGATGGAGGATGGAGGATGGAGGATGGTGGATGGAGGATGGAGGATGGAGGATGGAGGTTGGAGGATGGAGGATGATGATGGAGGATGATGGATGGAGGATGGAGGATGGAGATGGAGGATGGAGGATGGTGGATGGAGGATGGAGGATGGAGGATGGAGGATGGAGGATGGAGGATGATGATGGAGGATGATGGATGGTGGATGGAGGATGGAGGATGGTGGGATGGAGGATGGAGGATGGAGGATGGAGGATGGAGGATGGTGGATGGAGGATGGTGGATGGAGGATGGTGGATGGAGGATGGTGGATGGAGGATGGTGGATGGAGGATGGAGGATGGAGGATGGTGGATGGAGGATGGTGGATGGAGGATGGTGGATGGTGGATGGAGGATGGAGGATGGAGGATGGAGGATGGTGGATGGAGGTTGGAGGATGGAGGATGATGATGGAGGATGATGGATGGAGGATGGAGGATGGAGATGGAGGATGGAGGATGGTGGATGGAGGATGGAGGATGGAGGATGGAGGATGGAGGATGGAGGATGGAGGATGATGATGGAGGATGATGGATGGTGGATGGAGGATGGAGGATGGTGGGATGGAGGATGGAGGATGGAGGATGGTGGGATGGAGGATGGAGGATGGAGGATGGTGGATGGAGGATGGAGGATGGAGGATGGAGGATGGAGGATGGTGGGATGGAGGATGGAGGATGGTGGGATGGAGGATGGAGGATGGAGGATGGAGGATGGAGGATGGTGGATGGTGGATGGAGGATGGAGGATGGAGGATGGTGGGATGGAGGATGGAGGATGGAGGATGGTGGATGGAGGATGGAGGATGGAGGATGGAGATGGAGGATGGAGGATGGAGGATGGAGGATGGAGGATGGAGGATGGAGGTTGGAGGATGGTGGATGGAGGATGGAGGATGGAGGATGGAGGATGGAGGATGGAGGATGGAGGATGGAGGATGATGATGGAGGATGATGGATGGTGGATGGAGGATGGAGGATGGTGGATGGAGGATGGAGGATGGAGGATGGAGGATGGAGGATGGTGGATGGAGGATGGAGGATGGTGGATGGAGGATGGAGGATGGAGATGGAGGATGGAGGATGGAGGATGGAGGATGGAGGATGGAGGATGGTGGATGGAGGATGGAGGATGGAGGATGGAGGATGGAGGATGGAGGATGGAGGATGATGATGGAGGATGATGGATGGTGGATGGAGGATGGAGGATGGTGGGATGGAGGATGGAGGATGGTGGGATGGAGGATGGAGGATGGAGGATGGTGGATGGAGGATGGAGGATGGAGGATGGAGGATGGTGGATGGAGGATGGAGGATGGAGGATGGAGGATGGAGGATGGTGGATGGAGGATGGAGGATGGAGGATGGAGGATGGAGGATGGAGGATGGTGGGATGGAGGATGGAGGATGGTGGGATGGAGGATGGAGGATGGAGGATGGAGGATGGAGGATGGTGGATGGTGGATGGAGGATGGTGGGATGGAGGATGGAGGATGGAGGATGGTGGATGGAGGATGGTGGATGGTGGATGGAGGATGGAGGATGGAGGATGGAGGATGGAGGATGGTGGATGGAGGATGGTGGATGGTGGATGGTGGATGGAGGATGGAGGATGGTGGATGGAGGATGGTGGATGGAGGATGGAGGATGGAGGATGGAGGATGGAGGATGGTGGATGGAGGATGGAGGATGGAGGATGGAGGATGGTGGATGGAGGATGGTGGATGGTGGATGGAGGTTGGAGGATGGTGGATGGAGGATGGAGGATGGAGGATGGAGGATGGAGGATGGAGGATGGTGGATGGAGGATGGAGGATGGTGGATGGAGGATGGAGATGGAGGATGGAGGATGGTGGATGGAGGATGGAGGATGGAGGATGGAGGATGGAGGATGATGATGGAGGATGATGGATGGTGGATGGAGGATGGAGGATGGTGGGATGGAGGATGGAGGATGGTGGGATGGAGGATGGAGGATGGAGGATGGAGGATGGAGGATGGAGGATGGTGGATGGAGGATGGAGGATGGAGGATGGTGGATGGTGGATGGAGGATGGAGGATGGAGGATGGTGGATGGAGGATGGTGGATGGAGGATGGTGGATGGTGGATGGAGGATGGAGGATGGAGGATGGAGGATGGAGGATGGAGGATGGTGGATGGTGGATGGAGGATGGAGGATGGTGGATGGAGGATGGAGGATGGTGGATGGTGGATGGAGGATGGAGGATGGAGGATGGTGGATGGAGGATGGAGGATGGAGGATGGTGGATGGAGGATGGTGGATGGTGGATGGAGGATGGAGGATGGAGGATGGAGGATGGAGGATGGTGGATGGAGGATGGAGGATGGAGGATGGAGGATGGTGGGATGGAGGATGGAGGATGGAGGATGGTGGATGGAGGATGGAGGATGGAGGATGGAGGATGGTGGATGGAGGATGGTGGGATGGAGGATGGTGAGATGGAGGATGGAGGATGGTGGATGGAGGATGGTGTATGGAGGATGGAGGTTGGAGGATGGAGGATGGTGGATGGAGGATGGAGGATGGAGGATGGAGGATGGAGGTTGGAGGATGGTGGATGGTGGATGGAGGATGGAGGATGGAGGATGGAGGATGGTGGATGGAGGATGGAGGATGGAGGATGGAGGTTGGAGGATGGTGGATGGAGGATGGAGGATGGAGGATGGAGGTTGGAGGATGGAGGATGATGATGGAGGATGATGGATGGAGGATGGAGGATGGAGATGGAGGATGGAGGATGGAGGATGGAGGATGGAGGATGGAGGATGGAGGTTGGAGGATGGTGGATGGAGGATGGAGGATGGAGGATGGAGGATGGAGGATGGAGGATGATGATGGAGGATGATGGATGGTGGATGGAGGATGGAGGATGGTGGGATGGAGGATGGAGGATGGTGGGATGGAGGATGGAGGATGGAGGATGGTGGATGGAGGATGGAGGATGGAGGATGGAGGATGGAGGATGGTGGATGGAGGATGGAGGATGGAGGATGGAGGATGGAGGATGGTGGATGGAGGATGGAGGATGGAGGATGGAGGATGGAGGATGGTGGGATGGAGGATGGAGGATGGTGGGATGGAGGATGGAGGATGGAGGATGGAGGATGGAGGATGGTGGATGGTGGATGGAGGATGGAGGATGGAGGATGGTGGGATGGAGGATGGAGGATGGAGGATGGTGGATGGAGGATGGAGGATGGAGGATGGAGGATGGTGGATGGAGGATGGTGGGATGGAGGATGGAGGATGGAGGATGGTGGATGGAGGATGGAGGATGGAGGATGGAGGATGGTGGATGGAGGATGGAGGATGGAGGATGGAGGTTGGAGGATGGTGGATGGAGGATGGAGGATGGAGGATGGAGGTTGGAGGATGGAGGATGATGATGGAGGATGATGGATGGAGGATGGAGGATGGAGATGGAGGATGGAGGATGGTGGATGGAGGATGGAGGATGGAGGATGGAGGATGGAGGATGATGATGGAGGATGATGGATGGTGGATGGAGGATGGAGGATGGTGGGATGGAGGATGGAGGATGGTGGGATGGAGGATGGAGGATGGTGGATGGAGGATGGAGGATGGAGGATGGAGGATGGAGGATGGAGGATGGAGGATGGTGGGATGGAGGATGGAGGATGGTGGGATGGAGGATGGAGGATGGAGGATGGAGGATGGAGGATGGTGGATGGTGGATGGAGGATGGAGGATGGAGGATGGAGGATGGTGGGTTGGAGGATGGAGGATGGAGGATGGAGGATGGAGGATGGAGGATGGAGGATGGTGGGATGGAGGATGGTGGATGGAGGATGGAGGATGGAGGATGGTGGATGGTGGATGGTGGATGGAGGATGGTGGATGGAGGATGGAGGATGGAGGATGGAGGATGGAGGATGGTGGATGGAGGATGGAGGATGGTGGATGGAGGATGGAGGATGGTGGATGGAGGATGGTGGATGGAGGATGGAGGATGGAGGATGGTGGATGGAGGATGGAGGATGGTGGATGGAGGATGGAGGATGGAGGATGGAGGATGGAGGATGGTGGATGGAGGATGGTGGATGGAGGATGGAGGATGGAGGATGGTGGATGGAGGATGGAGGATGGTGGATGGTGGATGGAGGATGGTGTATGGAGGATGGAGGATGGTGGATGGAGGATGGTGGATGGAGGATGGAGGATGGAGGATGGAGGATGGTGGATGGTGGATGGAGGATGGAGGATGGTGGATGGTGGATGGAGGATGGAGGATGTTGGATGGAGGATGGTGGATGGAGGATGGAGGATGGAGGATGGTGGATGGTGGATGGAGGATGGTGGATGGAGGATGGTGGATGGAGGATGGAGGATGGTGGATGGTGGATGGAGGATGGAGGATGGTGGATGGTGGATGGAGGATGGAGGATGGTGGATGGTGGATGGAGGATGGAGGATGGAGGATGGAGATGGAGGATGGAGGATGGTGGATGGAGGATGGAGGATGGTGGATGGAGGATGGTGGATGGAGGATGGTGGATGGAGGATGGAGGATGGAGGATGGAGGATGGAGGATGGAGGATGGTGGAAGGTGGATGGTGGATGGTGGATGGAGGATGGAGGATGGAGGATGGTGGATGGAGGATGGTGGATGGAGGATGGAGGATGGTGGATGGAGGATGGAGGATGGAGGATGGAGGATGGAGGATGGAGGATGATGGATGGAGGATGGAGGATGGAGATGGAGGATGGAGGATGGTGGATGGAGATGGAGGATGGAGGATGGTGGATGGAGGATGGTGGATGGTGGATGGAGGATGGTGGATGGAGGATGGAGGATGGAGGATGGTGGATGGAGGATGGAGGATGGAGGATGGTGGATGGAGGATGGAGGATGGAGGATGGAGGATGGAGGATGGAGGATGGAGGATGGAGGATGGTGGATGGAGATGGAGGATGGAGGATGGTGGATGGAGGATGGAGGATGGAGGATGGAGGATGGTGGATGGAGGATGGAGGATGGAGGATGGAGGATAGAGGATGGTGGATGGAGGATGGAGGATGGAGGATGGAGGATGGTGGAAGGTGGATGGTGGATGGTGGATGGTGGGATGGAGGATGGAGGATGGTGGGATGGAGGATGGAGGATGGTGGATGGTGGATGGTGGATGGTGGGATGGAGGATGGAGGATGGTGGATGGAGGATGGAGGATGGAGGATGGAGGATGGAGGATGGTGGATGGAGGATGGAGGATGGAGGATGGTGGATGGAGGATGGAGGATGGAGGATGGAGGATGGAGGATGGTGGATGGAGGATGGAGGATGGAGGATGGAGGATGGTGGAAGGTGGATGGTGGATGGAGGATGGTGGATGGAGGATGGTGGATGGAAGATGGAGGATGGTGGATGGTGGATGGAGGATGGAGGATGGAGGATGGTGGATGGAGGATGGAGGATGGAGGATGGAGGATGGTGGAAGGTGGATGGTGGATGGAGGATGGTGGATGGAGGATGGTGGATGGAGGATGGAGGATGGTGGATGGTGGATGGAGGATGGAGGATGGAGGATGGAGGATGGAGGATGGAGGATGGTGGATGGAGGATGGAGGATGGAGGATGGAGGATGGAGGATGGAGGATGGTGGATGGAGGATGATGGATGGAGGATGGAGGATGGAGGATGGATGGATGGATGGATGGTGGATGGAGGATGGAGGATGGAGGATGGAGGATGGTGGATGGAGGATGGAGGATGGAGGATGGTGGATGGTGGATGGTGGGATGGAGGATGGAGGATGGTGGATGGAGGATGGAGGATGGAGGATGGTGGATGGTGGATGGTGGATGGTGGATGGTGGGATGGAGGATGGAGGATGGTGGGATGGAGGATGGAGGATGGTGGATGGTGGATGGTGGATGGTGGGATGGAGGATGGAGGATGGTGGGATGGAGGATGGAGGATGGAGGATGGTGGATGGTGGATGGTGGGATGGAGGATGGAGGATGGAGGATGGAGGATGGTGGATGGTGGATGGTGGGATGGAGGATGGAGGATGGAGGATGGTGGATGGTGGATGGAGGATGGAGGATGGAGGATGGAGGATGGGGGATGGTGGAAGGTGGATGGTGGATGGAGGATGGAGGATGGAGGATGGAGGATGGAGGATGGAGGATGGTGGATGGAGGATGGAGGATGGTGGAAGGTGGATGGTGGATGGAGGATGGAGGATGGAGGATGGTGGATGGAGGATGGAGGATGGTGGAAGGTGGATGGTGGATGGAGGATGGAGGATGGAGGATGGAGGATGGAGGATGGTGGATGGTGGGATGGAGGATGGAGGATGGTGGGATGGAGGATGGAGGATGGTGGGATGGAGGATGGAGGATGGAGGATGGAGGATGGAGGATGATTATCATAGCAGCAGCAGAGTTGTTCCCATGTGTGTGAAGATAAAAAACATTTTCTTTTTTCATAGACAAGTTTCCCGTTCGTTCCAAACAAAGACGTTCACCCACAGTCACAGAGGATTTGAAATCAACAATTAACCCAACATGCACATTTTGGCAGGAGGAAGAACCCGGAGGGGCCCAGTGCACATCAGGGAGGAACGTGCAGACAAAGGGCCAGGAGCCTCTGCTGGGAAGCCTGTTATATTTGTGTGTTTTTTCCAATCTGTTTAAAGGGATTTTTAAATATTCAGTGTAAGAGTGAGGTTATGTCCCAATGATCTAAGAACAACTGAGATCTTTATGATAAAACAAACCACGAACAGCTGAAAACCATGAACTTTAAAACACTGAATTAATCAACTAATCAGTCAGACAACAGTTGGTGAAGTAACAGTAAAGGACAAAGAAGTCTTTAACAGAAGAAACAAGCTGTGGCTGAATGAGTGGAAACAGTTACATCACTCAACTGTAGGGGGAGCCAAAGAGCAGAAAACAAACATCCTCTGCTGTAACTTTAATGTGAAAACAAGCTTTCTGTCTTTCAGTGGCTAAAACAGTTGGTGTGAAGTGGATTAAACCATATTCTGAGGCGAAGGGATCTCCATCACTGCAGCTAAAAGCTGAGCAGCAGAAAGTTCTGGGTGTTTGGATGTTTCCTCCAGCTGAGGGCAGCATATCTGCAAACATGAGGAAGAGTTTCTGCGAAACAGCTAAATAAAAGGAACAAATCACCAAAGACAAAGAGGTGAGAACACTGCAGAACAGAGAGAGACCTGAACTTTGACCTGATGATGTCATCAACGAACGTGAAAACTCACGTTTTCATCATGTTGGTGCCGACAGAACTGATTTAGAAAATAAAGATTTATTTACAGTCACGTGCACATCACACGTGCACGTGACTGTACTGAACAGAAAAGTAACAAAAGAATAAATCTGTATTTTTTTAATAAATTAAGAGTTCAGCAGTTAGAAGAGGGAAAACTTTACTGTTTTTTCTGTCAGATGGTTTAAATTCAACGATAAAGTCAGGTGCCTTTTTAAGTAGTTTCTCTTAATATTCCAGGTGGTGAAAATCCACCCACGAGCCTTTTCTTTTCTTTATCTCGTATTTAATGATGTAAAAGGCCCAAAGCTTTAAACTTCAGAACAAGTGTAACACAAAAGAGTTTAAACAAGGGCAAAAAAAGTAAGTGATCCTGAAAAGAAACGGCTGCATGAACCTGTGGGAACTGATAGGTTAAATCAGAAAAGGTCTCATGGAGGGTTTTTCCACTAAATCCAGAGCTGGTTCGGAGCCAGAGGCGAACTTAGAGCCACTTCTTCCTGTTTCAACCACCAAAGCTCTCACTCCGGCACCAAAACACGAGTGCTCGAACCATTTCTGGAGGCCAACCAGACCAGCTAAAATGTGTGAACCCCATGTTTAAAACTCCAGAGCCAATGAAGCACCAAGTCGTAGCTCCATTACGTTTCAGAGACTTTTGTTCCTCTGATCAGTTAAAACTGTCGGGCATGAAATGATCTGCTGTGTCGTTCTGTGCTGCAGCGGAGCTGAAGAAGCCTCTGACTGAACATTGTTGTTTCAACATGCTGTTATAGAGCCGTGTCACGCTCCTCAGCTCCTGCAGCATTCCTCTTTGTACGATCAGCTCCAGCAGCTCCACAGCAGAGCCAGCCGACTCTATCAGTTTGTCCACTTTCGTTGAGTCTCTGGCTCTGATGCTGCTGCCCCAACAGAAGCTGCAAAGCAGATTGTTCTCTCCACCACAGACTGAATGAAGATAAGAAACAGACACTGAAGGACAGAAGCTTGCTTAACAAGTCCAGTCTGTTCCTCATCTCCGGTCCAGTCTGCTCTCCAGGTGAACCCCAGGTGTCACCTCCACCTCTTCCCCTTGGGCGGAGGCAGCTTAAGATGAGCTGACTGTTCCCACACAAAGTGATTGATCACTACTGGAAGGTGTAGTAGAGAAGAGAAATGCTGAGAGTACGGTGCCCTGAGCGGCTCTCAGACACACCACCCTCAGGTAGGCATTAATCCGGGTGTTTGAGGAGGCATCTGCCTGTATTTTCTGCAGCTTCTTACAGAACAGAACATGTTGACTTGTGTTTAAAGCACTGGAGAAATTGAAGGACGTGATCCTCACAGTGCTGCCTGCTCAGTCCAGCTGAGAGTCTGCTCGCTGAAGCAGGTGGATGGTGGCGTCTTCCACAACAGGACGATCAGCAAACTGTAGTGGGTCCTGAAAGGTGTTCACTTACTTATTCAGGTAAGCCAATAACAGCCTCTCCAGGACCGTGATGATATGGGATGTTAGGGGAGATTTCCTTCAGGTACTGAATGAGGCAGCACTGGATTTTTCTCCTGACTCAGATCTGAATGTATTAAAAAACACATCTCAGCTCAGTGGCTGAATAAATGAATGTAACTGTGGACATCTGCAGTTCAGCTCACACCTGCTAACACTGGATAACAGTAACACCTGGAATTTAGCTCGATCTACAGGATCTTTTGACTTGTGCCATTTCCTTTTGGCAGCTCTGAGATTGGTGCGCAACACTCTGAGAGAATCATTAAGCCGGGGTGAGACTGGGAGGATCGGGTGGGTTTGGTGGATAGAGGACACAGACTATCCAGAGATAAGCTCAGAGTAGAGCAAAGGGACTCCGTGGCATCATTAACCTGAAGGGAGGAGAATGTGCTGGAGGCTGGAAGAGCGGAGGCAACAGAGGAGGAGAAGCGGGTGGGCGACAGGTTGCAGAGGAAGGAAACCATAGGGGTAGAAGCAGGTGGTCAGAGAACTGCAGAGGTGTGACAGACAGGCCTCTGTGGCACAGTTTGCCAGCTTTATGGGTCGGAGGACTGCTGAGCAGCTGTAGCTCAAACGAGTTCATTAGTGTCAGAAAATCAGAAGAGTTGGGAATGTCCAGGTGGATGTTCATGTCACCGAGGACCATTATGGGACAGTCATGCTCCGGGATAGAAGAGAGGAAGGTGTCGAGTTCATTTAGAAAGTCACAGAGTTGTTCTGGTGGGCGATAATCGACAATCATATAGATTTGGACCGGTGCAGTTACCAGGATGGTGTGGTATTCAAAGGGATTGTATTTAGCTTCTGTCAGGTCTCACAGAGGCTCTTAAGTTTTTTGTACCTTGTCTTGTCACTTCCTGTTTTATTTTGAAATTAACAACTCCTCTCGTTTCAGATAACTTGCCCTTCCTCCCGTGTCTCGTTGTCTTCCCTGATTCCCAAAGTGTTTCCACCTGTTCCCCTTGGTTCCTCAGGTGTATTTAGTCTGTGTTTCCCTTGTTGTTGAATTTGTCTCTCAAGCGTTCTTCCTCCAGCCTCCAAAGTAACCAAAGCCTAAGTATCAAAGATCTTGTTTATTAATGATTTCCTCCTTGAGATGATTTTCTGTTGTTGTCATAGATTTAGCTAAAGTGCAGTTTTGTTTGTATTGTCGTTTATTCAGTAGTATCTCCGGTAGAGGAGTGTCTTTGATTTATAATTATAACTTTCATAGCAACTCCATTAGAAGGAGTCTCTTTTGTTTATTGATTTGTTAAATTTCTATAGATCCTCCGACGGTTCGGATAAATTTATTTGTAAGATTTATAAAACTTTTTTTTTTTCCTCCTAGCGTGGAGAGAACTTTCTTTTGATAAGTTTTGTAGTCTCACTCTTCTCCCCATAGGTATCGAGGAGAGTGAGTTAGGAATTTATAATCTATTACTTTGCTCTTCAAGTGACTATAATTCCAAATAAACTCTGATTCTTGATTCTACCCTGCATCTGCGTCCAGTGCTTTCACGGATCGATGAACTAACACAGCGGCTCATCAGTGTCGCCCTGACTCAGGTTTCATCCTCACACTGACACAATAACACAACTCATCACACACAGGAAACACAAACTGCGTTTGTCTTTATTACTGCAAGTTTGAACCATCCACAGAGAAACTATCCAAAGCTGAAATGAAAACCTTTGAGCACAGCGGCCGTCTGCAGCCTTCAGAACAACCTGAGATGAAGCTGTAACTGCAGAGCTGCTTATCTGAAGCTGGGAGGATTTATTACAGCAAGAACATTTATTATCAATACAATAAGAACATTTATAAACCTAACCCTTGTTCTAGTTTGTGTTCCCATCAGCATTCCTGCCTCTGCAGCTTCTAAAGAGAATCCCCTCAGATGTGGTGAAGCTGTTGTTTTCCACCATCTGCAGATGTGAGGGCAGCCTCTTTCTTCCATGCAGGAGGCTGGAACCGGACTTCACAGCAGGTCATCTGCCTGAGACCTCGTCACGATCAGGATGAGAGTCCAGCTGATGGGGACAGATGAGAGGATGAGCTCACATTGACCCCAACACCTGGACCTGTACCAGTTCCACTGCCTTTCATTAGAAACATGTTGCAGAGAAGTTTGGTCAGCAGAGCCTCTCACCTGCATCATCTCTACAGCTTCCTTTGGTCCAGTTTGGAAGCTGATCCTTTCCTTCTTCCTGAATTCATTCCAACAACAGAGTCAAGATTGAACTAAACACAACAAGTAAAGACCTGAAGAAGAGCGCTAAAGAGCAGTGACGGATTTTTATTGGTTTACCTCAACCACAGACTCACGACCAGCAGAGGAACCAGCAGCAGGACCACCAGAGTCGCCCTGATGAGGTTCAGCATCTTTACTGATGACCGTACAGCTGAGAAAGTGTCAGATGAGCATCAGTCTGCAGCTGTCACTCAGTGTTAGAAAGCTGTGACATGAAGGAGTTTCTTCCACAGATACAAAAGGTGGAGAAATCTGTGGACTTTACTGCCTTCGCTCAGTTGTTGGATCACAAGTTTATTCTCATTCTTTTCTGTGTTTTCATGAGTTCTGATGCAGTAAACAGGTGTCTGTGTTAGAAAGTCAGGATATAAATCTCACCTGGAACAACCGTCAGAGCAACTGTGGAGCGCTGACTTCCTCTCGTGTTCTGAGCTTCACAGGAATAATTTCCACTGTGTTCAGGTCTGACGTCAGTGATGGTGAAGTTCTGTCCTGAAGCTTTTGGTGACTCTTCCTCCTCCTTGTACCAGGTGTACTGAGCTGCTGGGTTAGCATCACTGCTGCAGGTCAGAGTCACTGAACTGCCCTCCTCTACCTCAGAGGGCCTCACTGACACAGAGGGAAGCTTTGGAGCATCTGCAGGAGAAAACATGAAATGTTCATTAGAAGATGATGTGTATGTTTGGGTGCAGTGTGAGCTGAGTTGCAGCCGAAGGTGGAGACCTTGGCGGTCTGATACTCGGCTACTGAAGCTGGCTCTTGGGACTCTCTGTTGGGGAAGGAGCCTAAGCTGGTTCCGGCTAGATATAGTCGGATTCACCTTGACACAAAGCTTGGGCTCCAGAACCAGTCCCCTTGAGAGGGGTTGGAGTCTCTTTGACTCTGGAGTTGGCCGTGGTGAGAGGCGCAGGGTGTGGGCATACTCATGCCCCCCAGCTGTGTGCCCGCACATTAGGGTTTACCCCGGTGGATGAGAAGGTAGCCTCCCTCCGGTTACATGCTGCCATTCCGACATTGGCCTCCAATTGTCGGCGACACTTAATTTTTTATTAAACGTTTATTAAATAGCTTATGTTTTACCCAAAACATTTTACACTAATGAAGGCGCGCCGGCATATCAGCCTCGCAAACAAACTTTAATAATCTATTATCAAAATCCCCTGAAATGTCAAATATAAAAATACAGATATTAATGTAACTCTGGCTGAAACTGATTAAGCAGAAATACAGTGTCGGTGAGCTGTCAGCAGCCAGCTGGAGCGGAGCTCTCCACAGAGCCCATGCGTCTTTTGCCCGCTGTCATCATATGCAAAAGTAATAATTGCAATTACAGATATCACGGCTACTGCCCAGGACACAGTTGCGAGCACTCTGCCTTGCCTTGCCAATAGGAGAAGAGAGAAATGACAGCATAGAACGTATAAAACACAACAAAATGCTGTAAAAACGTTTATTCATGTAATTCACGTGATTTATGAGTTCTCGCTCCAATTTTGGGAAGCGCGGATGGGCTTTGTGCATTTGGCACAAACACACAGCTTTATACAGCCTGTTGATATCTTAATGACCTAACTGGTCACACCTGGGAGTAAATGTCATGTAGAGATTGTTTTTACATGACATTACAGCTGAACATATAGCTTTCATCCACAAACCAACGTGGGAGAGCCCGAAGACGCATGTGCCAGACGCACAGATGCATGCGTAAAACCAATTTTGACCACTTCATGCTGTTTATTTGCTTTCTTTTAGTTAACTTTCGTTTCTTTTGGATTCTTGTGCGTGTTATGGAGCCGTTTCGGTCCATGTTTGTAAGCCTTTTTTTCCTGTATTAAATTTTTGGAAGTTGAAACGAGTGGCATTGGAGTGTGATTGAAAACCACCGCGGACTGCTTCTCCGCCTCCAGTTGCCGGGACTTTGTGTTTTTAATAAGGCTTATTATCTGTAAACATGTGTTAAACATATAAAATGCATGAACAGAAAGAAGGGACTCGCCTGTTGAGTAACACACATTTCCTTAAACGGAAAGCCTTGTCGGTATGGTGGGACGTTTGCATGTCGGAATGGGTGTTGCCACCCCCTCCCTCCGCAGGGTGTGGGCATACTCATGCCCCCCAGCTGTGTGCCCGCACATTAGGGTTTACCCCGGTGGATGAGAAGGTAGCCTCCCTCCACATTCGGGTGGGGGGACGGGCCCTAAAAGCTGTTTGTGCTCATGCACCAAACAGCAGTTTAGAGTACCCGCCCTTTTTGGAGTCCCAGGAGAGTGAGACCCCCTCATTCTGCTTGGGGTCTTCAGTACTCACCTGGGCAATGACAGTGAGACCTGGAAGGGCGTGATTGGGAGGAACGGCCCTCTCAATCTGAATCAGAGTGGTGTTCAGTTGTTGGACTTCTGTGCTCATCATGGACTGTCCATAACGAACACCATGTTCAGGCATCAGGGTGTCCACATGGGCACTTGGCACCAGGACACTCGAGGCCGCAGTTCGATGATCAACTTTGTGGTTATATCGTTGGAAATGTGTCCGACAATCAGACCTGGCAGGCCCAAACGTATTGTGAGGGTCTGCGAGGAACGTCTGGTGGAATCCCAGAAGGAGCTTTAACTCCCCCCTCCGGCAGAGCTTCAACCATGTCCCGGGGGAGGTGGGGGACATTGAGTCCGAATGGGCCATGTTCCGTGCCTCCATTGTTAAGACGGCTGACCGGAGCTGTGGCCGTAAGGTGCTCCGGGAGTATGGAGTGTCGGATCCCTTTATAGGGGCTGCTCAGTCTGTATGGCCGGTGTCAGAGTTTGGTCCGCATTGCCGGCAGTAAGTCGGACGTGTTTCCGGTGAGGGTTGGACTCCGTCAGGGCTGCCCTTTGTCACCAATTCTGTTCAGTATTTCTATGGACAGAATTACCAGGTACAGCCAGGGTGCTGAGGGACCCCTTAACGGTTTGGTGACCTCAGAATCGGGTCTCTGCTTTTGCAGATGATGTGGTTCTGTTAGCGTCGTCGGGCCATGATCTTCAGCTCTCACTCCAAATCCAAGACCATGGTCCTCAGCCGGAAAAGGTGCCCTCTCCGGGTTGGGAATGAGATCCTGCCCCAAGTGGAGGAGTTCAAGTATCTCGGGTTCTTGTTCACAGTGAGGGCCGAATGGAGCGGGAGATTGACAGGCGGATCAGTGCGGTGTTAGCAGTGATGCAGGCTCTGCATCGGCCTCTCCTGGTGAAGAAGGAGCTGAGCCAGAAGGCGAAGCTCTCTATTTCATCTGGGAGGGGCTCGTGGTAGAACCGCTGCTCCTCCGCATTGAAAGGAGTCAGATGAGGAGACATCTGGTTAGGATGCCTCCTGGACGCCTCCCTGGTGAGGTGTTCTGGGCCTGACTCACTGGGTGGAGACCCCGGGAGACCCTCTGGGAGACCCTCTGGGAGCCGACTGGGAATAAAACTTCCTCTTTAAGCTGCTCAGTGAACTCCAGCAGCAAAATGTCCGTGTTAAACAGACAGAGCTGAAGGAAACATGTTCATGAATCTCATTTCTTTTACTCACATTTCACATTAATAAAGGAGGAGGCTGACCACTTCCATCCCAGCTTGTTTTCAGCTGAACAGTCATACTGTCCAGAGTCAGAGGACTGGATGGAGCTGAAGAAGAGCTGTGAGTCTTCACTGGGACGTTTATAACCATCTTTGTACCAGGTGTACTGAGCTGCTGGGTTAGCATCACTGCTGCAGGTCAGAGTCACTGAACTGCCCTCCTCTACCTCAGAGGGCCTCACTGACACAGAGGGAAGCTTTGGAGCATCTGCAGGAGAAAACATGAACACATTTAATATCTAACAACATGGTTGAGTTTTCCGATAAATGTAAAGCATAAAGTTTACAGGAAACACTTTACAGCATCTATTTTAGAATAAAAACTAAGCTGCTGTCTGCTGTTATCTGTACAGAGCATGGAAACATCATGATCTCCACCATAAGGAACAGAGAGCCTCAGCTTCAGAGTCTGAATCGACTCATAAAGCAGGAAGCTGCAGACAGAAATGACTCGTCTCACAGCTCTGATCCATCCATTTCAACATAGAACATCATAAAGTGACGCTCAGCCTCAGCTACAGACTCCATGTTTGCCCACATCGGTCTCTGTGATTCCAGTGAATGTAAATGTAGACATACAGTACCTGACACAGAGAGAAGGACGGCAACAAATCCACTCAGTGCTGCAGTTAAACTCATGGCTGCTCCTCTCATCTGTCTGAGACTCCTCACACACAATAATGCACACAGTCTTCCTTCTTCACACAAATACACAGAACTACCTACGATGCGGAAGGAGTTTGTCTTTAAAGATGCTTTTGCTTGGTGGTCTGTGGGCAGAAGACGGAAACGGGGCGACTAACAGGCCCAGACATCCTTCCTCTTCACACTATCAAGGTACAACGATGAGCGACTACCTGGAAACATTTGAGTTAAAACAAAGATATTCCGCTGTCAGACTCAGAGTTTCTCAGTATAATCTGTGTCCGAGCACAGAGAAAGAGGAGTTGTGTGTTCTGTGACGTGATGGACTGATCTTTAGACTTGTACTCTGTGGTCTTCGGTTCTGGTATTTCAGAGCTGAGGTTAGTTTCCTTTCTGTTCACTCTGTGGTCAAAGATGAGAAAGGTAACAAAGCTGTTCACACGGTCAGAAAGAGACCAGCTTTTTACAGCGTTTGACAGACAAAGCAAGCAGCAGGTGTGAGCTGAACTGCAGATGTGTCAGGGACTGGTGGAGAGGTAGGACCCAGATGCAGCTCTTTAGGTTCAAAAAAGGTTTATTCACAAAAAGACAACGAGCAAAAACAAAAAATACTTAAGTATGAAAACAAAACAAGACTATGACTGTGAATAAATAACTGTGAACAGGACTATGACAAAACAAGGAAACGTGACTATGGCTATGAGGCAAAACCAGACTTATCTCTGTGGCAAAGCATGAAGGGACAGTGAGGATTCTGCCGAGACTGAAAGGAAACCAGGAGGCTAAATACTGTGGAGGGATCAGTGAATGAGGTGCAGCTGTGAACAATGAAGCAGGTGAAGTGAGTGAACCGAACATGACCGGGGAAAAACAAGACTAGAACATAACCTGAAAACAAGATGATTAAACCTAAACTGTGACAGAGCCCCCCCCCCCTCCTCAAGGATGGCTCCCAGACATCCAACGAGGGTGGGAGGGGCTCTGAAGGGCCTAAAACCGGGTCCCGTCTGACCTCCAGGGACCCGATCCCCAGCGCCGGAGGCCGTCCGGCGACCCGGCCGGCTGGCCCTTCAGGGCAGCGAGCAGAGGTGGAGTCCGCTGCGGGGCAGCCAGGGTCCCCACTGACAACAAGCGGCGGCGAGTCCACCCGAGCCTCCACGGGCCAGGACGGCGATGAGCCCACCCGAGCCTCCACGGGCCAGGACGGCGATGAGCCCACCCGAGCCTCCACGGGCCAGGACGGCGGCGAGTCCACCCGAGCCTCCACGGGCCAGGACGGCGAGGAGCCCACCCGGGCCTCCACGGGCCAGGACGGCGGCGAGTCCACCCGAGCCTCCACGGGCCAGGACGGCGGCGAGTCCACCCGAGCCTCCACGGGCCAGGACGGCGATGAGCCCAACCGGGCTTCCATGGGCCAGGACGGCGATGAGCCCACCCGGGCTTCCACGGGCCAGGACGGCGATGAGCCCACCCGAGCCTCCACGGGCCAGGACGGCGATGAGCCCACCCGGGCTTCCATGGGCCAGGACGGCGATGAGCCCACCCGAGCCTCCACGGGCCAGGTCAAGGCTTTGCCCACCCGGCCCACCACCGGCGACGCCCATAGCCCCCTTCTCAAGGAACGGCTGCCAGACGTTCCCAAAATGGGGTGGGACTCCGACCACCGGAGCAGGCTTGGTCGTGGGCGAGGCGGAACCCGGCAGGACGGTCGGCTCAGGCGTGGAGGAGACGGCGATGTCAGCGGGCTGTGCCCAGACGGCGGGGTTGTTTTATTATCTTGAGGATGGACAACAGCACATATTGTGCCTTTTTCCTTTCTCCCTTTCTCTTCCCCTAATTTCCTCTCATGAGCTTCAGCCAACCACACTTTTGCAGTAGTGGTTTTGGGTCCTTCCTGTTTTCGACCTTTATTTTTATCTTTATCTTTTAATTTGGTCACCAGCATTTGGCACTGAGGGACAGACAATTCCAGTGATTTGGGTATTGACATGAACCGGGGCGTTGCTGTTCCATAAATTTACGATCCATTACGATACATTGTACCGTTCACATTTCCCATTTTATTGATATATTTATCCTTAATGAACGTCCGAGTTTGTCAACTTCAACAGTCGGTAACCTTTGTTGACACCGTTAGGTTCCCAGTTACTCTGCTGCTTCAACAAAACTCCGTTCCAATCACTCCTTCCTTTCTCTCACACACACACTCAAAACAGCGCAGATGCACAGTACAAATACTGACGCACTTAAAACACACACACAAAAAAACACAAAATACAATAGACATACAGACAATAGGCACCCTTAGGCAGGGACTCTAGCCCCCCTTACTTTTTCTAAGGTTGGGACTTAAACCCACCGTACTTTGGCAGGGACTTTCAACCCTCCTTCCTTTTTCTAACTTTACTTTAGGCAGGGACTTTCAACCCTCCTTCCTTTTTCTAACTTTACTTTTGGCAGGGACTTTCAACCCTCCTTCCTTTTTCTAACTTTACTTTTGGCAGGGACTTTCAACCCTCCTTCCTTTTTCTAAGGTTGGGACTTTCAACCCTCCTTCCTTTTCTAACTAAGTTGCAACATTCAATATCAAAAGATCCATCCATCCATTTTCTATACCGACAGTCCGTTAATCGGGTAGCGGGTGGGCTGGAGCCTATCCCAGCAGTCATCGGGCGAAAGGCGGGGATATCAAAAGATATTATTCACAATTCAGCTGTTCCTTTTTTTCTTGGTCTCATCCACTGTCCGTTGTAAAACTGCGCTTGGATGCCGTCATTCGCGAAGAGTTTTGCCGGGAAGGGCCTTCTCTGGCGAACGGAGAATTTTAGCCCCATGCGTCTTTTCTCCGACCTAGTCGGGCTGTGCACAGTCTACAGAGTTTCGGCCCTCCCGGTAGAAACCCTCGTACAAAATGTTGGCATCCGGCTCGAAGGACCAAATGTTAGAAAAATTAACTAACAGACAACGGCATGAAACCAAGAAATCCCTCAGAGGCCTCAGTATTTTACTTGCAAGGGGAGAACAACACCCGAACCTTGTCTCTGCAGATTCACAAGAGTTCTCCAACGAGTTGCCTCCCTTGCTCTTTTATTAGGTGACACACACACATACAATCCTCTATGTGCCCAGGTCTGGCATATCTCCTTAGTTTGGAGGCATCTCCTTATTTGGGGAGCTATAAAGATAACAATCAGTGGGGAGACAACATTCCTTCTTAAAACACAGCTCTCTTTGTCTCCCAACTCCTCCTTGTGAAGTTTTGATATGAACTGGCCTCTCTGGCTGTGACTTTTATTTAATGATAATAAGCAAACTTTTCTGACACCCAGGGGTCATCCAAGGGGGGTGCAGTGGTCCGCCACGGCCCTCGCCAAGCTCGTTCCGTCCTTGTGGGCTCGTCCAAAAAGCAAGGATTCGGCTATAACCCCTGAAACCACACAAAGCCACACCCCCCTACCGGCATGCCGGTGAATCGCAGAGCGACGTGTTCCCTCGATGCAGAACTTCAAATGCTCAATGACGACATCACGTCTACACAAACGAGGCTTAAGAAAGAGGTATTCCCTGACAAGAAATCAAGCGGATCAGGGCAGTGGTGCAGGAGATCCACTGATCTTCTGTACTAGGGGTGGTGATGATACCACTACACCACGATGATCCAGCTGCTTATGAAGAGGACCCATTCAGACCAGTTGCCTGGATGATATCTAAGAAAGGCAAGGTGATCTCAACTGAAGGGGCTGAACTACCTGAGGGCATCAAAGCAGACATTCAGAAAAGCTACAAATACCTTGGGGTCCCACAGGCCAATGGCAACCACAAGGAGGCTGCAAGGAAGTCGGCCACAACCAAGTACCTGCAAAGAGCGAGGTCAGAAGGTTTGGACGGGCCAGTTGAATAGGAAGAATAAAGTCATCGACACATAGGCCCCTGCCAGCCATTAGACACCCTGCTGGCATAATAATCTGGCCAAAGTAGGAGATAGAGGCCACTGATATCAAGACAAGAAAGCTCCTCACAATGCATGCAGGGTTAATCCCAAATCCAGCACCCTGAGATTGTACACTAAGGGGAAGGAGGCGGGCCGGGGACAAGGGATCAGGAACACATCAGGAAGATGGCCCCAGTGATGAACTGCTAAGTGACTGTCTCAGGCAGCTGAAACCCAGGGGAGGCGAGGAGGAAGACGAGCACACATCATGCAAGGATAAACTTTTGCACCGCTGACAGATTAAAGAAGCGGCTGAATTCTGGCAGATTCGGTTACAATCTTTCTGAAAGGTGAGTAAAAGTGATGGTGACAAGGTGCACAACTCTCTGAGTTGTTCCCTTCCAATCACTTATCCCTAACTTATCCCTCCCAGCTTCCTCCTTTAAAGGAGCAGTTAGGATAAGTTAGCAGCACAAAACTAGTGTCTTATTCTTTCACAGATGATGTTCAGAGGGGTGTTTCTGGTTTGTAGAACAACTAATTCTCACTTCATACTAACTAAACACAGTGCGGCCTCTTACTGAGTCCCTGAAGCACCGCCCTTGTACCCAGTTGTTTCACACCTCTGCACACTGAGAAGTGAGATGGATCCAAACTCCTGAAGCTTGGTTGACTTCTCTTCCTTCAATCCAGACATCTTCCACCTGCCTCTACTGTTCCTGGTGGTTCCTCTTCGCCAAATCCCTCCCAGCTTCCTCCTTTAAAGGAGCAGTTAGGATAAGTTAGCAGCACCAAACTAGTCTCTTATTCTTTCACAGATGATGTTCAGAGGGGTGTTTCTGGTTTGTAGAACAACTAATTCTCACTTCATACTAATTAGTGGAAAGAGGAAGGAAATATAACTTCAGAGCTCTACTTCTGCCTTCAGCTCACTGTGCAGACACACAGGGAGGTTATCTTTGCAGACGTCTCAATCTGTCGTGAGTACAAATGTTTATTCTTGATCATCTGTGAACATGTTGTTACCTGATTGATGTTTGTTGCTGATTACAAAGATTATTGAGCTGCTGACATGTTTTATTGTGTGTGAGGAGTCTCAGACAGATGAGAGGAGCAGCCATGAGTTTAACTGCAGCACTGAGTGGATTTGTTGCCGTCCTTCTCTCTGTGTCAGGTACTGTATGTCTACATTTACATTCACTGGAATCACAGAGACCGATGTGGGCAAACATGGAGTCTGTAGCTGAGGCTGAGCGTCACTTTATGATGTTATATGTTGAAATGGATGGATCAGAGCTGTGAGACGAGTCATTTCTGTCTGCAGCTTCCTGCTTTATGAGTCGATTCAGACTCTGAAGCTGAGGCTCTCTGTTCCTTATGGTGGAGATCATGATGTTTCCATGCTCTGTACAGATAACAGCAGACAGCAGCTTAGTTTTTATTCTAAAATAGATGCTGTAAAGTGTTTCCTGTAAACTTTATGCTTTACATTTATCGGACTCTCACATTTAACTCAGCAACAAGTCGAGCGCAGAGAGAACAAACAGGAAGCTGCCTAAAATCAGCAGACAGAGTGTGAGAATAAAAGTCTTCCTCTCTCTGTGGTCAGTAAAGTGCATCAGAGTTCTCTGGTTCACCACATCTCTGTTATCTCTCCCACCGGCGACGGCGCGAGGTCAAGGAACGGCTTCCAGACGTTCCTAAAATGGGGTGGGCGGGTGGGACTCTGAACCCGGCAGGACGGCCGGCTCAGGCGTGGATGAAACCGGAGGAACGACGATGTCAGCGGGCTGTGCCGAGATGGTGAAGTCAGGAGAGGGAGCTGGGGAGGCAAAGGGAGACATGAGAGTCCCGCGGAGAGCGTGCAACACTTGGGCCGAATCCACGCCGAACACATCCACGAGTGCCTCGGGGTGGATGGCTCTCACGCCCTCCCAGGCAGCCTGGATTGCGGTTGTCCCCGGACCGAGTCCCCACCGGAATACCTCCAGGACCTGACCCGACAGCCACCACTGGTCGAACATGTCGCCGCCCTCTGTGAAGCATTTCTGCAGGGCGGCGAGTCGGCTCTGAAGCTCCTCTAGAACTGCTGGGTCCATACTGGCAGACCTCCAGGGACCCGATCCCAAGCGCCACAATTCATCTTCCAGTCTTCATCACTCTGACCCTGTAGAACTGAGGGACCACTTTGTGTTTGGTTAACTGAGGCTGTTCATTCTGACTGTGGTCTCTGATGTGCTCTGTGTTACAGCGGTTCAGGGTCAGAAGGGCTGGGGAGTGACTTACAGTCGTACACAGATCTGTGCTGTGAAAGGATCAGCAGTGGAAATCAGCTGCACCTACACACATCCATACAGGATAAATGATCAAGTTACTGAAGTTACAGAAAGATTCTGGTTCAGAGAAGGTGGTGATGAAGCTCCTGTGGATCTGAGGACAGACTCAGACTACAGAGGTCGTGTTCAGTATCTCTTTGAATGGAAAGTCTGCTCTCTGAGAATCACAGACCTGAGAGAGAGCGACTCAGCTCAGTACAGCTTCAGATTCATAACAAACCAAGAAGGAGGAAGATTTACTGGTTCACCTGGAGTCTTTCTGTCTGTCACAGGTAACATTTTCTCTGAATCATGATTTGGCTCCAGATGCTTTTTGCATGTATGTAAGAACATAAATGACATTTCTGTTGTTTCTTCATGTGTTCAGCTCTCCAGGTGCAGGTGATCAGAGCAGAGAACAAACGGGGTTATATCCAGGCAGAGCTGCAATGTCAAAGCAGTCGTCTGTCTGATCATCGTTCCTATGTCTGGACCAAGAATGAGCGGATAACTCTGAGAGGAACATCTTCTTCTATTTCAGCCTCATTTCGTTCTGGAGACAGAGTTTCCTGTGCTGTAAAAGGATACGAGGAGTGTCCCTCTCCATCAGTGTGTGAGTTCACTCAACAGTCTTCCACCAACATTTCACCATCTAGATGAGCCTTTAACATATTGTCCTGCAGCTTAACTTGTAGTTACACAGCTGCTGATTTAAGAAGAGACACTTTTACTCAGAACTGGATGTCAAACATGTCTGGATGTTCAGGAGATTCTGTCACGGTAGAACACAGATGTACTTTCAGAGTAAGATTGTTTATTGATATAAACCACTGGTGGTCCAGAACAGAGCCAAAGCAAGAGGCTGCAAAAACCTGAAGTAACTCAGTAACTATATTTGAGGATGGTGCAGCTATGAAAATTTATCAAAACCAAAAACTCTCTCCACTCCAGGAACGATTACAAATAAACTTAATACTAGGCTCTCCTTTAACGGAGGCGCAAAGATCTCTATAAACTAAAAACTATGACCACGGAATAAATGACAAAACAAAGATAGTTCTGTAGGAGGATCGCTCAACTACAGGCTCAAGGACTCGATATTCATTGAAGAACTTACGACACAAGACAAGGGAGACGATTTGAACACATGAGGAGCCATGGGGAACAGGTGGAAACACTTGATCAGACGCTTGACACAGGAGGAAAGGCAAGATACCTGAAACGAGAGGGAAGTTAGTATTTCAAAATAAAACAGGAAATGACAAGACATGAATCAAAACATAAAACATGACAGATTCAAACCAGCAACAACACAGAAAAACACCTTTAAGGTTTCAGATGCTTCTACAGACATAAAAAAACTTCTAAAACCATGTTGTTAGATATTAAATGTGTTCATGTTTTCTCCTGCAGATGCTCCAAAGCTTCCCTCTGTGTCAGTGAGGCCCTCTGAGGTAGAGGAGGGCAGTTCAGTGACTCTGACCTGCAGCAGTGATGCTAACCCAGCAGCTCAGTACACCTGGTACAAAGATGGTTCTAAACGTCTCAGTGAAGACTCACAGCTCTTCTTCAGCTCCATCCAGTCCTCTGACTCTGGACAGTATGACTGTTTAGCTGAAAACAAGCTGGGGAAGTGGTCTGCCTCCTCCTTTATTGATGTGAAATGTGAGTAAAAGAAATGAGATTCATGAACATGTTTCCTTCAGCTCTGTCTGTTTAACACGGACATTCTGCTGCTGGAGTTCACTGAGCAGCTTAAAGAGGAAGTTTTATTCCCAGTCGGCTCCCAGAGGGTCTCCCCGGGTCTCCTCCCAGTGAGTCGGGCCCAGAACACCTCCCCAGGGAGGCGTCCAGGAGGCATCCTAACCAGATGTCTCCTCATCTGACTCCTTTCAATGCGGAGGAGCAGCGGTTCTACTCCGAGCCCCTCCCAGATGACCAAGTGACCCTGTGTCTTCGGCCGCTTGTATCCACGATCTCATTCTTTCGGTCACTGCCCACAGCTCGTCACCAGAGGTGAGGGTAGGAATGCAGATTGACCAGTAAATAGAGAGCTTCGCCTTCTGGCTCAGCTCCTTCTTCACCAGGAGAGGCCGATGCAGAGCCTGCATCACTGCTAACACCGCACTGATCCGCCTGTCAATCTCCCGCTCCATTCATCCCTCACTGTGAACAAGAACCCGAGATACTTGAACTCCTCCACTTGGGGCAGGATCTCATTCCCAACCCGGAGAGGGCACCTTTTCTGGCTGAGGACCATGGTCTTGGATTTGGAGTGAGAGCTGAAGATCGTGGCCTGACGACGCTAACAGAACCACATCATCTGCAAAAGCAGAGACCCGATTCTGAGGTCACCAAACCGTTAAGGGGTCCCTCAGCGCCCTGGCTGTACCTGGTAATTCTGTCCATAGAAATTATGAACAGAATTGGTGACAAAGGGCAGCCCTGACGGAGTCCAACTCTCACCGGAAACACGTCCGACTTACTGCCGGCAATGCGGACCAAACTCTGACACCGGCCATACAGACCGAGCAGCCCCTATAAAGGGATCCGACACTCCATACTCCCGGAGCACCTTACGGCCACAGCTCCGGTCAGCCGTCTTAACAATGGAGGCACGGAACATGGCCCATTCGGACTCAATGTCCCCCACCTCCCCCGGGACATGGTTGAACGTTATGGACAGTCCATGATGAGCACAGAAGTCCAACAACTGAACACCACTCTGATTCAGATTGAGAGGGCCGTTCCTCCCAATCACGCCCTTCCAGGTCTTGCCCAGGTGAGTACTGAAGACCCCAAGCAGAATGAGGGGGTCTCACTCTCCTGGGACTCCAAAAAGGGCGGGTACTCTAAACTGCTGTTTGGTGCATGAGCACAAACAGCTTTTAGGGCCCGTCCCCCCACCCGAATGTGGAGGGAGGCTACCTTCTCATCCACCGGGGTAAACCCTAATGTGCGGGCACACAGCTGGGGGGCATGAGTATGCCCACACCCTGCGCCTCTCACCACGGCCAACTCCAGAGTCAAAGAGACTCCAACCCCTCTCAAGGAGACTGGTTCTGGAGCCCAAGCTTTGTGTCAAGGTGAATCCAACTATATCTAGCCGGAACCTCTCACCAGCTTAGGCTCCTTCCCCAACAGAAAGGTGACGTTCCACGTCCCAAGAGCCAGCTTCAGTAGCCGAGTATCAGACTGCCAAGGTCTCCGCCTTCGGCTGCAACTCAACTCACACTGCACCCAAACATACACATCATCTTCTAATGAACATTTCATGTTTTCTCC
The DNA here is from genome assembly GCF_036924035.1 of Leuresthes tenuis. NCBI lineage: Eukaryota > Metazoa > Chordata > Actinopteri > Atheriniformes > Atherinopsidae > Leuresthes > Leuresthes tenuis. Next base: position 1,147,663 of record NW_027325358.1, on the reverse strand, counting down.
TGCAGATGCTCCAAAGCTTCCCTCTGTGTCAGTGAGGCCCTCTGAGGTAGAGGAGGGCAGTTCAGTGACTCTGACCTGCAGCAGTGATGCTAACCCAGCAGCTCAGTACACCTGGTACAAGGAGGATCGAACACCGCTTCATGGAGCAGGAGGAACCTACAATTTCCCCTCCATCAGCTCTGAGGATAAAGGGATCTACTACTGCGAGTGTGAGAATCAGTTTGGACGGATCAACTCGTCTCTCTCCTTAAATGTTCAGTGTAAGTCACATGAGGCTGTTTTGTTTTTGTGAAAGAAGAGTTTCCTCCAATAATTTAGAACATTTCTAATAATTTCAATGATGTGTTTCTGCATACATGTTCTCCTGCAGATGCTCCAAAGCTTCCCTCTGTGTCAGTGAGGCCCTCTGAGGTAGAGGAGGGCAGTTCAGTGACTCTGACCTGCAGCAGTGATGCTAACCCAGCAGCTCAGTACACCTGGTACAAAGATGGTTCTAAACGTCCCAGTGAAGACTCACAGCTCTTCTTCAGCTCCATCCAGTCCTCTGACTCTGGACAGTATTACTGTTTAGCTGAAAACAAGCTGGGGAAGTGGTCAGCCTCCTCCTTTATTGATGTGAAATGTGAGTAAAAGAAATGAGATTCATGAACATGTTTCCTTCAGCTCTGTCTGTTTAACACGGACATTCTGCTGCTGGAGTTCACTGAGCAGCTTAAAGAGGAAGTTTTATTCCCAGTCGGCTCCCAGAGATACGTTCAGGAGATTCAAACCATCAGTGATCCTGAAAACCACCTCAAAGTTACACATGACCCAACAAACATGAGCACACGTTAATCCAAGCTTGTCTGGGATTTGATTTCTGCTCTCCTTCACTGTTCATTTAGCCCAAACTTTACTCATGTTAAACACACAGTGTGGACTTTTGCAGCTCTCTGAGCATCAGGAAGAGACTGGAAAGGAGCGTCCAGTGCATTCACTGAACCACATCCAGATCATATCACAGTTTAACATACACATCATCTTCTAATGAACATTTCATGTTTTCTCCTGCAGATGCTCCAAAGCTTCCCTCTGTGTCAGTGAGGCCCTCTGAGGTAGAGGAGGGCAGTTCAGTGACTCTGACCTGCAGCAGTGATGCTAACCCAGCAGCTCAGTACACCTGGTACAAGGAGGATCGAACACCGCTTCATGGAGCAGGAGGAACCTACAATTTCCCCTCCATCAGCTCTGAGGATAAAGGGATCTACTACTGCGAGTGTGAGAATCAGTTTGGACGGATCAACTCGTCTCTCTCCTTAAATGTTCAGTGTAAGTCACATGAGGCTGTTTTGTTTTTGTGAAAGAAGAGTTTCCTCCAATAATTTAGAACATTTCTAATAATTTCAATGATGTGTTTCTGCATACATGTTCTCCTGCAGATGCTCCAAAGCTTCCCTCTGTGTCAGTGAGGCCCTCTGAGGTAGAGGAGGGCAGTTCAGTGACTCTGACCTGCAGCAGTGATGCTAACCCAGCAGCTCAGTACACCTGGTACAAGGAGGAGGAAGAGTCACCAAAAGCTTCAGGACAGAACTTCACCATCACTGACGTCAGACCTGAACACAGTGGAAATTATTCCTGTGAAGCTCAGAACACGAGAGGAAGTCAGCGCTCCACAGTTGCTCTGACGGTTGTTCCAGGTGATCTTTTATATTCAGTTAATATTTCATGTGGTTTTAATGACTGATTGGCTGTAACGAGGTCATGTGACTCGGGTCGTTTTTGCTTCACAGCACCTAGAAGTTGCACGACCTCCTTCCAGATCATCTTTTCATAATGTTGACATTGTACCATAACTGTAAATATGCTGTAAATAAGTAGAAGTTCATCATGTTTGATTTTCATATCTGAAAAAAAAAATCAAAGTGGATAGAAGTCCAGCATCTGTCCAGCAGATTGGTTCCAGATAATAACACAACATTTCTTCACTAGAACACTTTTATTGTTTCCTGGTTGGCTTCAGGCAGCAACATGACTTTGTTTGGGTCAGAAAACAATCATATTTAGGGCTAAAATACATTCTTTTTACGAGGCATCCTTCAGGATCATCAACGCCATTTTTCACATGCAGTTGCTCTCATGACCACTAGAGGTCTCCTGTTCTTTGAACATAATAATAGATAGATAGATAGATAGATAGATAGATAGATAGATAGATAGATAGATAGATAGATAGATAGATAGATAGATAAGGGGTTGTGTTCCTTGTTCTGTGGGTCCAATGAGGACAAACCTGCTGTCAAACTGGATGAAGTGTCAGAGCCTGATTCTGATCCATGTTTGTTCAGGAGCAGTAAAATCTACAGCTGCTGCAGTAACTGCTGCTGTTCTCCTGCCTGTCATGTTCCTCTCTGTCTGTCTGTGGATCCGGTGAGCAGCTCTGTTACATTATTGTTCATTAAAGTCATTCAGTCACGTTCAGAGTTCACATGTTCAGCTTTCGCTCATCATCAATTCTCCTGAGCAGAACAAAGAGGACCTCCAATGGATCATCTGAGCCTGAAGTGGGAGCAGACAGCAGGGAACAGGTGAGGACACTCGTATCATTGTGGTAGAAAACGTCCTTTTGCTTTGGACTCATGATTCTGTTGCAGAACTAAAACCTCTGTTCTGCCGTCCTTCTTTAACTTCCATGTGTTTTACCACCTGTGAAGCGTGTTGGTGGTCAGGGACGGCCGGAGGAGCAGGATGAGCCTCAGTATGCCAGCGTCCACTTCAGCAACAACCAGGCAGATCCTCTGTACTCCAACATCAGAGCAGCTCAGCCCCACAGACACTCAGAGGAAGTTACTGAGTACGCTGCTGTCAGGTTTCACAGTCCAGCCCCGCGGTGAGCAGCTCCTCACACTCCAACACCAGCATCACCCACACACACTGCTTTCTGCTCCTGCTCTGTTGACATTTTCATCATTCATGGGATTCAATGGGAATGACATCATTCACTGCTGTATCTGCACAGTCAGCTGATTTCTCTTTGTCTCCCTGAAGCAGAACTGAGGAAACCAGAGAGGATGCATCTGCGCCGTTGTACAGCACCATCAACAAAACCAGATGAACACAACAGGGATTTATCAGCTGATACTTTTACATCTTCTCTTTCTTTTTAAATGTCATGTGAGCTTAAATCTAACTGTTACATGTCATGCATCTGCTGTAATGTTCACAGAGAGATTTAAATCATTTCAGGATCTGTGTCTCTTTGACGTTCATGTGGAGCGTTTTACATCAAAACTCCAGCAGATGGAGCTGTCGCAGCTTTTATTCTGGTATTTGTAAAGCAGCGGAACAACAAACCATCACTTTGGATCTGATCTGCTTTTATCTTCATGATATCGACAGTCATGCATCATCAGGTCCTTTCTAACATGTAAACCCGTTTCAGCCCTCAGATGTATCACGGTTCTGTTAGTACAGATTACTGTAAATTGCTAAAACTAAAACTAAAATTGCTCCTAAAGTGAAAAAAGACCAAATTGATGCCTTTTACTGACTTCCACCTTAAATCAGCTGGTTCTGCTGCTGTGGTGTTAGATGCTGTCTGTACAGAACGAGTCCCTTCTTTTAATATCTCAGCACATGTCTTGATGATCAGCTTTAATGTTCGTGTTGATAATCTGTTAAAAAGATTTAAAGCTGGTTTTAGGAACTGTGTGGAAGGAGAGCTGCTGCTGTTTTAGTTCGTTTTAAATATGTTGGATTTAGCTGCTTTGGACCTGTTTTTATGACTGCCTGCATCGTTCTGGACTAATGTAACGCCGCTTATTAAACGTGCTTTTATTATGAAATCTTGCATTACATCCGGTTGTTGGAACGTCACCTCCGGTCACATGACTGCTCTCAGCCAATCACGCACAGCAGCAGTGCTTTTCAAACTGGAGCGGCGTCGTTGACGTTCAGGTGTGTGACGTCAGCCGACAGCTGTGGGGGGGTTCGAGCAAACATTTGAACATTTCCTCTGAAGCTTTAGTTTTCCTCTGTGTTAATGATCCATCGTCACTCGTAGATCCGGAGAAGTGGTGAGTTGTGAATAACTGAGGGCTCAGCAGTTCTTTTCTCTTTAATCCTGCATTTATCTGGAAGTGTTTTAATGGCTGGGTGGAGGTGTGCTTGGAGAACTTTGATGCAGAACTCTACACAGTTGTTCAGGTTTAACTGCACGAGCTGCTTGATATTAATTTGGACTGAACATTCGAGGTTTAACCGGATAAATATTTATGTATCTATGCATTTATGATTTCTCAGTCTGGTTTTATTGCTTTTTGAGCTGTGAACACACGCATCTCCCAGTGAATGTAACTTCAGCGGGTTTTTCCTGGTCCGGAAATAAATGAATAATTGTGAGAAGAGCTGCAGGTGACTGATGATTTCTTGCCTGTTTGAATGCGAGGCTTCACACTTCCTGCTGGCTTCTTGTTTTCTTGTCTGTTTGCAGACGTCAGAAGAAGAAAGCAACGGTTAATAACTTCAGCAATGAGCCCAACAGCAGCTAAAAGATGGCAGAATGATGTCTTCTTCTCTTTTTAGATGAGAGGGTGACGCTGAAAGTTGTGTCTGTCACTTCTCCTCGGGTCGTTTCTTCTTCTCTTTCCTCCTCCTCCGATTGTTTCTTCTCTTTCCTCCTCCTCCGGTCGTTTCTTCTTCTCTTTCCTCCTCCCCTCGGGTCGTTTCTTCTTCTCTTTCCTCCTCCCCTCGGGTCGTTTCTTCTTCTCTTTCCTCCTCCTCCTCGGGTCGTTTCTTCTTCTCTTTCCTCCTCCTCCTCCGGTCGTTTCTTCTTCTCTTTCCTCCTCCTCTGGTCGTTTCTTCTTCTCTTTCCTCCTCCTCCTCGGGTCGTTTCTTCTTCTCTTTCCTCCTCCTCCTCCGGTCGTTTCTTCTTCTCTTTCCTCCTCCTCTGGTCGTTTCTTCTTCTCTTTCCTCCTCCTCCTCCGGTCGTTTCTTCTTCTCTTTCCTCCTCCTCCGGTCGTTTCTTCTTCTCTTTCCTCCTCCTCCTCCCGTCGTTTCTTCTTCTCTTTCCTCATGCACGGGTCGTTTCTTCTTCTCTTTCCTCCTCCTCCGGTCGTTTCTTCTTCTCTTTCCTCCTCCTCGGGTCGTTTCTTCTTCTCTTTCCTCCTCCTCGGGTCGTTTCTTCTTCTCTTTCCTCCTCCTCCGGTCGTTTCTTCTTCTCTTTCCTCCTCCTCCGGTCGTTTCTTCTTCTCTTTCCTCCTCCTCCGGTCGTTTCTTCTTCTCTTTCCTCCTCCTCCTCGGGTCGTTTCTTCTTCTCTTTCCTCCTCCTCCGGTCGTTTCTTCTTCTCTTTCCTCCTCCTCCGGTCGTTTCTTCTTCTCTTTCCTCCTCCTCCTCCGGTCGTTTCTTCTTCTCTTTCCTCCTCCTCCTCTGGTCGTTTCTTCTTCTCTTTCCTCCTCCTCCTCCGGTCGTTTCTTCTTCTCTTTCCTCCTCCTCCTCCGGTCGTTTCTTCTTCTCTTTCCTCCTCCTCCTCCGGTCGTTTCTTCTTCTCTTTCCTCCTCCTCCTCGGGTCGTTTCTTCTTCTCTTTCCTCCTCCTCCCGTCGTTTCTTCTTCTCTTTCCTCCTCCTCCCGTCGTTTCTTCTTCTCTTTCCTCCTCCTCGGGTCGTTTCTTCTTCTCTTTCCTCCTCCTCGGGTCGTTTCTTCTTCTCTTTCCTCCTCCTCGGGTCGTTTCTTCTTCTCTTTCCTCCCCTCGGGCCGTTTCTTCTTCTCTTTCCTCTTCCTCCGGTCGTTTCTTCTTCTCTTTCCTCCTCCTCGGGTCGTTTCTTCTTCTCTTTCCTCCCCTTGGGTCGTTTCTTCTTCTCTTTCCTCCTCCTCGGGTCGTTTCTTCTTCTCTTTCCTCCTCCTCGGGTCGTTTCTTCTTCTCTTTCCCCCTCTTCCGGTCGTTTCTTCTTCTCTTTCCTCCTCCTCCCGTCGTTTCTTCTTCTCTTTCCTCCTCCTCCCGTCGTTTCTTCTTCTCTTTCCTCCTCCTCGGGTCGTTTCTTCTTCTCTTTCCTCCTCCTCGGGTCGTTTCTTCTTCTCTTTCCTCCCCTCGGGCCGTTTCTTCTTCTCTTTCCTCTTCCTCCGGTCGTTTCTTCTTCTCTTTCCTCCTCCTCCGGTCGTTTCTTCTTCTCTTTCCTCCTCCTCCCGTCGTTTCTTCTTCTCTTTCCTCCTCTTCCGGTCGTTTCTTCTTCTCTTTCCTCCTCCTCGGGTCGTTACTTCTTCTCTTTCCTCCTCGGGTCGTTTCTTCTTCTCTTTCCTCCTCTTCCGGTCGTTTCTTCTTCTCTTTCCTCCTCTTCCGGTCGTTTCTTCTTCTCTTTCCTCCTCCTCGGGTCGTTTCTTCTTCTCTTTCCTCCTCCGGTCGTTTCTTCTTCTCTTTCCTCCTCCTCCGGTCGTTTCTTCTTCTCTTTCCTCATCCTCCCGTCGTTTCTTCTTCTCTTTTTCTAAATTCTCTAAAAGTAAGTGGGCTCCCTCCTTTTTATGCTGCTTTTAAATCCGGGCGCTGTTGAAGCATGAAGTGAGCAGGAAGCGTGACTCTCTGTACTGGTTGTTAAAGGAGCCTCTAATATGTGGTGCCAGGCTGGATGTGTGTTGCAGCACCGTGCCTGGGCTGGCGGGGGCGCTGTGCAGGTCAAAGGTCGTCTGTCTGGAACAACTGGTGACTGCGGCAGGACCTGCACTGACTGGCAGCCGGGCGCTGGGCTCTGCTCTGGGGGTGCGCTCTGTCCGCCTGATGGAGAGGAGCCTGGAGCTCTGGAGGAAGAGGCTGACGGAGAAAGAGAGAGACCTCCTCCTCAGGTACGGCAGAGGAGAGGCCGAACCCGACGCCACAGACCAGTACCCAGAGATAGAGCTGGAACCAACATTTACAGAGCTCAGCGGCCCGATGCTAAAAGTCTGCGGAGGGGACAAACTAAGCCTGCACAAGGCTGATAAAAAGACGTTCTACATGAACTGTGTGAAGAACTTCCACAAGAAAAAACTGTGCAATAGAGCTGAAAGTGTGTGGACAGACAGGCTGAGTGGACTGAGCCCACAATGGAGAACTCTATATAAACCTCCTATAAAAAAGAGGACTGGAGATCTCCAGTGGAGGATTTTACATGGTGCCATAGCCACGAATGCTTATTTATCTGTTTTTACTCACAGTGTTTTAAACGAGTGCCCTTTCTGTGGTTTGCCTGAGAACATTTTTCATGTTTTTACCGAGTGCACTAGGTTAGCAGAGTTTTTTATCGTTTTAACTCGTGTTTTTAACCTGTTTGGTGCTACTTTTACTGTCCCTGGTTTTATTTGTGGTGTCAGCTACAAAAAGACTGAGAAACAAAAATGTCAACTTTTAAACTTTCTCGTAGGTGAAGCCAAACTGTCCATTTATCTGACCCGCAGGGACAAACTGCAGGGAGGATCGACCCTGGATGCTGTGACTCTGTGGAGGTACAACATTAAAGCCAGGCTGAGGCTGGAGTTTTGCTTCCACAGAGTCACCGGCAACATTGCAGAATTTGCACACCACTGGGCTCATGAAGAGATTTTATGCCAGGTGGCTGAAAACGAACTACAATTTGCACATTTTCTGAGATAATTTATTGATCCTTTTTTATTGTTGAGTAAATTGTGAAATGTGTTTTGACAAAGTGTAAATAAAGTGCTGTTAAAAATCAAAATCCTCCTCCCGTCGTTTCTTCTTCTCTTTCCTCGGGTCGTTTCTTCTTCTCTTTCCTCCTCCTCCCGTCGTTTCTTCTTCTCTTTCCTCCTCCTCGGGTCGTTTCTTCTTCTCTTTCCTCCTCCTCGGGTTGTTTCTTCTTCTCTTTCCTCCTCCTCGGGTCGTTTCTTCTTCTCTTTCCTCCTCCTCCGGTCGTTTCTTCTTCTCTTTCCTCCTCGGGTCGTTTCTTCTTCTCTTTCCTCCTCCTCCCGTCGTTTCTTCTTCTCTTTCCTCCTCCTCGGGTTGTTTCTTCTTCTCTTTCCTCCTCCTCCGGTCGTTTCTTCTTCTCTTTCCTCCTCCTCCCGTCGTTTCTTCTTCTCTTTCCTCCTCCTCGGGTTGTTTCTTCTTCTCTTTCCTCCTCCTCGGGTCGTTTCTTCTTCTCTTTCCTCCTCCTCGGGTCGTTTCTTCTTCTCTTTCCTCCTCCTCGGGTCGTTTCTTCTTCTCTTTCCTCCTCCTCGGGTCGTTATTTCTTCTCTTTCCTCCTCGGGCCGTTTCTTCTTCTCTTTCCTCCTCCTCGGGTCGTTTCTTCTTCTCTTTCCTCCTCCTCGGGTCGTTTCTTCTTCTCTTTCCTCCTCCTCCGGTCGTTTCTTCTTCTCTTTCCTCCTCCTCCGGTCGTTTCTTCTTCTCTTTCCTCCTCCTCCCGTCGTTTCTTCTTCTCTTTCCTCCTCCTCCCGTCGTTTCTTCTTCTCTTTCCTCCTCCTCCCGTCGTTTCTTCTTCTCTTTCCTCCTCCTCCCGTCGTTTCTTCTTCTCTTTCCTCCTCCTCCCGTCGTTTCTTCTTCTCTTTCCTCCTCCCGTCGTTTCTTCTTCTCTTTCCTCCTCCTCCCGTCGTTTCTTCTTCTCTTTCCTCCTCTTCCGGTCGTTTCTTCTTCTCTTTCCTCCTCCTCCCGTCGTTTCTTCTTCTCTTTTCTCCTCCTCCCGTCGTTTCTTCTTCTCTTTCCTCCTCCTCCGGTTGTTTCTTCTTCTCTTTCCTCCTCCTCCGGTTGTTTCTTCTTCTCTTTCCTCCTCCTCCGGTTTTTTCTTCTTCTCTTTCCTCCTCCTCCCGTCGTTTCTTCTTCTCTTTCCTCCTCCTCCGGTCGTTTCTTCTTCTCTTTCCTCCTCTTCCGGTCGTTTCTTCTTCTCTTTCCTCCTCCTCGGGTCGTTTCTTCTTCTCTTTCCTCCTCCTCGGGTCGTTTCTTCTTCTCTTTCCTCCTCCTCCGGTCGTTTCTTCTTCTCTTTCCTCCTCCTCCGGTCGTTTCTTCTTCTCTTTCCTCCTCCTCCGGTCGTTTCTTCTTCTCTTTCCTCCTCCTCCGGTCGTTTCTTCTTCTCTTTCCTCCTCCTCGGGTCGTTTCTTCTTCTCTTTCCTCCTCCTCGGGTCGTTTCTTCTTCTCTTTCCTCCTCCTCGGGTCGTTTCTTCTTCTCTTTCCTCCTCCTCGGGTCGTTTCTTCTTCTCTTTCCTCCTCCTCGGGTCGTTTCTTCTTCTCTTTCCTCCTCCTCCGGTCGTTTCTTCTTCTCTTTCCTCCTCCTCCGGTCGTTTCTTCTTCTCTTTCCTCCTCCTCCGGTCGTTTCTTCTTCTCTTTCCTCCTCCTCCGGTCGTTTCTTCTTCTCTTTCCTCCTCCTCCTCCGGTCGTTTCTTCTTCTCTTTCCTCCTCCTCGGGTCGTTTCTTCTTCTCTTTCCTCCTCCTCGGGTCGTTTCTTCTTCTCTTTCCTCCTCCTCGGGTCGTTTCTTCTTCTCTTTCCTCCTCCTCCGGTCGTTTCTTCTTCTCTTTCCTCCTCCTCCGGTCGTTTCTTCTTCTCTTTCCTCCTCCTCCGGTCGTTTCTTCTTCTCTTTCCTCCTCCTCCGGTCGTTTCTTCTTCTCTTTCCTCCTCCTCCGGTCGTTTCTTCTTCTCTTTCCTCCTCCTCCGGTCGTTTCTTCTTCTCTTTCCTCCTCCTCCCGTCGTTTCTTCTTCTCTTTCCTCCTCCTCCCGTCGTTTCTTCTTCTCTTTCCTCCTCCTTGGGTCGTTTCTTCTTCTCTTTCCTCCTCCTCGGGTCGTTTCTTCTTCTCTTTCCTCCTCCTCGGGTCGTTTCTTCTTCTCTTTCCTCCTCCTCGGGTCGTTTCTTCTTCTCTTTCCTCCTCTTCCGGTCGTTTCTTCTTCTCTTTCCTCCTCCTCCCGTCGTTTCTTCTTCTCTTTCCTCCTCCTCCCGTCGTTTCTTCTTCTCTTTCCTCCTCCTCCCGTCGTTTCTTCTTCTCTTTCCTCCTCCTCGGGTTGTTTCTTCTTCTCTTTCCTCCTCTTCCGGTCGTTTCTTCTTCTCTTTCCTCCTCCTCCCGTCGTTTCTTCTTCTCTTTCCTCCTCCTCCGGTCGTTTCTTCTTCTCTTTCCTCCTCCTCCGGTCGTTTCTTCTTCTCTTTCCTCCTCCTCCGGTCGTTTCTTCTTCTCTTTCCTCCTTTTCCAGTCGTTTCTTCTTCTCTTTTTCTAAATTCTCTAGAAGTAAGTGGGCTCCCTCCTTTTTATGCTGCTTTTAAATCCGGGCGCTGTTGAAGCATGAAGTGAGCAGGAAGCGTGACTCTCTGTACTGGTTGTTAAAGGAGCCTCTAATATGTGGTGCCAGGCTGGATGTGTGTTGCAGCACCGTGCCTGGGCTGGCGGGGGCGCTGTGCAGGTCAAAGGTCGTCTGTCTGGAGCAGCTGGTGGACGCAGAGTCGGACTGCAGGGAGGATGGACCCTGGATGCTGTGACTCTGTGGAGGTACAACATTAAAGCCAGGCTGAGGCTGGAGTTCTGCTTCCACAGAGTCACCGGCAGCATAGCTACACATTACTGGGCTCATGAGGGGATTTTATGGCAGGTGGCTGACAAAGAACTGCAATTTGCACCTTTTCTAAACTGATTGATTGATCCTTTTATTATCAAGTAAATTGTGTGAAATGTTTTGATACAAAGTGTAAATAAAGTGCTGTTAAAAAAAAATCCTCCTCCTCCCGTCGTTTCTTCTTCTCTTTCCAAAATAAAAACAGTAAACCGGCTGTTTTGCTGCTATCGGAGCTGGAGCTGATTAAAGGAACATTTCTGCTCTTTTGAACTGGGGTTCTGAAGAAGTTCTGAAGAGTCAGAATCTACTGAAGGAACCGATGATCCAGAAACATCTCAGACACTGAACCAGGACCATGAAGCAACATCATCCATCACTGAGTGTTCAGCCCAACTTTCATTCCATTTCTCTGCTTTATGCTCACATTTTATTGCTGAAAGTCTTTTCCTGTGACGTTATTTTGGTGCAGATGAAGTTCAGGAAGGTTTTACCTGCTTTTTGAATGTGAGAAATATCTTGTTTCAGCTGAAAGAAAAGTCCAAGTGAAGCTGCTGCTCCAGCTGACAATAATCAGCTTTAACTCAAACTTCCCAGTCAGTGAAGCTCAGCCTGTTCTGCTTCCATGCATCAGTAACTTCAGCTGGACATCGAGGAGATGTTCTTGTTTCTGTATTTATCAGACGCTTTTATCCAAAGAGACTTACAAATGAAGATATAACAGCTTTATAAAAAGCTAACAATAAGCTCCATAGAAGGAACCCAGGAGTCCGACTCTGTCAGAGGGGACAGAGTAGAGATAGGGTGCAGGCATAGAAGGAAGAGCAGAAAGATAAAGTGCAGAGATAGAGGGGGGAGGGAAGTACAAGGTAAGTGCTGGGATAGGAGATGCTCTCTGAAGAGCTGGGTTTTCAGGAGCTTCTTGAAGATAGACAGGGACGCCCCTGTTCTGGTAGCGCTCGGTAGCTCATTCCACCATCGTGGGACGACACATGAACAGACTTTGGATTGTCTTAGGCGTGGTGTAGGAGCTGCTAGACGACAATCCTGGGACCAACGGAGGGACCCAGTTGGGACAGAAGCCTTTGCAAGAGCATCCAAGTAGATGGAGCCGTTCCATTAAGCTCTTTGTAGCTAACATCAGGGACTTGGATCTGATGCTAAGGGCAGCCAGAGGAGCTCAATGAACAGAGGGGGGACGTGTTCTTTAAGGCTGATCCAAGACCAGACGCACCGCCGCGTTCTGGACCATCTGTAGAGGTTTCACAGGCTGGAGACCAGTTAGGAAACCAGTTAGGAGACCAGTTAGGAGACCAGTTAGGAAACCAGTTAGGAGACCAGTTAGGAGACCAGTTAGGAGACCAGTTAGGAAACCAGTTAGGAGACCAGTTAGGAGACCAGTTAGGAGACCAGTTAGGAAACCAGTTAGGAGACCAGTTAGGAGAGCAGTTAGGAGACCAGTTAGGAGACCAGTTAGGAGACCAGTTAGGAAACCAGTTAGGAGACCAGTTAGGAGACCAGTTAGGAGAGCAGTTAGGAGAGCAGTTAGGAAACCAGTTAGGAAACCAGTTAGGAGACCAGTTAGGAAACCAGTTAGGAGACCAGTTAGGAGAGCAGTTAGGAAACCAGTTAGGAGACCAGTTAGGAATCCAGTTAGGAGACCAGTTAGGAAACCAGTTAGGAAAGCAGTTAGGAGACCAGTTAGGAGAGCAGTTAGGAAACCAGTTAGGAGACCAGTTAGGAATCCAGTTAGGAATCCAGTTAGGAGACCAGTTAGGAGAGCAGTTAGGAAACCAGTTAGGAGACCAGTTAGGAGACCAGTTAGGAGACCAGTTAGGAGAGCGTTGCAGGAGTCAAGGTGGGAGATGACCATGGCCTGCACCAGGAGCTGGGGGGCATGTTGGGTCAGGTATGGTCTGATCTTTCTTATGTTTAGTAATGCAAAGCGGCACGAACGAGCAACCGAGGTAACGTGATCTTTGAAGGTTAGTTGGTCATCAATCATGACACCAAAGTTTCTAGCAACCTTTGATGGAGCAAGAGATAGGGATTCAGTTTGGATGCAGATGCTGTGGTGTATGGTTGGTTTGGCTGGGAAGATAAGCAGTTCAGTTTTTGGGAGGTTAAGTTGGAGGTGATGGGCTTTCATCCATGTTGATATGTCAGAGAGACGGTCTGAGACCGTGTGGTCGTCAGGTGGGAATGACAGATAGACAGATGACCTTATCAGTACAACAAGAAGTAATAACAAGCAGATAAAAATAAGTGCTAAAAGACATAATAGATACACAATAAAATAAGAATAAGGAAGTCAACAACTCAAATGGAGTCAAAGGCCAAAGAGAAGAGATGGTTTTAAGAAGAGACTTAAAGCAAGCCCAGAGGAGGCCTGTCTGATGAGCAAAGGCAGCTCGTTACACAGTTTTGGATCAACCACGGCGAAAGCTCGGCCGCCTCTGAGCTCACGTTTAGTTTTTGGAGCTCTCAGGAGCAGCGGATCAGCTGACCTGAGAGAACGAGGGGGTGTATCAGGGCGAAGCAGCTCAGAGAGGCAGGGTGGGGCGGGGCCACAGACAGCTTTAAAAGCAGATAAAAGGACTTCAAAAACAGTCCTAAAATGTTGGGGCAGCCAGTGGAGTTAAAATGGGGGAAATGTGCTCATACTTTGGTGTGTCGGTTAAAAGACGTGCGGCAGCATTCTGAACCGTTTGAAGCCGAGTGACGGAGGAAACACTAACCCCAATATAAAGAGCATTACAGTCATCCAGCCCAGCTGGGATTACTGTCCCAAAATGCTGACTGGACAGAAATGGCTTTATTTTGGGCAAGTTGCCTCAAATGGAAAAAGCTTGATCTGACAGTAAAGCTAAAGATCGGTGCCCACTTTAACCCTCAGGTTGGTCAAAGTTGGGCTGATATTCTGGGTCAGGCTGCCCAGATCCAACAGGGGGATCTCAGTGGTGCCGTCAACCATCACTTCCCTCTTTTTTCATTAACCTTTCGGAAGCTAATGGCCATCCAGGCTTTTATGTCATCCAGGCAGTTGAGCAAAAGTTATAAGAGGCACGTACACCTGGCTGTCATCTGCATAACACTGAATTAAACCATGTTGCCTCAGAGCTGAGCCAAGAGGGGGCAGATAGAGAGAAGAGGAGGGCACCTAAAACCCAGCCCTGGGGGACCCCACACGAGAGGGGAGGAAGATGCTAATTCACCAAATCTAACAGAATGTTCGCTCCAACCACCCCAGCACCCACCCACTGCTCCAAACCAGAGAGTAAAACAGTATGTTCCACTGTGTCAGACGCAGCAGTTGGATCTAAAAGCAGAAGAATAACACCGAGACGTGTCTGCATACATCTCAACGACATCTGATTGCAAACATCACAGGTTACAGGACAGTGGTGAGGTGCAGTGGAAGAGCTTTTAATTTAGGATTTCAGAGTTTCGGTTTCATCTGTAATAACAGAACCGTGATACATCTGAGGGGTGAAACGGGTTTACATGTTAGAAAGGACCTGATGATGCATGACTGTCGATATCATGAAGATAAAAGCAGATCAGATCCAAAGTGATGGTTTGTTGTTCCGCTGCTTTACAAATACCAGAACAAAAGCTGCAAGAGCTCCATCTGCTGGAGTTTTGATGTAAAACGCTCCACATGAACGTCAAAGAGACACAGATCCTGAAATGATTTAAATCTCTCTGTGAACATTACAGCAGATGCATGACATGTAACAGTTAGATTTAAGCTCACATGACATTTAAAAAGAAAGAGAAGATGTAAAAGTATCAGCTGATAAATCCCTGTTGTGTTCATCTGGTTTTGTTGATGGTGCTGTACAACGGCGCAGATGCATCCTCTCTGGTTTCCTCAGTTCTGCTTCAGGGAGACAAAGAGAAATCAGCTGACTGTGCAGATACAGCAGTGAATGATGTCATTCCCATTGAATCCCATGAATGATGAAAATGTCAACAGAGCAGGAGCAGAAAGCAGTGTGTGTGGGTGATGCTGATGTTGGAGTGTGAGGAGCTGCTCACCGCGGGGCTGGACTGTGAAACCTGACAGCAGCGTACTCAGTAACTTCCTCTGAGTGTCTGTGGGGCTGAGCTGCTCTGATGTTGGAGTACAGAGGATCTGCCTGGTTGTTGCTGAAGTGGACGCTGGCATACTGAGGCTCATCCTGCTCCTCCGGCCGTCCCTGACCACCAACACGCTTCACAGGTGGTAAAACACATGGAAGTTAAAGAAGGACGGCAGAACAGAGGTTTTAGTTCTGCAACAGAATCATGAGTCCAAAGCAAAGGGAAGTTTTCTACCACAATGATACGAGTGTCCTCACCTGTTCCCTGCTGTCTGCTCCCACTTCAGGCTCAGATGATCCATTGGAGGTCCTCTTTGTTCTGCTCAGGAGAATTGATGATGAGCGAAAGCTGAACATGTGAACTCTGAACGTGACTGAATGAGTTTAATGAACAATAATGTAACAGAGCTGCTCACCGGATCCACAGACAGACAGAGAGGAACATGACAGGCAGGAGAACAGCAGCAGTTACTGCAGCAGCTGTAGATTTTACTGCTCCTGAACAAACATGGATCAGAATCAGGCTCTGACACTTCATCCAGTTTGACAGCAGGTTTGTCCTCATTGGACCCACAGAACAAGGAACACAACCCCTTATCTATCTATCTATCTATCTATCTATCTATCTATCTATCTATCTATCTATCTATCTATCTATCTATCTATCTATCTATCTATCTATCTATCTATCTATCTATCTATCTATCTATCTATCTATCTATCTATCTATCTATCTATCTATCTATCTATCTATCTATCTATCTATCTATCTATCTATCTATCTATCTATCTATCTATCTATCTATCTATCTATCTATCTATCTATCTATCTATCTATCTATCTATCTATCTATCTATCTATCTATCTATCTATCTATCTATCTATCTATCTATCTATCTATCTATCTATCTATCTATCTATCTATCTATCTATCTATCTATCTATCTATCTATCTATCTATCTATCTATCTATCTATCTATCTATCTATCTATCTATCTATCTATCTATCTATCTATCTATCTATCTATCTATCTATCTATCTATCTATCTATCTATCTATCTATCTATCTATCTATCTATCTATCTATCTATCTATCTATCTATCTATCTATCTATCTATCTATCTATCTATCTATCTATCTATCTATCTATCTATCTATCTATCTATCTATCTATCTATCTATCTATCTATCTATCTATCTATCTATCTATCTATCTATCTATCTATCTATCTATCTATCTATCTATCTATCTATCTATCTATCTATCATGTTCAAAGAACAGGAGACCTCTAGTGGTCATGAGAGCAACTGCATGTGAAAAATGGCGTTGATGATGCTGAAGGATGCCTCGTAAAAAGAATGTATTTTAGCCCTAAATATGATTGTTTTCTGACCCAAACAAAGTCATGTTGCTGCCTGAAGCCAACCAGGAAACAATAAAAGTGTTCTAGTGAAGAAATGTTGTGTTATTATCTGGAACCAATCTGCTGGACAGATGCTGGACTTCTATCCACTTTGATTTTTTTTTTTCAGATATGAAAATCAAACATGATGAACTTCTACTTATTTACAGCATATTTACAGTTATGGTACAATGTCAACATTATGAAAAGATGATCTGGAAGGAGGTCGTGCAACTTCTAGGTGCTGTGAAGCAAAAACGACCCGAGTCACATGACCTCGTTACAGCCAATCAGTCATTAAAACCACATGAAATATTAACTGAATATAAAAGATCACCTGGAACAACCGTCAGAGCAACTGTGGAGCGCTGACTTCCTCTCGTGTTCTGAGCTTCACAGGAATAATTTCCACTGTGTTCAGGTCTGACGTCAGTGATGGTGAAGTTCTGTCCTGAAGCTTTTGGTGACTCTTCCTCCTCCTTGTACCAGGTGTACTGAGCTGCTGGGTTAGCATCACTGCTGCAGGTCAGAGTCACTGAACTGCCCTCCTCTACCTCAGAGGGCCTCACTGACACAGAGGGAAGCTTTGGAGCATCTGCAGGAGAACATGTATGCAGAAACACATCATTGAAATTATTAGAAATGTTCTAAATTATTGGAGGAAACTCTTCTTTCACAAAAACAAAACAGCCTCATGTGACTTACACTGAACATTTAAGGAGAGAGACGAAGAGTTGATCCGTCCAAACTGATTCTCACACTCGCAGTAGTAGATCCCTTCATCCTCAGAGCTGATGGAGGGGAAATTGTAGGTTCCTCCTGCTCCATGAAGCGGTGTTCGATCCTCCTTGTACCAGGTGTACTGAGCTGCTGGGTTAGCATCACTGCTGCAGGTCAGAGTCACTGAACTGCCCTCCTCTACCTCAGAGGGCCTCACTGACACAGAGGGAAGCTTTGGAGCATCTGCAGGAGAAAACATGAAATGTTCATTAGAAGATGATGTGTATGTTTGGGTGCAGTGTGAGCTGAGTTGCAGCCGAAGGCGGAGACCTTGGCGGTCTGATACTCGGCTACTGAAGCTGGCTCTTGGGACTCTCTGTTGGGGAAGGAGCCTAAGCTGGTGAGAGGTTCCGGCTAGATATAGTCGGATTCACCTTGACACAAAGCTTGGGCTCCAGAACCAGTCTCCTTGAGAGGGGTTGGAGTCTCTTTGACTCTGGAGTTGGCCGTGGTGAGAGGCGCAGGGTGTGGGCATACTCATGCCCCCCAGCTGTGTGCCCGCACATTAGGGTTTACCCCGGTGGATGAGAAGGTAGCCTCCCTCCACATTCGGGTGGGGGGACGGGCCCTAAAAGCTGTTTGTGCTCATGCACCAAACAGCAGTTTAGAGTACCCGCCCTTTTTGGAGTCCCAGGAGAGTGAGACCCCCTCATTCTGCTTGGGGTCTTCAGTACTCACCTGGGCAATGACAGTGAGACCTGGAAGGGCGTGATTGGGAGGAACGGCCCTCTCAATCTGAATCAGAGTGGTGTTCAGTTGTTGGACTTCTGTGCTCATCATGGACTGTCCATAACGTTCAACCATGTCCCGGGGGAGGTGGGGGACATTGAGTCCGAATGGGCCATGTTCCGTGCCTCCATTGTTAAGACGGCTGACCGGAGCTGTGGCCGTAAGTTGCTCCGGGAGTATGGAGTGTCGGATCCCTTTATAGGGGCTGCTCGGTCTGTATGGCCGGTGTCAGAGTTTGGTCCGCATTGCCGGCAGTAAGTCGGACGTGTTTCCGGTGAGAGTTGGACTCCGTCAGGGCTGCCCTTTGTCACCAATTCTGTTCAGAATTTCTATGGACAGAATTACCAGGTACAGCCAGGGTGTTGAGGGATCTCTTAACGGTTTGGTGACCTCAGAATCGGGTCTCTGCTTTTGCAGATGATGTGGTTCTGTTAGCATCGTCGGGCCATGATCTTCAGCTCTCACTGGAGCAGTTCTCAGCCGAGTGTGAAGCAGATGAGATGAGAATCAGTCCCTCCAAATCCAAGACCATGGTCCTCAGCCGGAAAAGGTGCCCTCTCCGGGTCTGGAATGAGATCCTGCCCCAAGTGGAGGAGTTAAAGTATCTCGGGTTCTTGTTCACAGTGAGGGATGAATGGAGCGGGAGATTGACAGGCGGATCAGTGCGGTGTTAGCAGTGATGCAGGCTCTGCATCGGCCTCTCCTGGTGAAGAAGGAGCTGAGCCAGAAGGCGAAGCTCTCTATTTACTGGTCAATCTGCATTCCTACCCTCACCTCTGGTGACGAGCTGTGGGCAGTGACCGAAAGAACGAGATCGTGGATACAAGCAGCCGAAGACACAGGGTGTCTTGGCTCTTCCTTGGAGATAGGATGAGGGGCTCAGTCATCTGGGAGGGGCTCGGAGTAGAACCGCTGCTCCTCCGCATTGAAAGGAGTCAGATGAGGTGGCATCTGGTTAGGATGCCTCCTGGACGCCTCCCTGGTGAGGTGTTCTGGGCCCGTCCCACTGGGAGGAGACCCGGGGAAGACCCAGGACATTATGGAGAGACTATGTCTCTCGGCTGTTCTGGGAACGCCTCGGGTCCCCCTGGAAGAGCTGGAGGAAGTGGCCGGGGACGGGGAATATCCTGAACGTATTTCTGGGAGCCGACTGGGAATAAAACTTCCTCTTTAAGCTGCTCAGTGAACTCCAGCAGCAGAATGTCCGCGTTAAACAGACAGAGCTGAAGGAAACATGTTCATGAATCTCATTTCTTTTACTCACATTTCACATCAATAAAGGAGGAGGCAGACCACTTCCCCAGCTTGTTTTCAGCTGAACAGTAATACTGTCCAGAGTCAGAGGACTGGATGGAGCTGAAGAAGAGCTGTGAGTCTTCACTGGGACGTTTATAACCATCTTTGTACCAGGTGTACTGAGCTGCTGGGTTAGCATCACTGCTGCAGGTCAGAGTCACTGAACTGCCCTCCTCTACCTCAGAGGGCCTCACTGACACAGAGGGAAGCTTTGGAGCATCTGCAGGAGAACATGTAAGCAGAAACACATCATTGAAATTATTAGAAATGTTCTAAATTATTGGAGGAAACTCTTCTTTCACAAAAACAAAACAGCCTCATGTGACTTACACTGAACATTTAAGGAGAGAGACGAAGAGTTGATCCGTCCAAACTGATTCTCACACTCGCAGTAGTAGATCCCTTCATCCTCAGAGCTGATGGAGGGGAAATTGTAGGTTCCTCCTGCTCCATGAAGCGGTGTTCGATCCTCCTTGTACCAGGTGTACTGAGCTGCTGGGTTAGCATCACTGCTGCAGGTCAGAGTCACTGAACTGCCCTCCTCTACCTCAGAGGGCCTCACTGACACAGAGGGAAGCTTTGGAGCATCTGCAGGAGAAAACATGAAATGTTCATTAGAAGATGATGTGTATGTTTGGGTGCAGTGTGAGCTGAGTTGCAGCCGAAGGCGGAGACCTTGGCGGTCTGATACTCGGCTACTGAAGCTGGCTCTTGGGACTCTCTGTTGGGGAAGGAGCCTAAGCTGGTGAGAGGTTCCGGCTAGATATAGTCGGATTCACCTTGACACAAAGCTTGGGCTCCAGAACCAGTCTCCTTGAGAGGGGTTGGAGTCTCTTTGACTCTGGAGTTGGCCGTGGTGAGAGGCGCAGGGTGTGGGCATACTCATGCCCCCCAGCTGTGTGCCCGCACATTAGGGTTTACCCCAGTGGATGAGAAGGTAGCCTCCCTCCACATTCGGGTGGGGGGACGGGCCCTAAAAGTTGTTTGTGCTCATGCACCAAACAGCAGTTTAGAGTACCCGCCCTTTTTGGAGTCCCAGGAGAGTGAGACCCCCTCATTCTGCTTGGGGTCTTCAGTACTCACCTGGGCAAGACCTGGAAGGGCGTGATTGGGAGGAACGGCCCTCTCAATCTGAATCAGAGTGGTGTTCAGTTGTTGGACTTCTGTGCTCATCATGGACTGTCCATAACGAACACCATGTTCAGGCATCAGGGTAGGCATCAGGGTGTCCATATGGGCACTTGGCACCAGGACACTCGAGGCCGCAGTTCGATGATCAACTTTGTGGTTATATCGTTGGAAATGTGTCCGACAATCAGACCTGGCAGGCCCAAACGTATTGTGAGGGTCTGCGAGGAACGTCTGGTGGAATCCCAGAAGGAGCTTTAACTCCCCCCTCCGGCAGAGCTTCAACCATGTCCCGGGGGAGGTGGGGGACATTGAGTCCGAATGGGCCATGTTCCGTGCCTCCATTGTTAAGACGGCTGACCGGAGCTGTGGCCGTAAGGTGCTCCGGGAGTATGGAGTGTCGGATCCCTTTATAGGGGCTGCTCGGTCTGTATGGCCGGTGTCAGAGTTTGGTCCGCATTGCCAGCAGTAAGTCGGACGTGTTTCCGGTGAGAGTTGGACTCCGTCAGGGCTGCCCTTTGTCACCAATTCTGTTCATAATTTCTATGGACAGAATTACCAGGTACAGCCAGGGTGCTGAGGGACCCCTTAACGGTTTGGTGACCTCAGAATCGGGTCTCTGCTCTTGCAGATGATGTGGTTCTGTTAGCGTCGTCAGGCCACGATCTTCAGCTCTCACTCCAAATCCAAGACCATGGTCCTCAGCCAGAAAAGGTGCTCTCTCCGGGTTGCGAATGAGATCCTTCCCCAAGTGGAGGAGTTCAAGTATCTCGGGTTCTTGTTCACAGTGAGGGACGAATGGAGCGGGAGATTGACAGGCGGATCAGTGCGGTGTTAGCAGTGATGCAGGCTCTGCATCGGCCTCTCCTGGTGAAGAAGGAGCTGAGCCAGAAGGTGAAGCTCTCTATTTACCGGTCAATCCTACCCTCACCTGTGGTGACGAGCTGTGGGCAGTGACCGAAAGAACGAGATCGTGGATACAAGCAGCCGAAGACACAGGGTGTCTGGGCTCTCCCTTAGAGATAGGGTGAGAAGCTCAGTCATCTGGGAGGGGCTCGGAGTAGAACCGCTGCTCCTCCGCATTGAAAGGAGTCAGATGAGGTGGCATCTGGTTAGGATGCCCCCTGGGCGCCTCCCTGGAGAGGAGACTCACTGGGAGGAGACCCGGGGAAGACCCAGGACATTATGGAGAGACTATGTCTTTCGGCTGGCCTGGGAACGCCTCGGGGTCCCCCCGGAAGAGCTGGAGGAAGTGGCCGGGGACAGGGACGGGGAATCTCCTGAACGTATCTCTGGGAGCCGACTGGGAATAAAACTTCCTCTTTAAGCTGCTCAGTGAACTCCAGCAGCAGAATGTCCGTGTTAAACAGACAGAGCTGAAGGAAACATGTTCATGAATCTCATTTCTTTTACTCACATTTCACATCAATAAAGGAGGAGGCAGACCGCTTCCCCAGCTTATTTTCAGCTAAACAGTAATACTGTCCAGAATCAGAGGACTGGATGGAGCTGAAGAAGAGCTGTGAGTCTTCACTGGGACGTTTAGAACCATCTTTGTACCAGGTGTACTGAGCTGCTGGGTTAGCATCACTGCTGCAGGTCAGAGTCACTGAACTGCCCTCCTCTACCTCAGAGGGCCTCACTGACACAGAGGGAAGCTTTGGAGCATCTGCAGGAGAAAACATGAACACATTTAATATCTCCTGAACATCCAGACATGTTTGACATCCAGTTCTGAGTAAAAGTGTCTCTTCTTAAATCAGCAGCTGTGTAACTACAAGTTAAGCTGCAGGACAATATGTTAAAGGCTCATCTAGATGGTGAAATGTTGGTGGAAGACTGTTGAGTGAACTCACACACTGATGGAGAGGGACACTCCTTGTATCCTTTTACAGCACAGGAAACTCTGTCTCCAGGATAAAATGAGGCTGAAATAGAAGAAGATGTTCCTCTCAGAGTCATCCACTCATTCTTGGTCCAGACATAGGAACGATGATCAGACAGACAACTGCTTTGACATTGCAGCTCTGCCTGGATATAACCCCGTTTGTTCTCTGCTCTGATCACCTGCACCTGGAGAGCTGAACACATGAAGAAACAACAGAAATGTCATTTATGTTCTTACATACATGCAAAAAGCATCTGGAGCCAAATCATGATTCAGAGAAAATGTTACCTGTGACAGACAGAAAGACTCCAGGTAAACCAGTAAATCTTCCTCCTTCGTTTGTTCTGAATCTGAAGCTGTACTGAGCTGAGTCGCTCTCTCTCAGGTCTGTGATTCTCAGAGAGCAGACTCTCCAATCAAAGAGATACTGAACACGACCTCTGTAGTCTGAGTCTGTCCTCAGATCCACAGGAGCTTCATCACCACCTTCTCTGAACCAGAATCCCCCTGTAACGTCAGTAACTTGACCATTTATCCTGTCTGGATATGTGTAGGTGCAGCTGATTTCCACTGCTGATCCTTTCACAGCACAGATCTGTGTACGACTGTAAGTCACTCCCCAGCCCTTCTGACCCTGAACCGCTGTAACACAGAGCACATCAGAGACCACAGTCAGAATGAACAGCCTCAGTTAACCAAACACAAAGTGGTCCCTCAGTTCTACAGGGTCAGAGTGATGAAGACTGGAAGATGAACACATGCTGTCCACAGTTAGTCTCAGTCTGCTCTGAGGGAGGAGATCATACAGTGTCAGGATGCAGTGAAGGAGCAGAGATGTGGTGAACCAGAGAACTCTGATGCACTTTACTGACCACAGAGAGAGGAAGACTTTTATTATCACACTCTGTCTGCTGATTTTAGGCAGCTTCCTGTTTGTTCTCTCTGCGCTCGACTTGTTGCTGAGTTAAATGTGAGAGTCCGATAAATGTAAAGCATAAAGTTTACAGGAAACACTTTACAGCATCTATTTTAGAATAAAAACTAAGCTGCTGTCTGCTGTTATCTGTACAGAGCATGGAAACATCATGATCTCCACCATAAGGAACAGAGAGTCTCAGCTTCAGAGTCTGAATCGACTCATAAAGCAGGAAGCTGCAGACAGAAATGACTCGTCTCACAGCTCTGATCCATCCATTTCAACATATAACATCATAAAGTGACGCTCAGCCTCAGCTACAGACTCCATGTTTGCACACATCGGTCTCTGTGATTCCAGTGAATGTAAATGTAGACATACAGTACCTGACACAGAGAGAAGGACGGCAACAAATCCACTCAGTGCTGCAGTTAAACTCATGGCTGCTCCTCTCATCTGTCTGAGACTCCTCACACACAATAATGCACACAGTCTTCCTTCTTCACACAAATACACAGAACTACCTACGATGCGGAAGGAGTTTGTCTTTAAAGATGCTTTTGCTTGGTGGTCTGTGGGCAGAAGACGGAAACGGGGCGACTAACAGGCCCAGACTTCCTTCCTCTTCACACTATCAAGGTACAACGATGAGCGACTACCTGGAAACATTTGAGTTAAAACAAAGATATTCCGCTGTCAGACTCAGAGTTTCTCAGTATAATCTGTGTCCGAGCACAGAGAAAGAGGAGTTGTGTGTTCTGTGACGTGATGGACTGATCTTTAGACTTGTACTCTGTGGTCTTCGGTTCTGGTATTTCAGAGCTGAGGTTAGTTTCCTTTCTGTTCACTCTGTGGTCAAAGATGAGAAAGGTAACAAAGCTGTTCACACGGTCAGAAAGAGACCAGCTTTTTACAGCGTTTGACAGACAAAGCAAGCAGCAGGTGTGAGCTGAACTGCAGATGTGTCAGGGACTGGTGGAGAGGTAGGACCCAGATGCAGCTCTTTAGGTTCAAAAAAGGTTTATTCACAAAAAGACAACGAGCAAAAACAAAAAATACTTAAGTATCAAAACAAAACAAGACTATGACTGTGAATAAATAACTGTGAACAGGACTATGACAAAACAAGGAAACGTGACTATGGCTATGAGGCAAAACCAGACTTATCTCTGTGGCAAAGCATGAAGGGACAGTGAGGATTCTGCCGAGACTGAAAGGAAACCAGGAGGCTAAATACTGTGGAGGGAGGGATCAGTGAATGAGGAGCAGCTGTGAACAATGAAGCAGGTGAAGTGAGTGAACCGAACATGACAGGGGAAAAACAAGACTAGAACATAACCTGAAAACAAGATGATTAAACCTAAACTGTGACAGAGCCCCCCCTCCTCAAGGATGGCTCCCAGACATCCAACGAGGGTGGGAGGGGCTCTGAAGGGCCTAAAACCGGGTCCCGTCTGACCTCCAGGGACCCGATCCCCAGCGCCGGAGGCCGTCCGGCGACCCGGCCGGCTGGCCCTTCAGGGCAGCGAGCAGAGGTGGAGTCCGCTGCGGGGCAGCCAGGGTCCCCACTGACAACAAGCGGCGGCGAGTCCACCCGAGCCTCCACGGGCCAGGACGGCGATGAGTCCACCCGAGCCTCCACGGGCCAGGACGGCGATGAGCCCACCCGGGCCTCCACGGGCCAGGACGGCGATGAGCCCACCCGAGCCTCCACGGGCCAGGACGGCGATGAGTCCACCCGAGCCTCCACGGGCCAGGACGGCGATAAGTCCACCCGAGCCTCCACGGGCCAGGATGGCGATGAGCCCACCCGAGCCTCCACGGGCCAGGACGGCGAGGAGCCCAACCGGCCCACCACCGGCGACGCCCATAGCCCCCTTCTCAAGGAACGGCTGCCAGACGTTCCCAAAATGGGGTGGGACTCCGACCACCGGAGCAGGCTTGGTCGTGGGCGAGGCGGAACCCGGCAGGACGGTCGGCTCAGGCGTGGAGGAGACGGCGATGTCAGCGGGCTGTGCCCAGACGGCGGGGTTGTTTTATTATCCTGAGGATGGACAACAGCACATATTGTGCCTTTTTCCTTTCTCCCTTTCTCTTCCCCTAATTTCCTCTCATGAGCTTCAGCCAACCACACTTTTGCAGTAGTGGTTTTGGGTCCGTCCTGTTTTCGACCTTTATTTTTATCTTTATCTTTTAATTTGGTCACCAGCATTTGGCACTGAGGGACAGACAATTTTCCCAAAAAAACATATTTTCTTTTCCAGTGATTTGGGTATTGACATGAACCGGGGCGTTGCTGTTCCATAAATTTACGATCCATTACGATACATTGTACCGTTCACATTTCCCATTTTATTGATATATTTATCCTTAATGAACGTCCGAGTTTGTCTACTTCAACAGTCGGTAACCTTTGTTGACACCGTTAGGTTCCCAGTTACTCTGCTGCTTCAACAAAACTCCGTTCCAATCACTCGTTCCTTTCTCTCACACACACACTCAAAACAGCGCAGATGCACAGTACAAATACTGACGCACTTAAAACACACACACAAAAAAACACGAAATACAATAGACATACAGACAATAGGCACCCTTAGGCAGGGACTCTAGCCCCCCTTACTTTTTCTAAGGTTGGGACTTAAACCCACCGTACTTTGGCAGGGACTTTCAACCCTCCTTCCTTTTTCTAACTTTACTTTAGGCAGGGACTTTCAACCCTCCTTCCTTTTCTAACTTTACTTTTGGCAGGGACTTTCAACCCTCCTTCCTTTTTCTAACTTTACTTTAGGCAGGGACTTTCAACCCTCCTTCCTTTTTCTAACTTTACTTTAGGCAGGGACTTTCAACCCTCCTTCCTTTTTCTAAATTTACTTTAGGCAGGGACTTTCAACCCTCCTTCCTTTTTCTAAATTTACTTTAGGCAGGGACTTTCAACCCTCCTTCCTTTTTCTAACTTTACTTTAGGCAGGGACTTTCAACCCTCCTTCCTTTTCTAACTTTACTTTAGGCAGGGACTTTCAACCCTCCTTCCTTTTCTAACTTTACTTTAGGCAGGGACTTTCAACCCTCCTTCCTTTTTCTAAGGTTGGGACTTTCAACCCTCCTTCCTTTTCTAACTAAGTTGCAACATTCAATATCAAAAGATCCATCCATCCATTTTCTATACCGACAGTCCGTTAATCGGGTAGCGGGTGGGCTGGAGCCTATCCCAGCAGTCATCGGGCGAAAGGCGGGGATATCAAAAGATATTATTCACAATTCAGCTGTTCCTTTTTTTCTTGGTCTCATCCACTGTCCGTTGTAAAACTGCGCTTGGATGCCGTCATTCGCGAATAGTTTTGCCGGGAAGGGCCTTCTCTGGCGAACGGAGAATTTTAGCCCCGTGCGTCTTTTCTCCGACCTAGTCGGGCTGTGCACAGTCTACAGAGTTTCGGCCCTCCCGGTAGAAACCCTCGTACAAAATGTTGGCATCCGGCTCGAAGGACCAAATGTTAGAAAAATTAACTAACAGACAACGGCATGAAACCAAGAAATCCCTCAGAGGCCTCAGTATTTTACTTGCAAGGGGAGAACAACACCCGAACCTTGTCTCTGCAGATTCACAAGAGTTCTCCAACGAGTGGCTGCCTCCCTTTGCCTTTTATTAGGTGACACACATACATACAATCCTCTATGTGCCCAGGTCTGGCATATCTCCTTAGTTTGGAGGCATCTCCTTATTTGGGGAGCTATAAAGATAACAATCAGTGGGGAGACAACATTCCTTCTTAAAACACAGCTCTCTTTGTCTCCCAACTCCTCCTTGTGAAGTTTTGATATGAACTGGCTTCTCTGGCTGTGACTTTTATTTAATGATAATAAGCTAACTTTTCTGACACCCAGGGGTCATCCAAGGGGGGTGCAGTGGTCCGCCACGGCCCTCGCCAAGCTCGTTCCGTCCTTGTGGGCTCGTCCAAAAAGCAAGGATTCGGCTATAACCCCTGAAACCACACAAAGCCACACCCCCCTACCGGCATGGCGGTGAATCGCAGAGCGACGTGTTCCCTCGATGCAGAACTTCAAATGCTCAATGACGACATCACGTCTACACAAACGAGGCTTAAGAAAGAGGTATTCCCTGACAAGAAATCAAGCTGATCAGGGCAGTGGTGCAGGAGATCCACTGATCTTCTGTACTAGGGGTGGTGATGATACCACTACACCACGATGATCCAGCTGCTTATGAAGAGGACCCATTCAGACCAGTTGCCTGGATGATATCTAAGAAAGGCAAGGTGATCGCAACTGAAGGGGCTGAACTACCTGAGGGCATCAAAGCAGACATTCAGAAAAGCTACAAATACCTTGCGGTCCCACAGGCCAATGGCAACCACAAGGAGGCTGCAAGGAAGTCGGCCACAACCAAGTACCTGCAAAGAGCGAGGTCAGCAGGTTCGGACGGGCCAGTTGAATAGGAAGAATAAAGTCATCGACACATAGGCCCCTGCCAGCCATTAGACACCCTGCTGGCATAATAATCTGGCCAAAGTAGGAGATAGAGGCCACTGATATCAAGACAAGAAAGCTCCTCACAATGCATGCAGGGTTAATCCCAAGTCCAGCACCCTGAGATTGTACACTAAGGGGAAGGAGGCGGGTCGGGGACAAGGGATCAGGAACACATCAGGAAGATGGCCCCAGTGATGAACTGCTAAGTGACTGTCTCAGGCAGCTGAAACCCAGGGGAGGCGAGGAGGAAGACGAGCACACATCATGCAAGGATAAACTTATGCACCGCTGACAGATTAAAGAAGCGGCTGAATTCTGGCAGATTCGGTTACAATCTTTCTGAAAGGTGAGTAAAAGTGATGGTGACAAGGTGCACAACTCTCTGAGTTGTTCCCTCCCAATCACTTATCCCTAACTTATCCCTCCCAGCTTCCTCCTTTAAAGGAGCAGTTAGGATAAGTTAGCAGCACAAAACTAGTGTCTTATTCTTTCACAGATGATGTTCAGAGGGGTGTTTCTGGTTTGTAGAACAACTAATTCTCACTTCATACTAACTAAACACAGTGCGGCCTCTTACTGAGTCCCTGAAGCACCGCCCTTGTACCCAGTTGTTTCACACCTCTGCACACTGAGAAGTGAGATGGATCCAAACTCCTGAAGCTTGGTTGACTTCTCTTCCTTCAATCCAGACATCTTCCACCTGCCTCTACTGTTCCTGGTGGTTCCTCTTCGCCAAATCCCTCCCAGCTTCCTCCTTTAAAGGAGCAGTTAGGATAAGTTAGCAGCACCAAACTAGTCTCTTATTCTTTCACAGATGATGTTCAGAGGGGTGTTTCTGGTTTGTAGAACAACTAATTCTCACTTCATACTAATTAGTGGAAAGAGGAAGGAAATATAACTTCAGAGCTCTACTTCTGCCTTCAGCTCACTGTGCAGACACACAGGGAGGTTATCTTTGCAGACGTCTCAATCTGTCGTGAGTACAAATGTTTATTCTTGATCATCTGTGAACATGTTGTTACCTGATTGATGTTTGTTGCTGATTACAAAGATTATTGAGCTGCTGACATGTTTTATTGTGTGTGAGGAGTCTCAGACAGATGAGAGGAGCAGCCATGAGTTTAACTGCAGCACTGAGTGGATTTGTTGCCGTCCTTCTCTCTGTGTCAGGTACTGTATGTCTACATTTACATTCACTGGAATCACAGAGACCGATGTGGGCAAACATGGAGTCTGTAGCTGAGGCTGAGCGTCACTTTATGATGTTATATGTTGAAATGGATGGATCAGAGCTGTGAGACGAGTCATTTCTGTCTGCAGCTTCCTGCTTTATGAGTCGATTCAGACTCTGAAGCTGAGGCTCTCTGTTCCTTATGGTGGAGATCATGATGTTTCCATGCTCTGTACAGATAACAGCAGACAGCAGCTTAGTTTTTATTCTAAAATAGATGCTGTAAAGTGTTTCCTGTAAACTTTATGCTTTACATTTATCGGACTCTCACATTTAACTCAGCAACAAGTCGAGCGCAGAGAGAACAAACAGGAAGCTGCCTAAAATCAGCAGACAGAGTGTGAGAATAAAAGTCTTCCTCTCTCTGTGGTCAGTAAAGTGCATCAGAGTTCTCTGGTTCACCACATCTCTGTTATCTCTCCCACCGGCGACGGCGCGAGGTCAAGGAACGGCTTCCAGACGTTCCTAAAATGGGGTGGGCGGGTGGGACTCTGAACCCGGCAGGACGGCCGGCTCAGGCGTGGATGAAACCGGAGGAACGACGATGTCAGCGGGCTGTGCCGAGATGGTGAAGTCAGGAGAGGGAGCTGGGGAGGCAAAGGGAGACATGAGAGTCCCGCGGAGAGCGTGCAACACTTGGGCCGAATCCACGCCGAACACATCCACGAGTGCCTCGGGGTGGATGGCTCTCACGCCCTCCCAGGCAGCCTGGATTGCGGTTGTCCCCGGACCGAGTCCCCACCGGAATACCTCCAGGACCTGACCCGACAGCCACCACTGGTCGAACATGTCGCCGCCCTCTGTGAAGCATTTCTGCAGGGCGGCGAGTCGGCTCTGAAGCTCCTCTAGAACTGCTGGGTCCATACTGGCAGACCTCCAGGGACCCGATCCCAAGCGCCACAATTCATCTTCCAGTCTTCATCACTCTGACCCTGTAGAACTGAGGGACCACTTTGTGTTTGGTTAACTGAGGCTGTTCATTCTGACTGTGGTCTCTGATGTGCTCTGTGTTACAGCGGTTCAGGGTCAGAAGGGCTGGGGAGTGACTTACAGTCGTACACAGATCTGTGCTGTGAAAGGATCAACAGTGGAAATCAGCTGCACCTACAAATATCCATACAGGATAAATGATCAAGTTACTGAAGTTACAGAAAGATTCTGGTTCAGAGAAGGTGGTGATGAAGCTCCTGTGGATCTGAGGACAGACTCAGACTACAGAGGTCGTGTTCAGTATCTCTTTGAATGGAAAGTCTGCTCTCTGAGAATCACAGACCTGAGAGAGAGCGACTCAGCTCAGTACAGCTTCAGATTCATAACAAACCAAGAAGGAGGAAGATTTACTGGTTCACCTGGAGTCTTTCTGTCTGTCACAGGTAACATTTTCTCTGAATCATGATTTGGCTCCAGATGCTTTTTGCATGTATGTAAGAACATAAATGACATTTCTGTTGTTTCTTCATGTGTTCAGCTCTCCAGGTGCAGGTGATCAGAGCAGAGAACAAACGGGGTTATATCCAGGCAGAGCTGCAATGTCAAAGCAGTCGTCTGTCTGATCATCGTTCCTATGTCTGGACCAAGAATGAGCGGATAACTCTGAGAGGAACATCTTCTTCCATTTCAGCCTCATTTTATCCTGGAGACAGAGTTTCCTGTGCTGTAAAAGGATACGAGGAGTCTCCCTCTCCATCAGTGTGTGAGTTCACTCAACAGTCTTCCACCAACATTTCACCATCTAGATGAGCCTTTAACATATTGTCCTGCAGCTTAACTTGTAGTTACACAGCTGCTGATTTAAGAAGAGACACTTTTACTCAGAACTGGATGTCAAACATGTCTGGATGTTCAGGAGATTCTGTCACGGTAGAACACAGATGTACTTTCAGAGTAAGATTGTTTATTGATATAAACCACTGGTGGTCCAGAACAGAGCCAAAGCAAGAGGCTGCAAAAACCTGAAGTAACTCAGTAACTATATTTGAGGATGGTGCAGCTATGAAAATTTATCAAAACCAAAAACTCTCTCCACTCCAGGAACGATTACAAATAAACTTAATACTAGGCTCTCCTTTAACGGAGGCGCAAAGATCTCTATAAACTAAAAACTATGACCACGGAATAAATGACAAAACAAAGATAGTTCTGTAGGAGGATCGCTCAACTACAGGCTCAAGGACTCGATATTCATTGAAGAACTTACGACACAAGACAAGGGAGACGATTTGAACACATGAGGAGCCATGGGGAACAGGTGGAAACACTTGATCAGACGCTTGACACAGGAGGAAAGGCAAGATACCTGAAACGAGAGGGAAGTTAGTATTTCAAAATAAAACAGGAAATGACAAGACATGAATCAAAACATAAAACATGACAGATTCAAACCAGCAACAACACAGAAAAACACCTTTAAGGTTTCAGATGCTTCTACAGACATAAAAAAACTTCTAAAACCATGTTGTTAGATATTAAATGTGTTCATGTTTTCTCCTGCAGATGCTCCAAAGCTTCCCTCTGTGTCAGTGAGGCCCTCTGAGGTAGAGGAGGGCAGTTCAGTGACTCTGACCTGCAGCAGTGATGCTAACCCAGCAGCTCAGTACACCTGGTACAAAGATGGTTCTAAAGGTCTCAGTGAAGACTCACAGCTCTTCTTCAGCTCCATCCAGTCCTCTGACTCTGGACAGTATGACTGTTTAGCTGAAAACAA
This sequence comes from Leuresthes tenuis, assembly GCF_036924035.1. Classification (NCBI taxonomy): domain Eukaryota; kingdom Metazoa; phylum Chordata; class Actinopteri; order Atheriniformes; family Atherinopsidae; genus Leuresthes; species Leuresthes tenuis. The sequence goes on along the minus strand of NW_027325358.1, from coordinate 1,116,528 downwards.
GCTGGGGAAGTGGTCTGCCTCCTCCTTTATTGATGTGAAATGTGAGTAAAAGAAATGAGATTCATGAACATGTTTCCTTCAGCTCTGTCTGTTTAACACGGACATTCTGCTGCTGGAGTTCACTGAGCAGCTTAAAGAGGAAGTTTTATTCCCAGTCGGCTCCCAGAGGGTCTCCCCGGGTCTCCTCCCAGTGAGTCGGGCCCAGAACACCTCCCCAGGGAGGCGTCCAGGAGGCATCCTAACCAGATGTCTCCTCATCTGACTCCTCTCGATGCGGAGGAGCAGCGGTTCTACTCCGAGCCCCTCCCAGATGACCAAGTGACCCTGTGTCTTCGGCCGCTTGTATCCACGATCTCATTCTTTCGGTCACTGCCCACAGCTCGTCACCAGAGGTGAGGGTAGGAATGCAGATTGACCAGTAAATAGAGAGCTTCGCCTTCTGGCTCAGCTCCTTCTTCACCAGGAGAGGCCGATGCAGAGCCTGCATCACTGCTAACACCGCACTGATCCGCCTGTCAATCTCCCGCTCCATTCATCCCTCACTGTGAACAAGAACCCGAGATACTTGAACTCCTCCACTTGGGGCAGGATCTCATTCCCAACCCGGAGAGGGCACCTTTTCTGGCTGAGGACCATGGTCTTGGGTTTGGAGTGAGAGCTGAAGATCGTGGCCTGACGACGCTAACAGAACCACATCATCTGCAAAAGCAGAGACCCGATTCTGAGGTCACCAAACCGTTAAGGGGTCCCTCAGCGCCCTGGCTGTACCTGGTAATTCTGTCCATAGAAATTATGAACAGAATTGGTGACAAAGGGCAGCCCTGACGGAGTCCAACTCTCACCGGAAACACGTCCGACTTACTGCCGGCAATGCGGACCAAACTCTGACACCGACCATACAGACGGAGCAGCCCCTATAAAGGGATCCGACACTCCATACTCCCGGAGCACCTTACGGCCACAGCTCCGGTCAGCCGTCTTAACAATGGAGGCACGGAACATGGCCCATTCGGACTCAATGTCCCCCACCTCCCCCGGGACATGGTTGAACGTTATGGACAGTCCATGATGAGCACAGAAGTCCAACAACTGAACACCACTCTGATTCAGATTGAGAGGGCCGTTCCTCCCAATCACGCCCTTCCAGGTCTTGCCCAGGTGAGTACTGAAGACCCCAAGCAGAATGAGGGGGTCTCACTCTCCTGGGACTCCAAAAAGGGCGGGTACTCTAAACTGCTGTTTGGTGCATGAGCACAAACAGCTTTTAGGGCCCGTCCCCCCACCCGAATGTGGAGGGAGGCTACCTTCTCATCCACCGGGGTAAACCCTAATGTGCGGGCACACAGCTGGGGGGCATGAGTATGCCCACACCCTGCGCCTCTCACCACGGCCAACTCCAGAGTCAAAGAGACTCCAACCCCTCTCAAGGAGACTGGTTCTGGAGCCCAAGCTTTGTGTCAAGGTGAATCCAACTATATCTAGCCGGAACCTCTCACCAGCTTAGGCTCCTTCCCCAACAGAAAGGTGACGTTCCACGTCCCAAGAGCCAGCTTCAGTAGCCGAGTATCAGACTGCCAAGGTCTCCGCCTTCGGCTGCAACTCAACTCACACTGCACCCAAACATACACATCATCTTCTAATGAACATTTCATGTTTTCTCCTGCAGATGCTCCAAAGCTTCCCTCTGTGTCAGTGAGGCCCTCTGAGGTAGAGGAGGGCAGTTCAGTGACTCTGACCTGCAGCAGTGATGCTAACCCAGCAGCTCAGTACACCTGGTACAAGGAGGATCGAACACCGCTTCATGGAGCAGGAGGAACCTACAATTTCCCCTCCATCAGCTCTGGGGATAAAGGGATCTACTACTGCGAGTGTGAGAATCAGTTTGGACGGATCAACTCGTCTCTCTCCTTAAATGTTCAGTGTAAGTCACATGAGGCTGTTTTGTTTTTGTGAAAGAAGAGTTTCCTCCAATAATTTAGAACATTTCTAATAATTTCAATGATGTGTTTCTGCATACATGTTCTCCTGCAGATGCTCCAAAGCTTCCCTCTGTGTCAGTGAGGCCCTCTGAGGTAGAGGAGGGCAGTTCAGTGACTCTGACCTGCAGCAGTGATGCTAACCCAGCAGCTCAGTACACCTGGTACAAAGATGGTTCTAAACGTCCCAGTGAAGACTCACAGCTCTTCTTCAGCTCCATCCAGTCCTCTGACTCTGGACAGTATTACTGTTTAGCTGAAAACAAGCTGGGGAAGTGGTCAGCCTCCTCCTTTATTGATGTGAAATGTGAGTAAAAGAAATGAGATTCATGAACATGTTTCCTTCAGCTCTGTCTGTTTAACACGGACATTCTGCTGCTGGAGTTCACTGAGCAGCTTAAAGAGGAAGTTTTATTCCCAGTCGGCTCCCAGAGATACGTTCAGGAGATTCAAACCATCAGTGATCCTGAAAACCACCTCAAAGTTACACATGACCCAACAAACATGAGCACACGTTAATCCAAGCTTGTCTGGGATTTGATTTCTGCTCTCCTTCACTGTTCATTTAGCCCAAACTTTACTCATGTTAAACACACAGTGTGGACTTTTGCAGCTCTCTGAGCATCAGGAAGAGACTGGAAAGGAGCGTCCAGTGCATTCACTGAACCACATCCAGATCATATCACAGTTTAACATACACATCATCTTCTAATGAACATTTCATGTTTTCTCCTGCAGATGCTCCAAAGCTTCCCTCTGTGTCAGTGAGGCCCTCTGAGGTAGAGGAGGGCAGTTCAGTGACTCTGACCTGCAGCAGTGATGCTAACCCAGCAGCTCAGTACACCTGGTACAAGGAGGAGGAAGAGTCACCAAAAGCTTCAGGACAGAACTTCACCATCACTGACGTCAGACCTGAACACAGTGGAAATTATTCCTGTGAAGCTCAGAACACGAGAGGAAGTCAGCGCTCCACAGTTGCTCTGACGGTTGTTCCAGGTGATCTTTTATATTCAGTTAATATTTCATGTGGTTTTAATGACTGATTGGCTGTAACGAGGTCATGTGACTCGGGTCGTTTTTGCTTCACAGCACCTAGAAGTTGCACGACCTCCTTCCAGATCATCTTTTCATAATGTTGACATTGTACCATAACTGTAAATATGCTGTAAATAAGTAGAAGTTCATCATGTTTGATTTTCATATCTGAAAAAAAAATCAAAGTGGATAGAAGTCCAGCATCTGTCCAGCAGATTGGTTCCAGATAATAACACAACATTTCTTCACTAGAACACTTTTATTGTTTCCTGGTTGGCTTCAGGCAGCAACATGACTTTGTTTGGGTCAGAAAACAATCATATTTAGGGCTAAAATACATTCTTTTTACGAGGCATCCTTCAGCATCATCAACGCCATTTTTCACATGCAGTTGCTCTCATGACCACTAGAGGTCTCCTGTTCTTTGAACATAATAACAGATAGATAGACAGATATAGATAGATAGATAGATAGATAGATAGATAGATAGATAGATAGATAGATAGATAGATAGATAGATAGATAGATAGATAGATAGATAGATAGATAGATAGATAGATAGATAGATAAGGGGTTGTGTTCCTTGTTCTGTGGGTCCAATGAGGACAAACCTGCTGTCAAACTGGATGAAGTGTCAGAGCCTGATTCTGATCCATGTTTGTTCAGGAGCAGTAAAATCTACAGCTGCTGCAGTAACTGCTGCTGTTCTCCTGCCTGTCATGTTCCTCTCTGTCTGTCTGTGGATCCGGTGAGCAGCTCTGTTACATTATTGTTCATTAAACTCATTCAGTCACGTTCAGAGTTCACATGTTCAGCTTTCGCTCATCATCAATTCTCCTGAGCAGAACAAAGAGGACCTCCAATGGATCATCTGAGCCTGAAGTGGGAGCAGACAGCAGGGAACAGGTGAGGACACTCGTATCATTGTGGTAGAAAACTTCCCTTTGCTTTGGACTCATGATTCTGTTGCAGAACTAAAACCTCTGTTCTGCCGTCCTTCTTTAACTTCCATGTGTTTTACCACCTGTGAAGCGTGTTGGTGGTCAGGGACGGCCGGAGGAGCAGGATGAGCCTCAGTATGCCAGCGTCCACTTCAGCAACAACCAGGCAGATCCTCTGTACTCCAACATCAGAGCAGCTCAGCCCCACAGACACTCAGAGGAAGTTACTGAGTACGCTGCTGTCAGGTTTCACAGTCCAGCCCCGCGGTGAGCAGCTCCTCACACTCCAACACCAGCATCACCCACACACACTGCTTTCTGCTCCTGCTCTGTTGACATTTTCATCATTCATGGGATTCAATGGGAATGACATCATTCACTGCTGTATCTGCACAGTCAGCTGATTTCTCTTTGTCTCCCTGAAGCAGAACTGAGGAAACCAGAGAGGATGCATCTGCGCCGTTGTACAGCACCATCAACAAAACCAGATGAACACAACAGGGATTTATCAGCTGATACTTTTACATCTTCTCTTTCTTTTTAAATGTCATGTGAGCTTAAATCTAACTGTTACATGTCATGCATCTGCTGTAATGTTCACAGAGAGATTTAAATCATTTCAGGATCTGTGTCTCTGTGACGTTCATGTGGAGCGTTTTACATCAAAACTCCAGCAGATGGAGCTGTTGCAGCTTTTATTCTGGTATTTGTAAAGCAGCGGAACAACAAACCATCACTTTGGATCTGATCTGCTTTTATCTTCATGATATCGACAGTCATGCATCATCAGGTCCTTTCTAACATGTAAACCCGTTTCAGCCCTCAGATGTATCACGGTTCTGTTAGTACAGATTACTGTAAATTGCTAAAACTAAAACTAAAATTGCTCCTAAAGTGAAAAAAGACCAAATTGATGCCTTTTACTGACTTCCACCTTAAATCAGCTGGTTCTGCTGCTGTGGTGTTAGATGCTGTCTGTACAGAACGAGTCCCTTCTTTTAATATCTCAGCACATGTCTTGATGATCAGCTTTAATGTTCGTGTTGATAATCTGTTAAAAAGATTTAAAGCTGGTTTTAGGAACTGTGTGGAAGGAGAGCTGCTGCTGTTTTAGTTCGTTTTAAATATGTTGGATTTAGCTGCTTTGGACCTGTTTTTATGACTGCCTGCATCGTTCTGGACTAATGTAACGCCGCTTATTAAACGTGCTTTTATTATGAAATCTTGCATTACATCCGGTTGTTGGAACGTCACCTCCGGTCACATGACTGCTCTCAGCCAATCACGCACAGCAGCAGTGCTTTTCAAACTGGAGCGGCGTCGTTGACGTTCAGGTGTGTGACGTCAGCCGACAGCTGTGGGGGGGTTCGAGCAAACATTTGAACATTTCCTCTGAAGCTTTAGTTTTCCTCTGTGTTAATGATCCATCGTCACTCGTAGATCCGGAGAAGTGGTGAGTTGTGAATAACTGAGGGCTCAGCAGTTCTTTTCTCTTTAATCCTGCATTTATCTGGAAGTGTTTTAATGGCTGGGTGGAGGTGTGCTTGGAGAACTTTGATGCAGAACTCTACACAGTTGTTCAGGTTTAACTGCACGAGCTGCTTGATATTAATTTGGACTGAACATTCGAGGTTTAACCGGATAAATATTTATGTATCTATGCATTTATGATTTCTCAGTCTGGTTTTATTGCTTTTTCAGCTGTGAACACACGCATCTCCCAGTGAATGTAACTGAGTTCAGGTCCACTTGCTTCCCTTCAGCGGGTTTTTCCTGGTCCGGAAATAAATGAATAATTGTGAGAAGAGCTGCAGGTGACTGATGATTTCTTGCCTGTTTGAATGCGAGGCTTCACACTTCCTGCTGGCTTCTTGTTTTCTTGTCTGTTTGCAGACGTCAGAAGAAGAAAGCAACGGTTAATAACTTCAGCAATGAGCCCAACAGCAGCTAAAAGATGGCAGAATGATGTCTTCTTCTCTTTTTAGATGAGAGGGTGACGCTGAAAGTTGTGTCTGTCACTTCTCCTCGGGTCGTTTCTTCTTCTCTTTCCTCCTCCTCCGATTGTTTCTTCTCTTTCCTCCTCCTCCGGTCGTTTCTTCTTCTCTTTCCTCCTCCCCTCGGGTCGTTTCTTCTTCTCTTTCCTCCTCCCCTCGGGTCGTTTCTTCTTCTCTTTCCTCCTCCTCCTCGGGTCGTTTCTTCTTCTCTTTCCTCCTCCTCCTCCGGTCGTTTCTTCTTCTCTTTCCTCCTCCTCTGGTCGTTTCTTCTTCTCTTTCCTCCTCCTCCTCGGGTCGTTTCTTCTTCTCTTTCCTCCTCCTCCTCCGGTCGTTTCTTCTTCTCTTTCCTCCTCCTCTGGTCGTTTCTTCTTCTCTTTCCTCCTCCTCCTCCGGTCGTTTCTTCTTCTCTTTCCTCCTCCTCCGGTCGTTTCTTCTTCTCTTTCCTCCTCCTCCTCCCGTCGTTTCTTCTTCTCTTTCCTCATGCACGGGTCGTTTCTTCTTCTCTTTCCTCCTCCTCCGGTCGTTTCTTCTTCTCTTTCCTCCTCCTCGGGTCGTTTCTTCTTCTCTTTCCTCCTCCTCGGGTCGTTTCTTCTTCTCTTTCCTCCTCCTCCGGTCGTTTCTTCTTCTCTTTCCTCCTCCTCCGGTCGTTTCTTCTTCTCTTTCCTCCTCCTCCGGTCGTTTCTTCTTCTCTTTCCTCCTCCTCCTCGGGTCGTTTCTTCTTCTCTTTCCTCCTCCTCCGGTCGTTTCTTCTTCTCTTTCCTCCTCCTCCGGTCGTTTCTTCTTCTCTTTCCTCCTCCTCCTCCGGTCGTTTCTTCTTCTCTTTCCTCCTCCTCCTCTGGTCGTTTCTTCTTCTCTTTCCTCCTCCTCCTCCGGTCGTTTCTTCTTCTCTTTCCTCCTCCTCCTCCCGTCGTTTCTTCTTCTCTTTCCTCCTCCTCCTCCGGTCGTTTCTTCTTCTCTTTCCTCCTCCTCCTCCGGTCGTTTCTTCTTCTCTTTCCTCCTCCTCCTCGGGTCGTTTCTTCTTCTCTTTCCTCCTCCTCCCGTCGTTTCTTCTTCTCTTTCCTCCTCCTCCCGTCGTTTCTTCTTCTCTTTCCTCCTCCTCGGGTCGTTTCTTCTTCTCTTTCCTCCTCCTCGGGTCGTTTCTTCTTCTCTTTCCTCCTCCTCGGGTCGTTTCTTCTTCTCTTTCCTCCCCTCGGGCCGTTTCTTCTTCTCTTTCCTCTTCCTCCGGTCGTTTCTTCTTCTCTTTCCTCCTCCTCGGGTCGTTTCTTCTTCTCTTTCCTCCCCTCGGGTCGTTTCTTCTTCTCTTTCCTCCTCTTCGGGTCGTTTCTTCTTCTCTTTCCTCCTCCTCGGGTCGTTTCTTCTTCTCTTTCCTCCTCCTCGGGTCGTTTCTTCTTCTCTTTCCTCCTCCTCGGGTCGTTTCTTCTTCTCTTTCCCCCTCTTCCGGTCGTTTCTTCTTCTCTTTCCTCCTCCTCCCGTCGTTTCTTCTTCTCTTTCCTCCTCCTCCCGTCGTTTCTTCTTCTCTTTCCTCCTCCTCGGGTCGTTTCTTCTTCTCTTTCCTCCTCCTCGGGTCGTTTCTTCTTCTCTTTCCTCCCCTCGGGCCGTTTCTTCTTCTCTTTCCTCTTCCTCCGGTCGTTTCTTCTTCTCTTTCCTCCTCCTCCGGTCGTTTCTTCTTCTCTTTCCTCCTCCTCCCGTCGTTTCTTCTTCTCTTTCCTCCTCTTCCGGTCGTTTCTTCTTCTCTTTCCTCCTCCTCGGGTCGTTACTTCTTCTCTTTCCTCCTCGGGTCGTTTCTTCTTCTCTTTCCTCCTCTTCCGGTCGTTTCTTCTTCTCTTTCCTCCTCTTCCGGTCGTTTCTTCTTCTCTTTCCTCCTCCTCGGGTCGTTTCTTCTTCTCTTTCCTCCTCCGGTCGTTTCTTCTTCTCTTTCCTCCTCCTCCGGTCGTTTCTTCTTCTCTTTCCTCCTTCTCCGGTCGTTTCTTCTTCTCTTTTTCTAAATTCTCTAAAAGTAAGTGGGCTCCCTCCTTTTTATGCTGCTTTTAAATCCGGGCGCTGTTGAAGCATGAAGTGAGCAGGAAGCGTGACTCTCTGTACTGGTTGTTAAAGGAGCCTCTAATATGTGGTGCCAGGCTGGATGTGTGTTGCAGCACCGTGCCTGGGCTGGCGGGGGCGCTGTGCAGGTCAAAGGTCGTCTGTCTGGAACAACTGGTGACTGCGGCAGGACCTGCACTGACTGGCAGCCGGGCGCTGGGCTCTGCTCTGGGGGTGCGCTCTGTCCGCCTGATGGAGAGGAGCCTGGAGCTCTGGAGGAAGAGGCTGACGGAGAAAGAGAGAGACCTCCTCCTCAGGTACGGCAGAGGAGAGGCCGAACCCGACGCCACAGACCAGTACCCAGAGATAGAGCTGGAACCAACATTTACAGAGCTCAGCGGCCCGATGCTAAAAGTCTGCGGAGGGGACAAACTAAGCCTGCACAAGGCTGATAAAAAGACGTTCTACATGAACTGTGTGAAGAACTTCCACAAGAAAAAACTGTGCAATAGAGCTGAAAGTGTGTGGACAGACAGGCTGAGTGGACTGAGCCCACAATGGAGAACTCTATATAAACCTCCTATAAAAAAGAGGACTGGAGATCTCCAGTGGAGGATTTTACATGGTGCCATAGCCACGAATGCTTATTTATCTGTTTTTACTCACAGTGTTTTAAACGAGTGCCCTTTCTGTGGTTTGCCTGAAAACATTTTTCATGTTTTTACCGAGTGCACTAGGTTAGCAGAGTTTTTTATCGTTTTAACTCGTGTTTTTAACCTGTTTGGTGCTACTTTTACTGTCCCTGGTTTTATTTGTGGTGTCAGCTACAAAAAGACTGAGAAACAAAAATGTCAACTTTTAAACTTTCTCGTAGGTGAAGCCAAACTGTCCATTTATCTGACCCGCAGGGACAAACTGCAGGGAGGATGGACCCTGGATGCTGTGACTCTGTGGAGGTACAACATTAAAGCCAGGCTGAGGCTGGAGTTTTGCTTCCACAGAGTCACCGGCAACATTGCAGAATTTGCACACCACTGGGCTCATGAAGAGATTTTATGCCAGGTGGCTGAAAACGAACTACAATTTGCACATTTTCTGAGATAATTTATTGATCCTTTTTTATTGTTGAGTAAATTGTGAAATGTGTTTTGACAAAGTGTAAATAAAGTGCTGTTAAAAATCAAAATCCTCCTCCCGTCGTTTCTTCTTCTCTTTCCTCGGGTCGTTTCTTCTTCTCTTTCCTCCTCCTCCCGTCGTTTCTTCTTCTCTTTCCTCCTCCTCGGGTCGTTTCTTCTTCTCTTTCCTCCTCCTCGGGTTGTTTCTTCTTCTCTTTCCTCCTCCTCGGGTCGTTTCTTCTTCTCTTTCCTCCTCCTCCGGTCGTTTCTTCTTCTCTTTCCTCCTCGGGTCGTTTCTTCTTCTCTTTCCTCCTCCTCCCGTCGTTTCTTCTTCTCTTTCCTCCTCCTCGGGTTGTTTCTTCTTCTCTTTCCTCCTCCTCCGGTCGTTTCTTCTTCTCTTTCCTCCTCCTCCCGTCGTTTCTTCTTCTCTTTCCTCCTCCTCGGGTTGTTTCTTCTTCTCTTTCCTCCTCCTCGGGTCGTTTCTTCTTCTCTTTCCTCCTCCTCGGGTCGTTTCTTCTTCTCTTTCCTCCTCCTCGGGTCGTTTCTTCTTCTCTTTCCTCATCCTCCGGTCGTTATTTCTTCTCTTTCCTCCTCGGGCCGTTTCTTCTTCTCTTTCCTCCTCCTCGGGTCGTTTCTTCTTCTCTTTCCTCCTCCTCGGGTCGTTTCTTCTTCTCTTTCCTCCTCCTCCGGTCGTTTCTTCTTCTCTTTCCTCCTCCTCCGGTCGTTTCTTCTTCTCTTTCCTCCTCCTCCCGTCGTTTCTTCTTCTCTTTCCTCCTCCTCCCGTCGTTTCTTCTTCTCTTTCCTCCTCCTCCCGTCGTTTCTTCTTCTCTTTCCTCCTCCTCCCGTCGTTTCTTCTTCTCTTTCCTCCTCCTCCCGTCGTTTCTTCTTCTCTTTCCTCCTCCCGTCGTTTCTTCTTCTCTTTCCTCCTCCCGTCGTTTCTTCTTCTCTTTCCTCCTCCTCCCGTCGTTTCTTCTTCTCTTTCCTCCTCTTCCGGTCGTTTCTTCTTCTCTTTCCTCCTCCTCCCGTCGTTTCTTCTTCTCTTTTCTCCTCCTCCCGTCGTTTCTTCTTCTCTTTCCTCCTCCTCCGGTTGTTTCTTCTTCTCTTTCCTCCTCCTCCGGTTTTTTCTTCTTCTCTTTCCTCCTCCTCCCGTCGTTTCTTCTTCTCTTTCCTCCTCCTCCGGTCGTTTCTTCTTCTCTTTCCTCCTCTTCCGGTCGTTTCTTCTTCTCTTTCCTCCTCCTCGGGTCGTTTCTTCTTCTCTTTCCTCCTCCTCGGGTCGTTTCTTCTTCTCTTTCCTCCTCCTCGGGTCGTTTCTTCTTCTCTTTCCTCCTCCTCCGGTCGTTTCTTCTTCTCTTTCCTCCTCCTCCGGTCGTTTCTTCTTCTCTTTCCTCCTCCTCCGGTCGTTTCTTCTTCTCTTTCCTCCTCCTCCGGTCGTTTCTTCTTCTCTTTCCTCCTCCTCGGGTCGTTTCTTCTTCTCTTTCCTCCTCCTCGGGTCGTTTCTTCTTCTTTCCTCCTCCTCGGGTCGTTTCTTCTTCTCTTTCCTCCTCCTCGGGTCGTTTCTTCTTCTCTTTCCTCCTCCTCGGGTCGTTTCTTCTTCTCTTTCCTCCTCCTCCGGTCCTTTCTTCTTCTCTTTCCTCCTCCTCCGGTCGTTTCTTCTTCTCTTTCCTCCTCCTCCGGTCGTTTCTTCTTCTCTTTCCTCCTCCTCCGGTCGTTTCTTCTTCTCTTTCCTCCTCCTCCTCCGGTCGTTTCTTCTTCTCTTTCCTCCTCTTCGGGTCGTTTCTTCTTCTCTTTCCTCCTCCTCGGGTCGTTTCTTCTTCTCTTTCCTCCTCCTCGGGTCGTTTCTTCTTCTCTTTCCTCCTCCTCGGGTCGTTTCTTCTTCTCTTTCCTCCTCCTCCGGTCGTTTCTTCTTCTCTTTCCTCCTCCTCCGGTCGTTTCTTCTTCTCTTTCCTCCTCCTCCGGTCGTTTCTTCTTCTCTTTCCTCCTCCTCCGGTCGTTTCTTCTTCTCTTTCCTCCTCCTCCGGTCGTTTCTTCTTCTCTTTCCTCCTCCTCCCGTCGTTTCTTCTTCTCTTTCCTCCTCCTCCCGTCGTTTCTTCTTCTCTTTCCTCCTCCTTGGGTCGTTTCTTCTTCTCTTTCCTCCTCCTCGGGTCGTTTCTTCTTCTCTTTCCTCCTCCTCGGGTCGTTTCTTCTTCTCTTTCCTCCTCCTCGGGTCGTTTCTTCTTCTCTTTCCTCCTCCTCGGGTCGTTTCTTCTTCTCTTTCCTCCTCTTCCGGTCGTTTCTTCTTCTCTTTCCTCCTCCTCCCGTCGTTTCTTCTTCTCTTTCCTCCTCCTCCCGTCGTTTCTTCTTCTCTTTCCTCCTCCTCCCGTCGTTTCTTCTTCTCTTTCCTCCTCCTCCCGTCGTTTCTTCTTCTCTTTCCTCCTCCTCGGGTTGTTTCTTCTTCTCTTTCCTCCTCTTCCGGTCGTTTCTTCTTCTCTTTCCTCCTCCTCCCGTCGTTTCTTCTTCTCTTTCCTCCTCCTCCGGTCGTTTCTTCTTCTCTTTCCTCCTCCTCCGGTCGTTTCTTCTTCTCTTTCCTCCTCCTCCGGTCGTTTCTTCTTCTCTTTCCTCCTTTTCCAGTCGTTTCTTCTTCTCTTTTTCTAAATTCTCTAGAAGTAAGTGGGCTCCCTCCTTTTTATGCTGCTTTTAAATCCGGGCGCTGTTGAAGCATGAAGTGAGCAGGAAGCGTGACTCTCTGTACTGGTTGTTAAAGGAGCCTCTAATATGTGGTGCCAGGCTGGATGTGTGTTGCAGCACCGTGCCTGGGCTGGCGGGGGCGCTGTGCAGGTCAAAGGTCGTCTGTCTGGAGCAGCTGGTGGACGCAGAGTCGGACTGCAGGGAGGATGGACCCTGGATGCTGTGACTCTGTGGAGGTACAACATTAAAGCCAGGCTGAGGCTGGAGTTCTGCTTCCACAGAGTCACCGGCAGCATAGCTACACATTACTGGGCTCATGAGGGGATTTTGTGGCAGGTGGCTGACAAAGAACTGCAATTTGCACCTTTTCTAAACTGATTGATTGATCCTTTTATTATCAAGTAAATTGTGTGAAATGTTTTGATACAAAGTGTAAATAAAGTGCTGTTAAAAAAAAATCCTCCTCCTCCCGTCGTTTCTTCTTCTCTTTCCAAAATAAAAACAGTAAACCGGCTGTTTTGCTGCTATCGGAGCTGGAGCTGATTAAAGGAACATTTCTGCTCTTTTGAACTGGGGTTCTGAAGAAGTTCTGAAGAGTCAGAATCTACTGAAGGAACCGATGATCCAGAAACATCTCAGACACTGAACCAGGACCATGAAGCAACATCATCCATCACTGAGTGTTCAGCCCAACTTCCATTCCATTTCTCTGCTTTATGCTCACATTTTATTGCTGAAAGTCTTTTCCTGTGACGTTACTTTGGTGCAGATGAAGTTCAGGAAGGTTTTACCTGCTTTTTGAATGTGAGAAATATCTTGTTTCAGCTGAAAGAAAAGTCCAAGTGAAGCTGCTGCTCCAGCTGACAATAATCAGCTTTAACTCAAACTTCCCAGTCAGTGAAGCTCAGCCTGTTCTGCTTCCATGCATCAGTAACTTCAGCTGGACATGGAGGAGATGTTTCTGTATTTATCAGACGCTTTTATCCAAAGCGACTTACAAATGAAGATATAACAGCTACATAATAAGCTAACAATAAGCTAACAATAAGCTAACAATAAGCTCCATAGAAGGAACCCAGGAGTCCGACTCTGTCAGAGGGGACAGAGCAGAGATAGGGTGCAGGCAGAGAAGGAAGTGCAGAAAGATAAAGTGCAGAGATAGAGGGGGGAGGGAAGTACAAGGTAAGTGCTGGGATAGGAGATGCTCTCTGAAGAGCTGGGTTTCCAGGAGCTTCTTGAAGATAGACAGGGACGCCCCTGTTCTGGTAGCGCTCGGTAGGTCATTCCACCATCGTGGGACGACACATGAACAGAGTTTGGATTGTCTTAGGCGTGGTGTAGGAGCTGCTAGACGACAATCCTGGGACCAACGGAGGGACCCAGTTGGGACAGAAGCCTTTGCAAGAGCCTTCAAGTAGATGGAGCCGTTCCATTAAGCTCTTTGTAGCTAACATCAGGGACTTGGATCTGATGCTAAGGGCAGCCAGAGGAGCTCAATGAACAGAGGGGGGGCGTGTTCTTTTAGGCTGATCCAAGACCAGACGCACCGCCGCGTTCTGGACCATCTGCAGAGGTTTCACAGGCTGGAGACCAGTTAGGAAACCAGTTAGAAAACCAGTTAGGAGACCAGTTAGGAGACCAGTTAGGAAAGCAGTTAGGAGACCAGTTAGGAGAGCAGTTGGGAGACCAGTTAGGAGACCAGTTAGGAGACCAGTTAGGAGAGCAGTTAGGAAACCAGTTAGGAGACCAGTTAGGAGAGCAGTTAGGAGACCAGTTAGGAGACCAGTTAGGAGACCAGTTAGGAGACCAGTTAGGAAAGCAGTTAGGAGACCAGTTAGGAGAGCAGTTAGGAGACCAGTTAGGAGAGCAGTTAGGAGACCAGTTAGGAGACCAGTTAGGAGACCAGTTAGGAGACCAGTTAGGAGACCAGTTAGGAGACCAGTTAGGAGAGCGTTGCAGGAGAGCGTTGCAGGAGTTAAGGTGGGAGATGACCATGGCCTGCACCAGGAGCTGGGGGGCATGTTGGGTCAGGTATGGTCTGATCTTTCTTATGTTTAGTAATGCAAAGCGGCTGAACGAGCAGCCGAGGTAACGTGATCTTTGAAGGTCATCAATCATGACACCAAAGTTTCTAGCAACCTTTGATGGAGCCAGAGAGGGATTCAGTTTGGATGCAGATGCTGTGGTGTTTGGTTGGTTTGGCTGGGAAGACCAGCAGCTCAGTTTTTGGGAGGTTAAGTTGGAGGTGATGAGCTTTCATCCATGTTGATATGTCAGAGAGACAGTCTGAGATTCCTGCTGAGACCGTGTGGTCGTCAGGTGGGAATGACAGATAGACAGATGACCTTATCAATACAACAAGAAGTAATAACAAGCAGATAAAAATAAGTGCTAAAAGACATAATAGATACACAATAAAATAAGAATAAGGAATGGAGTCAAAGGCCAAAGAGAAGAGATGGTTTTAAGAAGAGACTTAAAGCAAGCCCAGAGGAGGCCTGTCTGATGAGCAAAGGCAGCTCGTTACACAGTTTTGGATCAACCACGGCGAAAGCTCGGCCGCCTCTGAGCTCACGTTTAGTTTTTGGAGCTCTCAGGAGCAGCAGATCAGCTGACCTGAGAGAACGAGGGGGTGTATCAGGGCGAAGCAGCTCAGAGAGGCAGGGTGGGGCGGGGCCACTGACAGCTTTAAAAGCAGATAAAAGGACTTCAAAAACAGTCCTAAAATGTTGGGGCAGCCAGTGGAGTTAAAATGGGGGAAATGTGGTCATACTTTGGTGTGTCGGTTAAAAGACGTGCGGCAGCATTCTGAACCGTTTGAAGCCGAGTGACGGAGGAAACACTAACCCCAATATAAAGAGCATTACAGTCATCCAGCCCAGCTGGGATTACTGTCCCAAAATGCTGACTGGACAGAAATGGCTTTATTTTGGGCAAGTTGCCTCAAATGGAAAAAGCTTGATCTGACAGTAAAGCTAAAGATCGGTGCCCAATTTAACTCTCAGGTTGGTCAAAGTTGGGCTGATATTCTGGGTCAGGCTGCCCAGATCCAACAGGGGGATCTCAGTGGTGCCGTCAACCATCACTTCCCTCTTTTTTCATTAACCTTTCAGAAGCTAATGGCCATCCAGGCTTTTATGTCATCCAGGCAGTTGAAAAAAAGTTTTAAGAGGCACGTACACCTGGCTGTCATCTGCATAACATTGAATTAAACCATGTTGCCTCAGAACTGAGCCAAGAGGGAGCAGATAGAGAGAAGAGGAGGGCACCTAAAACCCAGCCCTGGGGGACCCCACACGAGAGCGGAGGAAGATGCTAATTCACCAAATCTAACAGAATGTTTGCTCCAACCACCCCAGCACCCACCCACTGCTCCAAACCAGAGAGTAAAACAGTATGTTCCACTGTGTCAGACGCAGCAGTTGGATCTAAAAGCAGAAGAATAACACCGAGACGTGTCTGCATACATCTCAACGACATCTGATTGCAAACATCACAGGTTACAGGACAGTGGTGAGGTGCAGTGGAAGAGCTTTTAATTTAGGATTTCAGAGTTTTGGTTTCATCTGTAATAACAGAACCGTGATACATCTGAGGGCTGAAACGGGTTTACATGTTAGAAAGGACCTGATGATGCATGACTGTCGATATCATGAAGATAAAAGCAGATCAGATCCAAAGTGATGGTTTGTTGTTCCGCTGCTTTACAAATACCAGAACAAAAGCTGCAAGAGCTCCATCTGCTGGAGTTTTGATGTAAAACGCTCCACATGAACGTCAAAGGGACACAGATCCTGAAATGATTTAAATCTCTCTGTGAACATTACAGCAGATGCATGACATGTAACAGTTAGATTTAAGCTCACATGACATTTAAAAAGAAAGAGAAGATGTAAAAGTATCAGCTGATAAATCCCTGTTGTGTTCATCTGGTTTTGTTGATGGTGCTGTACAACGGCGCAGATGCATCCTCTCTGGTTTCCTCAGTTCTGCTTCAGGGAGACAAAGAGAAATCAGCTGACTGTGCAGATACAGCAGTGAATGATGTCATTCCCATTGAATCCCATGAATGATGAAAATGTCAACAGAGCAGGAGCAGAAAGCAGTGTGTGTGGGTGATGCTGGTGTTGGAGTGTGAGGAGCTGCTCACCGCGGGGCTGGACTGTGAAACCTGACAGCAGCGTACTCAGTAACTTCCTCTGAGTGTCTGTGGGGCTGAGCTGCTCTGATGTTGGAGTACAGAGGATCTGCCTGGTTGTTGCTGAAGTGGACGCTGGCATACTGAGGCTCATCCTGCTCCTCCGGCCGTCCCTGACCACCAACACGCTTCACAGGTGGTAAAACACATGGAAGTTAAAGAAGGACGGCAGAACAGAGGTTTTAGTTCTGCAACAGAATCATGAGTCCAAAGCAAAAGGACGTTTTCTACCACAATGATACGAGTGTCCTCACCTGTTCCCTGCTGTCTGCTCCCACTTCAGGCTCAGATGATCCATTGGAGGTCCTCTTTGTTCTGCTCAGGAGAATTGATGATGAGCGAAAGCTGAACATGTGAACTCTGAACGTGACTGAATGAGTTTAATGAACAATAATGTAACAGAGCTGCTCACCGGATCCACAGACAGACAGAGAGGAACATGACAGGCAGGAGAACAGCAGCAGTTACTGCAGCAGCTGTAGATTTTACTGCTCCTGAACAAACATGGATCAGAATCAGGCTCTGACACTTCATCCAGTTTGACAGCAGGTTTGTCCTCATTGGACCCACAGAACAAGGAACACACCTACCTACCTACCTACCTATCTATCTATCTATCTATCTATCTATCTATCTATCTATCGATCTATCTATCTAATCTATCTAATCTATCTTATCTATCTATCTATCTATCTATCTATCTATCTATCTATCTATCTATCTCTATCTCTATCTCTATCTCTATCTCTATCTCTATCTCTATCTCTATCTCTATCTCTATCTCTCTCTCTCTCTCTCTCTCTCTCTCTATCTCTCTCTCTCTCTCTCTCTATTTATCTCTATCTCTCTCTCTCTATCTCTCTCTCTCTCTCCGTCCGTCCTGTCTTGTCTTGTCTATCAAAGAACAGGAGACCTCTAGTGGTCATGAGAGCAACTGCATGTGAAAAATGGCGTCGATGATCCTGAAGGATGCCTCGTAAAAAGAATGTATTTTAGCCCTAAATATGATTGTTTTCTGACCTACAAAACAAGGAACACAACTGACTGACTGTCTGAGAGAGATTGAGTCGAGTGACTGACTGTTTTTAAACATCATTTAAGCTCTATGAAGTTGTGCAAAATATCCCCCGTTGGCTTCTCTGATCATAGTGCTGTAATTTGTAGTGTAATTATGGAGCCGATTAAGCCTAAAAGTGCCTACTGGCATTTCAACGTGTCTTTGTTAGATGATAAGCACTTTCTGGACATTTTTACCTTTTTTGGGGAAACTTTTAGGAAGGAAAGAGGAACGTATTCCTCCCCGCAGCAGTGGTGGGATTGTGGAAAAGTACAAATTAAGCAGCTTTGCCAGCAGTATACATTGAATGTAAGAAATGGCTCAAACGATGACAGCCCTGGAGAACGAAATCCTTGATCTGCAGGGGCTGGTAGCTGCCACTGAATGTGAAGAACATTCTACAGTACTTAAGCATAAACAGAACATGTTGTCTGATTTGTTAGGTACAAGATCCCATGGAGCCCTGGTGCGTTCTGGGTTTCAATGCATCACCCAGATGGATGCACCCTCCAACTTGCTAATGCAGCAGATATAGCCAGTGACTTTTACGATGGGTTACCCAAAATAAAGAAATCAGCCACCACTGCTTTGGATGAACCTCTGTCCCTTCATGAACTCCACTCTGCACTTATGAGTATGGACAATGGTAAAGTGCCAGGAATTGATGGTTTATCAGTAGAGTTTTATAAATGTTTTTGGCCAGTGATTGGGAAGGACTTGTTGGGAGTCCTGCTTGATAGTTTTAAAAAAGGCCTACTACCACAAAGTTGCAGAAGAGCTGCTATCACCTTACTACCCAAGAAGGGTGACTTACGAAATATAGCAAACTGGCGTCCGGTTTCTCTCCTGTGTGTAGATTTTAAAATAGCTTCCAAGGCCTTGGCCACAAGAATGCGTGGGGTAATTGTACAAGTTGTACACATCAATCAGACTTACTGTATACCACAGAGGTCAATTTTTGATAATATTGCTCTGGTTCGCGATCTTCTGGATCTCTCTCACAGAAAGGGCATTAAAGCTGGCTTGATTTCATTGGACCAACAAAAAGCTTTTGACAGGGTCGAATGTGTGTATCTTTGGCAAAAGTTAGAGGCTTTTGGCTTTAGCCCTGGTTTTAGTGCCATGATAAAAAACAATGTACAGGGACATTGAGAGTGTGCTTAAGGTCAATGGTGGTTTGAGCGCTCCTTTTAAGGTCTGTAGGGGCGTTAGGCAGGGTTGTGCTATGTCAGGGATGCTTTATTCCTTGGCTATAGAACCATTGCTTCACAAATCTGAATTGAATGGTCTGACATTTCCTGACTGTAACAGCTGCTTTTATTTGTCTGCTTATGCTGATGATGTAACAGTTTTTGTCACCTGTGATGATGATGTGCACAAACTTGAATGTATTGTGGAAGTTTTTAACAGCTTATCTTCTGCAACAGTTAACTGGGGGAAGAGTGAAGCGTTATTGATGGGAAACTGGAACGGACAGCCCCCCAGCTTGCCTGGTGGATTGATCTGGAAAAGGGATGGTTTTAAGTACCTTGGGGTTTTTTGGGTCATGACACTTTTCCTAAGAAGAACTGGGAGGGCACTGTGGATCGGGTCAAGGGTCGTCTGGAAAGGTGGAAATGGATTCTTCCCCGTTTGTCCTATAGGGGGCGAACCTTGGTGATCAACAACTTGGTCGCTTCTTCGCTGTGGCACAAGTTAGCCTGTGATGAACTGCCTGCTGGACTCTTGGCCCAAATCCAAGGACCCATGGTTGACTTTTCTGGGACAAGCGCCATTGGGTCCCTCAGAGTGTGCTCTTCCTGCCCAAGGATGAGGGCGGGCAGGGCCTCGTCAACTTGATAAGCAGGAAGGCCACCTTCCGCCTACAGTTCATCCAGAAGCTTTTGCTGGGCCCAGAAAGTGTGGTTTGCCGCCCCTGTCGCTGGCTATTCTGCGGGAGGTGGACACGCTGAGGATGGATTGTGCTTTGTTCCTGGTGGATCATAAGAGACTTGCTTTAAGTCACTGTCACCCTTCTACCAGAGTTGCTTCAAGGTCTGGGGCCTGATGAAGCACCGCTGGCTGAATCCAGTGGTTTCTCTACATTGGTTGCTTGAAGAACCGGTCATCTTGGGGGCTCGTTTAGATTTGTGTGGGGATGACACCCCAGGACTGAAGAATGTATTGTGTGCGTGTAACTGCTTTCAATTGCTTTGTCTTTGAAAAAGCTGGGGACAGTTTACAGGATGCAGAGGCTTTTGCCTCTTCTTTGGGACTGAGGTCTGTGGGGTATGCTTATAGGCTTTTAGAAAAAATGGCTGCACTTTTGAATGGTGGGGAGAGGGCCCTCTTAGAGGGGTACTGTTCAGGTAACCTTCAGCCCAATGATGAAGATCCTTTTCCTGACATTGTTTTTAGTCCTGGTTTCCGTGAGTCCATGATGAACTTCTACTTATTTACAGCATATTTACAGTTATGGTACAATGTCAACATTATGAAAAGATGATCTGGAAGGAGGTCGTGCAACTTCTAGGTGCTGTGAAGCAAAAACGACCCGAGTCACATGACCTCGTTACAGCCAATCAGTCATTAAAACCACATGAAATATTAACTGAATATAAAAGATCACCTGGAACAACCGTCAGAGCAACTGTGGAGCGCTGACTTCCTCTCGTGTTCTGAGCTTCACAGGAATAATTTCCACTGTGTTCAGGTCTGACGTCAGTGATGGTGAAGTTCTGTCCTGAAGCTTTTGGTGACTCTTCCTCCTCCTTGTACCAGGTGTACTGAGCTGCTGGGTTAGCATCACTGCTGCAGGTCAGAGTCACTGAACTGCCCTCCTCTACCTCAGAGGGCCTCACTGACACAGAGGGAAGCTTTGGAGCATCTGCAGGAGAACATGTATGCAGAAACACATCATTGAAATTATTAGAAATGTTCTAAATTATTGGAGGAAACTCTTCTTTCACAAAAACAAAACAGCCTCATGTGACTTACACTGAACATTTAAGGAGAGAGACGAAGAGTTGATCCGTCCAAACTGATTCTCACACTCGCAGTAGTAGATCCCTTCATCCTCAGAGCTGATGGAGGGGAAATTGTAGGTTCCTCCTGCTCCATGAAGCGGTGTTCGATCCTCCTTGTACCAGGTGTACTGAGCTGCTGGGTTAGCATCACTGCTGCAGGTCAGAGTCACTGAACTGCCCTCCTCTACCTCAGAGGGCCTCACTGACACAGAGGGAAGCTTTGGAGCATCTGCAGGAGAAAACATGAAATGTTCATTAGAAGATGATGTGTATGTTTGGGTGCAGTGTGAGCTGAGTTGCAGCCGAAGGCGGAGACCTTGGCAGTCTGATACTCGGCTACTGAAGCTGGCTCTTGGGACTCTCTGTTGGGGAAGGAGCCTAAGCTGGTTCCGGCTAGATATAGTTGGATTCACCTTGACACAAAGCTTGGGCTCCAGAACCAGTCTCCTTGAGAGGGGTTGGAGTCTCTTTGACTCTGGAGTTGGCCGTGGTGAGAGGCGCAGGGTGTGGGCATACTCATGCCCCCCAGCTGTGTGCCCGCACATTAGGGTTTACCCCGGTGGATGAGAAGGTAGCCTCCCTCCACATTCGGGTGGGGGGACGGGCCCTAAAAGTTGTTTGTGCTCATGCACCAAACAGCAGTTTAGAGTACCCGCCCTTTTTGGAGTCCCAGGAGAGTGAGACCCCCTCATTCTGCTTGGGGTCTTCAGTACTCACCTGGGCAATGACAGTGAGATCTGGAAGGGCGTGATTGGGAGGAACGGCCCTCTCAATCTGAATCAGAGTGGTGTTCAGTTGTTGGACTTCTGTGCTCATCATGGACTGTCCATAACGTTCAACCATGTCCCGGGGGAGGTGGGGGACATTGAGTCCGAATGGGCCATGTTCCGTGCCTCCATTGTTAAGACGGCTGACCGGAGCTGTGGCCGTAAGGTGCTCCGGGAGTATGGAGTGTCGGATCCCTTTATAGGGGCTGCTCGGTCTGTATGGCCGGTGTCAGAGTTTGGTCCGCATTGCCGGCAGTAAGTCGGACGTGTTTCCGGTGAGAGTTGGACTCCGTCAGGGCTGCCCTTTGTCACCAATTCTGTTCATAATTTCTATGGACAGAATTACCAGGTACAGCCAGGGTGCTGAGGGACCCCTTAACGGTTTGGTGACCTCAGAATCGGGTCTCTGCTCTTGCAGATGATGTGGTTCTGTTAGCGTCGTCAGGCCACGATCTTCAGCTCTCACTCCAAATCCAAGACCATGGTCCTCAGCCAGAAAAGGTGCCCTCTCCGGGTTGGGAATGAGATCCTGCCCCAAGTGGAGGAGTTAAAGTATCTCGGGTTCTTGTTCACAGTGAGGGACGAATGGAGCGGGAGATTGACAGGCGGATCAGTGCGGTGTTAGCAGTGATGCAGGCTCTGCATCGGCCTCTCCTGGTGAAGAAGGAGCTGAGCCAGAAGGCGAAGCTCTCTATTTACCGGTCAATCTGCATTCCTACCCTCACCTATGGTGACGAGCTGTGGGCAGTGACCGAAAGAACGAGATCGTGGATACAAGCGGCCGAAGACACAGGGTGTTTGGGGTCTCCCTTAGAGATAGGGTGAGAAGCTCGGTCATCTGGGAGGGGCTCGGAGTAGAACCGCTGCTCCTCCGCATTGAAAGGAGTCAGATGAGGAGACATCTGGTTAGGATGCCTCCTGGACGCCTCCCTGGGGAGGTGTTCTGGGCACGACTCACTGGGAGGAGACCCCGGGGAGACCCTCTGGGAGCCGACTGGGAATAAAACTTCCTCTTTAAGCTGCTCAGTGAACTCCAGCAGCAGAATGTCCGTGTTAAACAGACAGAGCTGAAGGAAACATGTTCATGAATCTCATTTCTTTTACTCACATTTCACATTAATAAAGGAGGAGGCAGACCACTTCCACCCCAGCTTGTTTTCAGCTAAACAGTCATACTGTCCAGAGTCAGAGGACTGGATGGAGCTGAAGAAGAGCTGTGAGTCTTCACTGAGACGTTTATAACCATCTTTGTACCAGGTGTACTGAGCTGCTGGGTTAGCATCACTGCTGCAGGTCAGAGTCACTGAACTGCCCTCCTCTACCTCAGAGGGCCTCACTGACACAGAGGGAAGCTTTGGAGCATCTGCAGGAGAAAACATGAACACATTTAATATCTCCTGAA
Source organism: Leuresthes tenuis (assembly GCF_036924035.1). Taxonomy (NCBI): domain Eukaryota; kingdom Metazoa; phylum Chordata; class Actinopteri; order Atheriniformes; family Atherinopsidae; genus Leuresthes; species Leuresthes tenuis. Next base: position 1,094,355 of record NW_027325358.1, on the reverse strand, counting down.
CATCCAGACATGTTTGACATCCAGTTCTGAGTAAAAGTGTCTCTTCTTAAATCAGCAGCTGTGTAACTACAAGTTAAGCTGCAGGACAATATGTTAAAGGCTCATCTAGATGGTGAAATGTTGGTGGAAGACTGTTGAGTGAACTCACACACTGATGGAGAGGGACACTCCTCGTATCCTTTTACAGCACAGGAAACTCTGTCTACAGAACGAAATGAGGCTGAAATAGAAGATGTTCCACTCAGAGTTATCCGCTCATTCTTGGTCCAGACATAGGAACGATGATCAGACAGACAACTGCTTTGACATTGCAGCTCTGCCTGGATATAACCCCGTTTGTTCTCTGCTCTGATCACCTGCACCTGGAGAGCTGAACACATGAAGAAACAACAGAAATGTCATTTATGTTCTTATATACATGCAAAAAGCATCTGGAGCCAAATCATGATTCAGAGAAAATGTTACCTGTGACAGACAGAAAGACTCCAGGTGAACCAGTAAATCTTCCTCCTTCGTTTGTTCTGAATCTGAAGCTGTACTGAGCTGAGTCGCTCTCTCTCAGGTCTGTGATTCTCAGAGAGCAGACTTTCCAATCAAAGAGATACTGAACACGACCTCTGTAGTCTGAGTCTGTCCTCAGATCCACAGGAGCTTCATCACCACCTTCTCTGAACCAGAATCTTTCTGTAACTTCAGTAGCTTGACCATTTATTCTGTATGGATGTGTGTAGGTGCAGCTGATTTCCACTGCTGATCCTTTCACAGCACAGATCTGTGTACGACTGTAAGTCACTCCCCAGCCCTTCTGACCCTGAACCGCTGTAACACAGAGCACATCAGAGACCACAGTCAGAATGAACAGCCTCAGTTAACCAAACACAAAGTGGTCCCTCAGTTCTACAGGGTCAGAGTGATGAAGACTGGAAGATGAATTGTGGCGCTTGGGATCGGGTCCCTGGAGGTCTGCCAGTATGGACCCAGCAGTTCTAGAGGAGCTTTTATTCTCACACTCTGTCTGCTGATTTTAGGCAGCTTCCTGTTTGTTCTCTCTGCGCTCGACTTGTTGCTGAGTTAAATGTGAGAGTCCGATAAATGTAAAGCATAAAGTTTACAGGAAACACTTTACAGCATCTATTTTAGAATAAAAACTAAGCTGCTGTCTGCTGTTATCTGTACAGAGCATGGAAACATCATGATCTCCACCATAAGGAACAGAGAGCCTCAGCTTCAGAGTCTGAATCGACTCATAAAGCAGGAAGCTGCAGACAGAAATGACTCGTCTCACAGCTCTGATCCATCCATTTCAACATATAACATCATAAAGTGACGCTCAGCCTCAGCTACAGACTCCATGTTTGCCCACATCGGTCTCTGTGATTCCAGTGAATGTAAATGTAGACATACAGTACCTGACACAGAGAGAAGGACGGCAACAAATCCACTCAGTGCTGCAGTTAAACTCATGGCTGCTCCTCTCATCTGTCTGAGACTCCTCACACACAATAAAACATGTCAGCAGCTCAATAATCTTTGTAATCAGCAACAAACATCAATCAGGTAACAACATGTTCACAGATGATCAAGAATAAACATTTGTACTCACGACAGATTGAGACGTCTGCAAAGATAACCTCCCTGTGTGTCTGCACAGTGAGCTGAAGGCAGAAATAGATCTTTGAAGTTATATTTCCTTCCTCTTTCCACTTATTTGCATGAAGTGAGAATTAGTTGTTCTACAAACTAGAAACACCCCTCTGAACATCATCTGTGAAAGAATAAGACACTAGTTTTGTGCTGCTAACTGAGTCCCACATCATCACTAAAACAGCAGACGACCATTTTTAGTCGGACAGAGAAGTTAAAGCAGCTGACGGTCAGAAAACTCCAGGACAGACCTGTGACAGCTGCTTCAAAGCATCAACTTTCTTCTGCTTTTATCTCCTGTTCTTGTTCACAATGTTTCAGAGATCCCCAACAACAGTTCTGCACCACCGGCAGAACTGTTGTTGGGGATTTCACAGACCTGAAGTCCTTCATTAGTGGAACCAAACTTCTTCTCTAACATTCAGTTGTTTCTTTTCCAGGAAGCCACACACCCAGCTCTACTCAGTAAACCCCCTGCTTTCACTTCCTTTTTCTGCCAGCCTTTCACAGAGGAAGGCCACACACCTCCAGGCTGGGAGGTCACACTATATTTAGCTTCTTTCCCTTTTCAGTTCCGATATTTGATAAATGTTCAACATCATCTCTGAAATATGACATAACAACATTCATGCATCAGTGTGATCAGATTGCAATGGATGAAGCATCAAAAGCACATTTTGTAGAGTCTTTACTGAATGTGTAGCTCCAGAGCTACAGATCCACATCACAGCTGAGTGTCAGTGTGACCTTAGGTTAACCCTGACACTTTCTATCCAGGTCAAGGAAAAGACATTTGCTTTTTTTGTGTCTTACTGTAATATCTTAGAATAAACCTGTGCCATCGGGAAAGAGAAAAGAAAAACTTTTCATGGAAAAACCAGGTTGTTGGTCGGGCTGTAGCGATACGCTAATCTCACGATACGATACAATACGATACGATACGATACTATACGATACGATACGATACGATACGGTACGATACGGTACGATACGGTACGATGCGATACGGTACGATACGATACGATACGATTTTATATGATTCGATTCCATACGATTCAAGACACATCACTTGTCCCTTTGAATGTCCCTAAGGTATTAAAGGGACAGTGTGATTCGAGATGAATCGTCGCTGATTGGACCGGTGGTTCGACCTTTGAACCGGAAGGACAACACCGCCAGACAAACGGAAACAAACAAACAAACATGTCTTCAGCGTACGCAGACTCATGTTTATGTGAGTTATACATCATCAACCTGCTTGTTTTACTTGCTAAATACCATCCATCCATTTTCTATACCGTCAATCTGTCAGCGAGGGGGTGGAGCCTAGCCCAGCAGTCATTGGGCGAAAGGCGGGGTTCACCTGGACAGGTCGCCAGTCCATCACAGGGCCACACAGAGACAAACGAGACAAACAACCACACGCTCACACTCACTCCTAAGGACAATTTAGAGTCACCAATTAACCTAACATGCATGTTTTTGGACGGTGGGAGGAAGCCGGAGAACCCAGAGAGAACCTTTCTAAATACTTTTCATTAAAGTGTCATGTCTTCTTTTGGGTTTTTTTGTCTTGGGTTTTGTTTTCAGATTTTAGGTTTAATTGTACTCCATAGTTTTCTTGCCATGTTTTTTCCTTGTCACGTCATTAGGTTCATTCAAGTCTTTGTTTTCACAGCTGCACTTCATCCCCAGTCACCTCCCCACAGTACTTTAGTTTCCAGGTTCCCTCAGTTCAGTGAAAAATCATCAGCTTCACTCATGCCACGAGATTAATGTCTTTCAGGTTTGTCAGGTCAGGTTTTGCCTCTCATTTTTCCACAGCCATAGTCTTATTTAATTTATTCCACAGTTTAGGCTTATTGTTCTCCGGCTCAGCCGCACCTTTTGTTCTTGTGTTAATAAAGCAAGTTTATTCCATTTGAATTCTGCATGTGGGTCCTGCCTCCATCACGTCACGTAGATACACCGGTTGTGACATGAAGTTTGCTTAAAAAAAAAAAAAGACACTCGTGACTGAGAAATCGATACTTTATCGGGAAACAAAATATCGATATATATCGCGGAATCGATAAAATCGCTCAACCCTAGTTGTTAGTACATTCAGGTTGTCACTGGACCTCATTTTTTTCCAGTCCCATTTTAGTGGGACTGGATAGTAGTGGTATGATTGCCACCTTCCATGTGGGAGAGCTGGGTTCAAATCCCCTGCATGAAAGGTATTACCTCCAGTAGGGTCCTTAGGCAAGACCCCCTTACCCTATCTGCCTACCTGTAAGTAGCTTTGGATAAAAGTGTCTGCTAAATGCATAAACATGAACTTAACATTGGTGAACCCTGACATGATCAACTGAAGCACCATCAGCTCAGTTCTTTTTTATTTATGTCACAGATTGGGCTGTACTGCTGGAGGAAGAAGAAATGGACATTGACATGGCCAGGAGGGTCTGTTGTGGAGAAAAGTTGTGGATGAGCTACATCTGTACCTCAAGGAGCCACGCAGTGTTGCCAGGTGTACGATACTGTATTTCTACGATAATTTTGCCCTGTGTACGATCAATAATCTCAAAAAAGGCCAAATATACGATAATTTGACCATTCTGTGAATGTGTGGCTGTCTGTCGGATGTTTTTGTGAACCCTGAAGGCGTTTCCATTTCCATGTGACATGAAAAGCCCATCCTGCTTTTCTATATGAGCTACAGTTATGCGTTTGCCTCAGAAGTTCCTAACAGCAGGAGGCCTCCAGGCCTCGTGATTTGGTTCATTAGTTCCACTCGTCATTGTTTACGGGGAACATTTAGCCTAACGCACCTGTGGGGCTGCTGATGAATCAATTCCATACTGAGGCAAAGCTGTGAGGGCCTGTTATTCAACACCAGACTGACTACAGCGCATCAATAGACCTGTTAATTTGGTTATGACGGGTGTACGATAATTTCCCTTAAAACACGATAATTTTATGTCTCTGGTACGATAAAAACTACATTTCCCACCTGGAAACACTGGAGCCACTTATCGACAGGCGGAAAGGGGACAGTGGTGGAGACTAAATGAAGGGCGCTTCAAGCTACTTGCGAAACTAGCAAGAAAGTTTCTTTCTGCATCATCTGCATCAGTCCCAAGTGAGCGAAGTCTCTGCAATTTATGCTGAACAACTCTGCTTTTTGCACCACAGTCTCAGTTGGGACTACTAATTGATTTGTGATCACATGTCTATGCATATTTCATTGAAATATTTTGTTGAATTTACTTTATAAAAGTTCAGGAAGCTATTTATTTAAATCTCCAGTTAACTTTGTTAGAGATGCTGCTGAGCCTCGAAGCTCCCTGCACTTTTTGTTCTGTTATTTGAAAATCAGTTTAATAAACATGTGCTTTAAGGCATTTAAACAAATTTAAGTGTTGCATTAATCAAAATTTTGACGCCAATATTTTCACTTTTACTGCAAATGAATATCGGCTCCAAATATCGATTATCGGCCTCCTTGATCTTAATCGTATCGTATCGGCCGTATCGGTCTATCTCTGGATCATTATCAGTATTAACAATACAGTCATTCCCACCTTAACTGCCATCGCTCCCCAAGTTCCCAAAATCCCATCCAGACGCTGTGTTCCGGGTATAAATGTACAACACTTTTCCCCAAGCATGTGGCAAACACCACCTTTCTCTGCTAATATCCAATCTAAAGCTTGTCTGTTCTGTCCTGCCCGTCTCATTTAGTTGTTCTCCACAGGCTTCACTTGTGTAGTTCAGAATTCTCTGTTGGTTGCAGTATATGTAGTTAATTCAATCCACATTAAATGTGATCCATTAGACTCAACTCCTGCCCCAATCTCACTGCGAGCTTTGAACTCAAAAGGAATCCCTCTCGGCTGCCCTTTTGCATCCAAATAATCGCGCTTATCATTGATGAACTGAACAAATTATCTTCTAACGCTTCCTTTTTTAACATCCAACTCCAGCATCTTGTTTACTCGGTCATACACTTACACTACTGATGTCTTCATCCTCACCAGTCCACAAAGACCTGTCCACCTATTGGGCGTTCAACAAAACATCTTCTCCATACAGCCAGTAGCTATCGGCTATTGGATGTGTCTGATCCCCAAAAAGGAATAGAGTTGGAATAATTTTTGATCCAGAGGAACCACACAGGTGTCCTGATGAATATCGGTTTCATATTCATGTGACTTTGCATTTAACAGTGGTAATACCTACTGGCATTAGTAAATCCACCACTTGTAAAGCATTCAAACAGTCGACTCTACACTCAGTCGGAGGCCCATCCTGTGTTGAACTAAGATTAGGAAGACTCCAGTCTGTGGCCCTCTCCTTTGTCCAAAAAATGATGTAATTTCTTTGCCCCAAACATCAATCTGCACTTAATCTGTTGGAAAGATTATATAGTTATACTATGACAGAAGAGTCCCTCCATCTTTTCCTCTTCTATGATTCAAGCAAAAGTGTTTTGACTCTGGTACTAGTCTTTCCCATAATATTAACTGGTGAGAAATGCCTTTTTCCCATAACATTGAATGTTCCTTCCCATAATAATGAATGGTGAGAAAAGCACCTTTTCTCATAACAACAACATAAATAGCTGGAGCACCATTTGATCGAGGAGACAACTCTGAGGGATCTTCCTGACAGGTTGTGCCGACTTGTCTCTTTCTTGCAAGAAATAAATGTTTTGTGTTAATCGTATCCAGCGACTCTGAGCCTAATTTTGAGAGAATTTTTCTAACATAATCCCACACAGGAAGCTCAGACGCTGACCCTTTATCCGATGTAAACCTACCTTCTCTGCTTTGTGTTGCTGGACTGCAGCACAGTCCCTGAAAGTGTGTCGTTCTGGAACAACAACAGGCGATGATCCTGCAGCGTCTGCGCATATGAGACTCTGCTGAAGTCAGTTCTCTTGGTGTACCACATGTTCTGTGCTGCCCTCTCCACAAGCAATCATCTGTCAGTGTACAGGGAGGACCTGAGCTCCTCCTGAGACGGCTCAGGTCCCTCAGTCACATGATGTGCACGTTTTATCACACTGAGAGTGCACTGTTCTGTCTGCTGGGGAGTTGCACTACAGACTGTCGGCGCCTGGACAAACCGGTGAAAAAGGCCGGTTCTGTTGGAGGCTAAACCCTCAGTGCTGTGGTGGAGCAACAGATGAGGATGAAACTGCATTCTGTTTTGGAGATCAATCAACATTTACTTATATAGCACCGTACAACAACCAGAGACTGACCAAAGTGCCTCAGACAGACATCTCCACAGCATCCAGGCAGGTCAGAGAGCTGCAGGAGGTCCTTTGTCCCCATGGCCATAAGGCTTTTAACAGTGACTGCTGACACGTTCTTCTCTAAATTTATTATTCTAATATACATTTAAAGTAAATTTAGTAAAGATTTTAAATCATTTTTGAGCCATTTGACTAAGTTTGAATTTCCCCCTCTGAGGGATGAATAAATTATTTTACCGTTCTATCAGATGAGTTACAGAATAAATCAGGTGATGAGTTTATTTAGAAAGGCAGTGTATTCGATTACTTTCCACAAGTTAATCCATTAGGTTTAAAATGATCCCAGAGGAATTTGAACCTTGAAACTGTGCTTCTGACTCATTTTTAAGTCCAACTTTTTGTATATCATCAGGTCTGGAACTGGCCTGGAGTCCCAGGGGCTGAGACACCCCCCCAGTTCATAACTTTGTTTTCCAGCCCAGTGTCACGCCATTTCGTTTTAAAGTCTTAACGTTTGTGGCCCTTCAACATAACAGGTTATGCATGGCTGTACATGTGCAAGGCTGAGATTTGTTTTAATGGCAGTGGTGTTGCACTGTGTGGCGCCTGCAGGGGGAGCCAGAGAGCAACGTTTTTCCAAATTCTCTATTATTACTTCATGTTTTTTCCTTCCAGGAGCTGTGGTTTCATTTCATTAAAAGGAGACTTGAGTTAATGGTTTTATCTCCAGGATGGTGACGAGTCCACAGCTTCGAAAACTCAACATGTAAGAAACTTTGACCCAGATTCAGACTGATAAACAGAAATGTGCATTTAACTCCAGAACATTAACATCAGTCAACAACTGAAGCTTAAAGCTGCAGCAGTTAAGTTTAGACACAGCAGACCTCACTCATTAAGACTCAACATGATATTTATTACTGGATCAACGTCTTAAAATTCTAACAAACATGTGGAACAACATAAAAAATATTTTGTATTTACAGCAGATTCAGAACAGCAGCCTGGAACAGTGAATAAAATGCAGCCGGACGTCAGTGTCCGAACATCTCCTGCGAGGCGTAGGTCATGTAGAGGAAGCCGTCCTCGTCCTGGTGGTCTTTGTACACCTGAGCCATGGTGAGGGACATGCTGGCCAGCCCGCTGTTGTTGATGAGCAGGTAGAAGGCCTGACTGGGGAGCAGCGCCATCCGGTTCCTGAGAGGAGACAGAGCTGCCGCCAGTTAGCTGCTCCTCACGGACTCTGAAACATTTTAAACCTGCTTTTTAACTCTACTGCATCCTTCTGGTAGCAGGAAGAAGCGACATGCCAAAGTCTCACCTCTGAGGGAAGTTAAACGGATGCCAGCAGACTTCAACCACAAATGTTGATCAGGCCTGAAAGATTCTGCTCTGATCCAGTCCAAGTCTATGAAACCTGGATTCCAGCATTAAGTTATTGTTTGGCTTCATTAAAACTCGGATGTGCTCTATAAAAGCTTTAATTTCCACCGATACTTCCAACAAGATGTTAGTTTATGTATTAAAAAAGGAAACTCCAGAAAACATTTACATTAAAAGTAGGAAGCAGTCACAAGCAGGTCCTGTGACGGCTTTTATGTGGCTACCGAGAGGAGCTCCAGAGGAGACCCACAGGAGGAGCTCCAGAGGAGACCCACAGGGGGACCTCCAGAGGAGACCCACAGGGGGACCTCCAGAGGAGACCCACAGGGGGACCTCCAGAGGAGACCCACAGGGGGACCTCCAGAGGAGACCCACAGGGGGACCTCCAGAGGAGACCCACAGGGGGAGCTCCAGAGGAGACCCACAGGGGGAGCTCCAGAGGAGACCCACAGGAGGAGCTCCAGAGGAGACCCACAGGGGGACCTCCAGAGGAGACCCACAGGGGGACCTCCAGAGGAGACCCACAGGGGGACCTCCAGAGGAGACCCACAGGGGGACCTCCAGAGGAGACCCACAGGAGGAGCTCCAGGAGACCCACAGGAGGAGCTCCAGGAGACCCACAGGAGGAGCTCCAGGAGACCCACAGGAGGAGCTCCAGGAGACCCACAGGAGGAGCTCCAGGAGACCCACAGGAGGAGCTCCAGGAGACCCACAGGAGGAGCTCCAGGAGACCCACAGGAGGAGCTCCAGGAGACCCACAGGAGGAGCTCCAGAGGAGCTCCAGGAGACCCACAGGAGGAGCTCCAGGAGACCCACAGGAGGAGCTCCAGAGGAGCTCCAGGGGACCCACAGGAGGAGCTCCAGGGGAGCTCCAGGAGACCCACAGGAGGAGCTCCAGGGGACCCACAGGAGGAGCTCCAGGAGACCCACAGGAGGAGCTCCAGGAACTGATAACCAACCCCTCTATGGATATCCAGCTCCAGTCATTTACAGACTGCTGTTAGGAACAGAGTTACGGATCCCATTTTTAACTGGGACCAAATGTGGTCAGTTACAGGATCATTGGTGGGAGAAGAGCCTGTTAAAGTAGAACTATGGTTTTGCTAAAGTGTGAAAAACTCATTCATTTTTCCTTTAGAATGAATTTAGACCATAGAGGAGAAATGTTATTAGTCTTCAGGAGGCTCAACACTCAAATGTTGGTCAAAAGTTGTTACCAACGAGTGCTCAAGGCTGAAGATCTACATTTTTCCCTCTACGATGGCCACCATCTGATCACCAAACCAGATGAAACCACTGAGAAGTAGCTGTGAAGAAACGTTCAGGTTGAAATGCACTTTGAAGCTTTACATTTCTGCAGCAACAAGGTGATTCCCAAAGAGCTATTAGCTGAAAACTTGGCATATCTCAGCATGGTGTGCAGTGTGTCCTTAAAACATTTGAGGAAACTGGACAAGTGGAGGACAAAAGAAGAAGTGTCAGGCCTAAAAAACTATCTACAGCAGATGAACAGGATCTGAAAGTGATGTCCTTAAGAAAGAGGAAAAAATCCAGCTGTGACCTGACAGGACCTGAGAGATGCATCTGGACCTTCAGCTGATCCATCTACTGTTGGCCCAAGCCTCATCAGAAATGGTCTCCATGGAAGGGTGGCTGTCAAGAAGCCGTTCTTAAGGAAGGGAAACAGGGAGAAAAGGCTGAGCTGTGCCAAATGACACAAGAAGTGGACTGAAAATCAGTGGCAACAGGTCTTATGGAGGGATGAATCCTCCCCAGAGCCCGGACCTCAACATTATTGAAGCAGTGTGGGATCATCTGACAGAGAACGGAACAAAAGGCAGCCCACATCCAAAGAAGAGCTTTGGGATGTCCTTCAAGAAGCCTGGAGAACTATTCCTGAAGACTCCTTAAAGAAATGACAGAAAGCTTGTCTCAGAGGGTTCAGGCTGTGTTGGAGAATAAAGGAGCTCAGACCAGAGATTCACTTTAAAGCTGCTGAGAACTGAGAAAAAACTCTGTTTCTGCCTCAGATTCTGTGGGAGAATAAAGGATCGAATCCAGAACAGAGATGAGACTTTTCTTCACTTTCCACAGTCACAGAAACATTTGGGAGAACTTATTCTTCATCATTTTCCATGTGCACAGATTACAAAGCGCACGTGTAATTTATAAAGAGTTGATTCAACGACTTTAAACCATGTTTCCACATAGTTAAAAACTCTGGCTTCAAATCAAGTCTGAACTTTGTCTTTTTTAGATTATTCACTACAGAGCACCACGTGATGAAGAAAATACAGATAAAGTTCCGCTAAAATACTGAGAAAGCTATCAGACACGGTGATTTATTCCTTTATCTGTGACTGTTTAACTCCAGAAATTGATTTCAGGTCTCAGGAGTCAAAGTGTCAGGATTAAGTTGCCCAACTTTCTGCTGACCAAGCAGAAACATGTTGGAAATGTGCAGAGAAGCAAAGAATTCAGACATTAATGAGAGAGGCCTGGCTGCCCATTGCCCAGGAATTAGACCCATCCAGCTCAGACCTCACTGGAAAACACTAAAATACAAGGCTTCACCTTATAACTGACCGTTTGTTTGCACCTGACACCACAATAAACAGGTCTGCATTTCATTTCAGCAGTTTGGTGCTGAATAAACTTGTAAATATTCGCCTTTTTTGTGATTTCATAGCAGATAAAAGATGAAAGATTATGATAAACCGTAATTAGAAGTCAGTCAGATCCGTTCATAGCACAGAAAGTCACAGTTTCCAGGACTCCTGGCACTGACTGAGCCTTGGACAGCTGCTCACCTGATGATGGTCACGAACTGGGTCATGGTGAGCTCGTGCGGCACCAGGAACTTGGTCTTGTCCAGCGGAGGCAGGTACTTCTCCCGCTCGTAGCGCTCGATGATGACCTGCGAAGAATGAATGAAGCTGAGCCTCAGAGAGCCGGGTTAAAGCCGGGTTAAAGCCGGGACAGACAGACTGACCCGCCTCAGAGAGCCGGGTTAAAGCCGGGTTAAAGCCGGGACAGACAGACTGACCCGCCTCAGAGAGCCGGGTTAAAGCCGGGACAGACTGACTGACCCGCCTCAGAGAGCCGGGTTAAAGCCGGGACAGACAGACTGACCCGCCTCAGAGAGCCGGGTTAAAGCCGGGACAGACAGACTGACCCGCCTCAGAGAGCCGGGTTAAAGCCGGGACAGACAGACTGACCCGCCTCAGAGAGCCGGGTTAAAGCCGGGACAGACTGACCCGCCTCAGAGAGCCGGGTTAAAGCCGGGACAAACCGACCCGCCTCAGAGAGCCGGGTTAAAGCCGGGACAGACAGACTGACCCGCCTCAGAGAGCCGGGTTAAAGCCGGGACAAACCGACCCGCCTCAGAGAGCCGGGTTAAAGCCGGGACAGACTGACTGACCCGCCTCAGAGAGCCGGGTTAAAGCCAGGACAGACAGACTGACCCGCCTCAGAGAGCCGGGTTAGAGCCAGGACAGACTGACCCGCCTCAGAGAGCCGGGTTAAAGCCGGGACAGACAGACTGACCCGCCTCAGAGAGCCGGGTTAAAGCCGGGACAGACAGACTGACCCGCCTCAGAGAGCCGGGTTAAAGCCGGGACAGACAGACTGACCCGCCTCAGAGAGCCGGGTTAAAGCCGGGACAGACAGACTGACCCGCCTCAGAGAGCCGGGTTAAAGCCGGGACAGACAGACTGACCCGCCTCAGAGAGCCGGGTTAAAGCCGGGACAGACAGACTGACCCGCCTCAGAGAGCCGGGTTAAAGCCGGGACAGACAGACTGACCCGCCTCAGAGAGCCGGGTTAAAGCCGGGACAGACTGACCCGCCTCAGAGAGCCGGGTTAAAGCCGGGACAGACTGACCCGCCTCAGAGAGCCGGGTTAAAGCCGGGACAGACAGACTGACCCGCCTCAGAGAGCCGGGTTAAAGCCGGGACAGACTGACCCGCCTCAGAGAGCCGGGTTAAAGCCGGGACAGACAGACTGACCCGCCTCAGAGAGCCGGGTTAAAGCCGGGACAGACAGACTGACCCGCCTCAGAGAGCCGGGTTAAAGCCAGGACAGACTGACCCGCCTCAGAGAGCCGGGTTAAAGCCGGGACAGACTGACCCGCCTCAGAGAGCCGGGTTAAAGCCGCACTTACCGGGATTTTGTTGGGGAACTTGGACCTGATCCCCGCCACCTCCTGCTTCCTCGTGGCTGCGCAGAGAAAAGAAAAGTCAGTGATCACCCGGCAGGTTCCGCCCGGTTCTGCTGCGTGCTGTTCGGGGCATTTACCGAAGCTCTTCCTCAGTTTGAAGGGTTTGCTCTGCAGCTGAGTCTTGTCAAACGGAGGCATGCTCTGGGTGTGTGTATGTGTGTTTGATGGAGGTAACAGCGGCGGGGCGCGCGGAGTTCAGCACGCGGACCGTCCCGAGCTGCAGTTAAATAGAGGCGGCTGTGGCGCATCAGCTGATTAGCACATGTTCGCTGTCACAGCCTGCATCATCTGCGGAACTTAATCAGGTTAGAGCCGCAGCGGAGCTCCGGCCGCTCCCAGGACCCTCAGGGGTCCTCGGGGCCCCCAGCACCCCCCCTCCCCTCAGCCAACATGAATTCAGTTCAGAATCCACCGCAGAGTTCCGTTTCATTGAACGCATCATTTAGTTTTACTCATTTAGCTGAAAATTAAGTTTATGTATATCACAACAGATGTCACTTAAAGGCACTTAAATTATAAAGTGCAATTCAAGCCAGTTACAATTTTTTTTGTTTCTGTATTTAAAATATATTTATAATTAAACTTCTTTGTGCCTTAATGAGTCTTATTAGACATGTTCAGATTGTAAATGAACATATTTCATTAAAGGACAGAAAAGAAAAGAAAATCATGTCAATCATTCAGCCATCAGCCAATCCTGTGAGATCTTTAAGTAGTGGGTTGGGCTTAACGGAGTGACGTCATCGCACAGGTGAGTCAAGCTGTAACACCTCACAGACAGCAGTATGGGTGTTCCTTCAAAATTAAAGCTTTCTGGGGGACTGCTGTTTGCTCTAGACTGCTCTGATTGGTCAGCTACTGCAGCCTGATTAGGCCACACCCACCTTTTGAGTTAGGACACGCCCCCAGAGCAGGATGAGTCATCAGCAGTTCTTAAACTGTTTCTAATCAGAAACTGCTTGAAAATGCTCAAAGAAAGCAACTTTTAACGTTATAATTTTCGTCACTGATGGACAGGAAGTTGGTGGAAATCATAACAAAACAACAACAAAGATTTAGATTTCACATGAACTTTAAAGTTAGGACGACGCTAAAGCTTTTAAGACAAATTATGTCCGTATCATTGTGCTGGAAAATAATCTCTTACTTTACTTTTTATAACTCTTTTCTGGTTTTTGGGTAGTAGTAAGAAAATAAGTAAGATTTTGTACATTTTTAACACCTCAGAAATAACTAACTAACGTTAGAAAGCAAATAAACAGATTCTATTTGTCCACAAAAATGCTTTCTTTATTTTTACACCATAATATGAATTTTTATTTTGATCATTTTTCAATATCTCTGCTTTTATTGTCTTTTGTTGTATGTTCTACGTACTTATGTATTCTTATTGCATATCTTATTGTATTTAAAAAAACAAACGCATATATACATATCAAATATATATTTAATTTTTTATATTAATTTCTAATCTTTGTATATTTACATATAAGCACATGTCTTTATAAATTTATCGACAAATACATTTTGTAGCTTTACTTGTCATTTCAGCATAATTTGGATGGTTATTTGTTATTCTTTATGGGTTGTTCTGTATTTAGTCAGACCTTCTGTTTCTATTCCATTAAAAATGCAAGTTTTCCAGTTTATTTACAGCATCTTATTGTGAAGGTCCTCACCGGAAGCTGCGGTGTTGCGTTGCTTCCGGTACCTTCACGGCTCTTCATCTGACAGCTGCTTCAGGCAGGAGTTGTGCGCTCCAGCACGGAGGACTGTAGATGGACTGCGTTTCGCTGCGGAGGATCTTTAGCCGAAGCGGGTGACAGAACCGGACCGAACCAGCCCACACCGCCCCGGTCCGGCCATGGACGAGCAGGCGGGCCCCGGCGTGTTCTTCACCAGCAGCAGCGGCGGCTCGCCCGGCGGCGGAAACCTTAAAGCCCCGCAGCCTGGCGACTTCTGCGGCGGAGAGGCGGCCAGGGCTCAGTACAGCATCCCGGGGATTCTGCACTTCCTCCACCATGAGTGGGCCCGGTACGAGGTGGAGCGCGCGCAGTGGGACGTGGAGCGGGCCGAGCTGCAGGTGAGCGGCGCCTCGGTTCGGTTGTTTGGTGCTAACCGGGTTAGCTGCGGGTCCGGTTCGTTCTGTGAGAGTAGCTCCGCTTTGGCGTGATGTTAGCTTGCGCGTGAGATCACCTGCGTGATGACGCCACTTTACCTGCACGCAGGTCCATTATCGGACAAAAGGTGACGCCGGCTGCAGCTAACAGCGGGTTCTTGGCTTTGTTTTGGTATTTTCTCGGTACTGAATCATTTGTCCTTGCACGCCAACATAGACCAGCGGGCCCCCCGGAAGTGGGCAGCGACTCGAGGGTTTCTGTCCCGAACATCAGCCCTGAGCTCACCTTTGTAGCACCTTCTGTCCGATAATGGACGCATGTGTTGTGCTATCAGCTGTAACTTCACACCAGTGAGCCGAGGCGGCCCTGCTGGCTGGTTCCGGTGATTTCTCACAGTTTGGACCTCAGAACTGCAGTAAGACTGTTCGGGCCTCATAAGGAAGGAGTTTTAGGAGCTTGTTCACATTCAGAAAATGACGCCGGTTCTACAGAACATTTTCTCCCACTGCTGCCTCCACAGTTTTAGATGTGATCTCCGAACTGAAGCGATGTCTGAGCGCTGCACAGGAGGCAGGCTCCGTGATGTCTGACATGAATCTGAACATATTTCAGCTTTTGGCAGATGCTCTGCAGGCTCCATCCTTACTACCAGGAAGATCTCTGCTGTGGAGATCTCTGCCTCCAGCCCCTCACAGGTCCTCACAGGTCCTCACAGGTCCTCACAGGTCCTCACAGCCCCTCACAGGTCCTCGCAGGTCCTCACAGCCCCTCGCAGGTCCTCACAGCCTCTCACAGCCTCTCGCAGCCTCTCGCAGCCCCTCGCAGGTCCTCACAGGTCCTCACAGCCCCTCACAGGTCCTCACAGCCCCTCACAGCCCCTCACAGCCTCTCACAGCCTCTCACAGCCTCTCACAGGTCCTCGCAGGTCCTCACAGGTCCTCGCAGGTCCTCGCAGGTCCTCACAGCCCCTCACAGGTCCTCACAGGTCCTCACAGGTCCTCACAGCCTCTCACAGCCTCTCACAGGTCCTCGCAGGTCCTCACAGGTCCTCGCAGGTCCTCGCAGGTCCTCGCAGGTCCTCACAGCCCCTCACAGGTCCTCACAGGTCCTCACAGGTCCTCACAGGTCCTCACAGGTCCTCATAGGTCCTCACAGGTCCTCACAGGTCCTCATAGGTCCTCACAGGT
The DNA here is from genome assembly GCF_036924035.1 of Leuresthes tenuis. Taxonomy (NCBI): domain Eukaryota; kingdom Metazoa; phylum Chordata; class Actinopteri; order Atheriniformes; family Atherinopsidae; genus Leuresthes; species Leuresthes tenuis. The sequence continues at coordinate 1,078,557 of NW_027325358.1, read as the reverse complement.
CCTCGCAGGTCCTCGCAGGTCCTCGCAGGTCCTCACAGCCCCTCACAGCCCCTCACAGGTCCTCACAGCCCCTCGCAGGTCCTCGCAGGTCCTCACAACCCCTCACAGGTCCTCGCAGGTCCTCGCAGGTCCTCGCAGGTCCTCACAGCCCCTCACAGGTCCTCACAGGTCCTCGCAGGTCCTCACAGGTCCTCACAGCCCCTCACAGGTCCTCACAGGTCCTCACAGCCCCTCACAGGTCCTCACAGGTCCTCGCAGGTCCTCACAGGTCCTCACAGGTCCTCACAGGTCCTCACAGGTCCTCACAGGTCCTCACAGGTCCTCGCAGCCCCTCACAGCCCCTCACAGGTCCTCACAGCCCCTCACAGCCCCTCACAGGTCCTCACAGGTCCTCGCAGGTCCTCGCAGGTCCTCGCAGCCCCTCACAGCCCCTCACAGGTCCTCACAGCCCCTCGCAGCCCCTCGCAGGTCCTCACAGCCCCTCACAGGTCCTCACAGGTCCTCACAGGTCCTCACAGGTCCTCACAGCCCCTCGCAGGTCCTCGCAGGTCCTCGCAGGTCCTCACAGCCCCTCACAGGTCCTCACAGCCCCTCGCAGGTCCTCGCAGGTCCTCACAACCCCTCACAGGTCCTCGCAGGTCCTCGCAGGTCCTCGCAGGTCCTCACAGCCCCTCACAGGTCCTCACAGGTCCTCGCAGGTCCTCACAGGTCCTCACAGCCCCTCACAGGTCCTCACAGGTCCTCACAGCCCCTCACAGGTCCTCACAGGTCCTCGCAGGTCCTCGCAGGTCCTCACAGGTCCTCGCAGGTCCTCACAGGTCCTCACAGGTCCTCACAGGTCCTCACAGGTCCTCACAGGTCCTCACAGGTCCTCACAGGTCCTCACAGGTCCTCACAGGTCCTCACAGGTCCTCACAGGTCCTCGCAGCCCCTCACAGCCCCTCACAGGTCCTCACAGGTCCTCACAGCCCCTCACAGCCCCTCACAGGTCCTCACAGGTCCTCGCAGGTCCTCGCAGGTCCTCGCAGCCCCTCACAGCCCCTCACAGGTCCTCACAGCCCCTCGCAGCCCCTCGCAGGTCCTCACAGCCCCTCACAGGTCCTCACAGGTCCTCACAGGTCCTCACAGGTCCTCACAGCCCCTCGCAGGTCCTCGCAGGTCCTCGCAGGTCCTCACAGGTCCTCACAGGTCCTCACAGGTCCTCACAGGTCCTCACAGCCCCTCGCAGGTCCTCGCAGGTCCTCGCAGGTCCTCGCAGGTCCTCACAGGTCCTCACAGGTCCTCACAGCCCCTCACAGGTCCTCGCAGGTCCTCGCAGGTCCTCGCAGGTCCTCGCAGGTCCTCGCAGGTCCTCGCAGGTCCTCACAGGTCCTGCTGTGTTTTCATCTGAAACTGTGGACCCACAGGTGTTGGATGTCACTGCAGGTAATTTAGACTCTTTGTGCCGTCCCTCTGAGTCACTTTCGGCTCTGTGAGGCGCTGCGGTCGCAGTTTGGCCTCCGGCCGGCTCTTATTAAACGGATAAATACCATCTCTGTCCAAACTCTCCTCCTCCGTGTTTTTTCTTCTGAGCCAGACTAAGGAGAGAAGCAGTCTGTGAGAGTTTCAGCTGCAGTCTCTGTCGGACAGCTCAGTGTAGCTCTGATGTTTAATGATCTGTGGAAGAGCTGCTTCCATCCACCGCTGATATGGATCGTTGTGACGGGAAATCAGTGGAGTCTGAGGAACATTAAGAGACTAATTCTACGGCTCAGCCGTCAGTGGCAGGAACATGGTGCTTCTTTCATGTTATTTAACCCATAATTACCCTGAGGTGAGAAACTAAATGTTCTGCTGTCAGCTGCACTGAGGAGCATGCATCTTCCATCCAGCAGCAGCCTCAGAGGATATAAGAGCCCAGTGGATAAACTATATCTGAGGCTAATGTTCCAGCAGAGTTAGCTAAAGACTGTGAATGTGCAGCAAACACTTTTCATCCCACTGTTTTAACAGTGAATATCTGTATCTATATATAGAGCTGCAGTGTTTCTGGTCTGACTGGAGGAGCAGCTTCATTATGTGTTAAATCACAGCAGCTGTCCAGGTGTGGATGACAGGTAACTATGGAAACACACCTGAACTCGCCCCAGCAGCATGACAGAAACTAACCTCCACCCACGTCCTGCTGAAGCCTTCGTGGTTGAACCTCTCTGGGAGCTCCTGACTGATATAATTCCTCAGTTCTGTCAGAAACTTTCTTTAAGAGGTGTTAAAACAGAGCTTAAACCGACACTTAACCTTAAACCTTTAACCAAAGTCTGTCTGAAACATCTCAAAAAGAGCTCAGAAAACTGTCAGGTTGTTAAAGAAAGAGCAGAACGTCATCTTTAATGGTGTTGGAGCTCAGTTTTCTCTGTCAGATAACAGCTGAGCTGTGCGGCTGAACACAGGAAGAGATTTCAGCCAATCACACGGCAGCTCGGTCTCTGGCTGTTTGGGGGCTTCTCTTTGATTTTCCTCCCCATGGAGCCGGCTGCCAGTGGGACCTGAAACCAGCTTCAGCTGTAAATCCATCTGTACTGCTGCTGTGCAGCAAGAGAGGAACCAGGAGAGGAACCAGGAGAGGAACCAGGGGAGGAACACCAGGAGAGGAACACCAGGAGAGGAGGAACCAGGAGAGGAAGCAGGAGAGGAAGCAGGAGAGGAAGCAGGAGAGGAAGCAGGAGAGGAAGCAGGAGAGGAACCAGGAGAGGAACCAGCAGAGGAACCAGCAGAGGAACCAGCAGAGGAACCAGGAGAAGCAGCAGGAGAGGAAGCAGGAGAGGAACCAGGAGAGGAAGCAGGAGAGGAAGCAGGAGAGGAAGCAGGAGAGGAACCAGGAGAGGAACCAGGAGAGGAACCAGGAGAGGAACCAGCAGAGGAACCAGCAGAGGAACCAGGAGAAGCAGCAGGAGAGGAAGCAGGAGAGGAAGCAGGAGAGGAAGCAGGAGAGGAAGCAGGAGAGGAAGCAGGAGAGGAACCAGGAGAGGAACCAGGAGAGGAACCAGGAGAGGATCTGTCCAACGCTGACGGACTTTATGTCTGAAACCCAGAGTGTAGCTTCCTCTGAGGAAGAGGAAGCTGAGGAAACTGAGGAAGCTGCTGAGGAAGCTGCTGAGGAAGCTGAGGAAGCTGAGGAAGCCGGGGCAGGTTGCTCAGTTTATCCTCCACACACAAAGAAAAAGAGCTCGTTTCACATCTTTACTTCAGAGCAGCTTCTTTCCTCGTCCTGTGAGCTCAGCCCCCTTCCACCTCGGTTTGAATGAATGTAGGTTCATGACTTTGAGTCATTTCTCTCATTTCAGAGAAGCTGAATGCAGTGGCTGTAACCACGGTTACACCGACCCTGTAATAACATCAGTTTCTCCAACAGGGCGGAGCTTCATCTCTGTCTGAGGTTAGAAACCACAAAAACACTCTTTGTGTGGTCAGATTTTATACATCTGGTCAAAGAAACATCTGGAAAACCAGCCGGATCATATCTGAGAGCTCAGGAAGTCGGCTACGGTGCAGGAAAAGGGACAAAACTCAGACTACTGAGCAGCGACTGACGTGTCCAATCAGCTGCTGCGTCAGTCAGCTGGTCGGCAACACGTTTAGTCTGGAAACAAACTCCTTCCCAATCACTCAGGAACAAAAGGTGCCTTTTTATGTCCAATTTTATTAGAAGTAAAAGGAAAAAAGAGCCGTTTTGATCGGTTTTATTCAGGTTTTTCTTTGGTGGTAAAGATGATCTCACAGTTCTGTCAGGCCAAACTTCAGGAGGCCTCTTCTCTCTGTGGAGTTCCTCAGGATTCTGTATCTGGGCCCCTTCGGCTGAGTCTGGACCAAATGTCGCAGCTTATTATGCAGACGACTCCCAGGTTTATCTTTCTCTGATATGCAGCAGCTTCCTGTCTCTGGGAAATAAAAACTTCAATGACTTTAAACTTTCTACATTTTATTGAGACAAAGACTTGCGTTTGGATCTGAAACCATGTGGGACAATCGGCTGATAATAGTTTTTATTGGAATCGTCTTTTATTCAAATCGTCATGTAAAGCTGCAGCTCTGCTTTTAACGTGAACATCTCCTGATTGTTTGATTCACTTCTAAGGTTTTAAGTTGGCTGATGAGGCTTCTTCTGAATCCCTCAGATCTGCTTCCAGTTTTCAAGTCACAAAACGCACGTTTATTTCTGGCCTTTTCGTCCTTTTCTGTAAAAGCTTCTTTGAACTGAAGAAGAAGAAGTTCAGCGGCGGTTCTCAGAGCCACAGATGCTGTAAAATCAGATGTTTGACGTATTTTTGGCTGAAATAAGCCACAGGAACAGCTGAGTGTAAAATCTAAAGCCTGTCGCTGTGAACATAGCTTTATTTGTAAGTCTCTTTGGATAAAAGCGTCTGATAAATACAGAAACACTGAAACCAGGAAGTATTTGGCCATTTTTTTCATTAAAAGTGACTGAAACTGTTAAAATCAGCTGAATGAGTTGTCTGTAAAATTGTGATGAGGGTGTATTTAATGTAAGAATATCTGATATCAGCCATTTTTCCCGTGCTGTTGTCAGTTAGTCTGGTGAAAGATGGTGAAAGATGGTGAAAGATGGCGAAAGATGGTGAAAGATGGCGAAAGATGGCGAAAGATGGCGAAAGATGGTGAAAGATGGCGAAAGATGGAGAAAGATGGTGAAAGATGGTGAAAGATGGTGAAAGATGGCGAAAGATGGCGAAAGATGGTGAAAGATGGTGAAAGATGGCGAAAGATGGCGAAAGATGGAGAAAGATGGTGAAAGATGGCGAAAGATGGCGAAAGATGGCGAAAGATGGCGAAAGATGGCGAAAGATGGTGAAAGATGGCGAAAGATGGTGAAAGATGGTGAAAGATGGTGAAAGATGGTGAAAGATGGTGAAAGATGGCGAAAGATGGTGAAAGATGGCGAAAGATGGTGAAAGATGGTGAAAGATGGAGAAAGATGGTGAAAGATGGCGAAAGATGGTGAAAGATGGCGAAAGATGGTGAAAGATGGCGAAAGATGGTGAAAGATGGTGAAAGATGGAGAAAGATGGTGAAAGATGGCGAAAGATGGTGAAAGATGGTGAAAGATGGTGAAAGATGGAGAAAGATGGTGAAAGATGGCGAAAGATGGTGAAAGATGGCGAAAGATGGCGAAAGATGGCGAAAGATGGTGAAAGATGGCGAAAGATGGAGAAAGATGGTGAAAGATGGTGAAAGATGGTGAAAGATGGCGAAAGATGGCGAAAGATGGCGAAAGATGGCGAAAGATGGAGAAAGATGGTGAAAGATGGCGAAAGATGGCGAAAGATGGCGAAAGATGGCGAAAGATGGCGAAAGATGGCGAAAGATGGCGAAAGATGGCGAAAGATGGCGAAAGATGGCGAAAGATGGTGAAAGATGGCGAAAGATGGCGAAAGATGGTGAAAGATGGAGAAAGATGGTGAAAGATGGCGAAAGATGGCGAAAGATGGTGAAAGATGGCGAAAGATGGCGAAAGATGGCGAAAGATGGCGAAAGATGGCGAAAGATGGTGAAAGATGGTGAAAGATGGTGAAAGATGGCGAAAGATGGCGAAAGATGGCGAAAGATGGTGAAAGATGGCGTAAACTCAGACGCTGGGACTATCCCCCCGTTTCACATCAGAAATCCACAGACTCTGTGGTGAAGTCGTTGCTGCTGACTTTTCTGAAGCAGCTGCTGTCTGAGGGTTTCCCTCTGCTGCCTGTCATGTGACCTCAGGAGGGAGCTCTGAGATCCCGCCCAGGTCACCTCTGACCTCTGACCTCCCACGTTAGCGTCCTGCTGATGTTGGAGCTCAAAGCAGCTGCTGTCATCAGGAGGGCTGCAGCTTCACACTCAGCCGGTTCCTGACAGCCACAAACGGACCCTCAGCTGAACCGATACCTCGTTACAGCACCTTAGAACGTTCTGCAGGTTCCTGTGCAGGCGCCACATCAGGGTTCCTCTGGGGCGTTTGTGTTGATGACATCACAGCGACACAGCTGAGATCATCCAGATGTGTTGATGGGAAGCAGACTCTCCTCCTTCATGCTGAGTCCTGCCTTCTGTTGATGTTCTGCTGACCTGAGCATCACTTCCACCTTTTTATCCACATGAAAACAACAGAAAATCAGTAAAACCTCCTGATTCTGTTTCCCTGCTTTGATGCTCTGATTGGCTCGTGGGTGACTCTAAGTTTACCCACTCATGGCAGCAGCACTCTGCCTGAATAATGCAGCTGAGAGGGTTGTGAGAGCTCTCAGGAGTGTTTTATGTAACTCTGGCAGGCCTCAGATGAGCAACAACAAACTGGGCGACGCCAGTCCTTCCTGCTCTCTTTGTGTCTCTGAGCTGCCGTATAAGGAAAGGCATGCACACCTGCTTGTTGTGCAGACGGGTGTCCGCCGCAGGCGAATGCCACCCGAGCCACGCCTCGGTGCTGTGAGCAGGCTTTGTTTAGCCAGGCGGCGAGCCAAGGTTTCCACCAGGAGCACCGCGATGAAGTCATAAATATGTGATCATACAGGTCAGATATCAGCACACCCTAATGAGAGGAGAGCTCAGGAACAGCCAGAGGGGGCAGTGTGGGGGAAATATTTACCCTGCTGGGCAGATTTCTCATGCTGCATTCAGGTGTTGTTGGGATAAAAGGATTTTCTGTAATGGAGTTACTCGAAGGAATCGTTTCAGCCCAGTTCTACCCAGAGTCGGGCTGCTTTCTGAGTGTTTCTGAGTGTTCCAGCTGTGGGTCGGGCTGAGTCTCGGCCTCAGCTGGAGGAGTTTCAGCATCTCTGGACCTCAGTGATGGTAGAGCTGGTCAGATGGATCAGGGCTTCATCAGCAGTAATGAGGGCGCTGCTCCTCATAAGAGAAAGATGATGAAGATTGTTCTGTTAAAGCTTCGTCGTCCACATTTTTGGTTATTTTAGAATATATAACCATATATGACTGTTCTGGTCAGGGTTCTGCAGCTTGAGTTTCTTTTGGGAAACCTTTTCTTCCTGTATTTGAATGAAACTTGTTAAAGCCAGAGTGTTCCCTGGAGGCCTTTCTGTTTGCAGCGACAGATATTGGTCAGCTGTTAGCTGTTAGCAGCATCGCTGTGAGCTGTTAGCTGTGAGCTGTGAGCTGTTAGCTGTCAGCTGTTAGCTGTGAGCTGTTAGCTGTTAGCAGCATCGCTGTGAGCTGTAAGCTGTGAGCTGTGAGCTGTGAGCTGTTAGCTGTCAGCTGTTAGCTGTTAGCTGTCAGCTGTCAGCTGTTAGCTGTTAGCAGCATCGCTGTGAGCTGTTAGCTGTAAGCTGTTAGCTGTTAGCAGCATCGCTGTGAGCTGTTAGCTGTTAGCAGCATCGCTGTGAGCTGTTAGCTGTTAGCTGTGAGATGTGAGCTGTGAGATGTGAGCTGTTAGCTGTGAGCTGTTAGCTGTTAGCTGTGAGCTGTTAGCAGCATCACTGTGAGCTGTTAGCTGTGAGCTGTTAGCAGCATCACTGTGAGCTGTTAGCTGTGAGCTGTTAGCAGCATCGCTGTTAGCTGTGAGCTGTGAGCTGTTAGCAGCATCACTGTGAGCTGTTAGCTGTTAGCAGCATCGCTGTTAGCTGTGAGCTGTTAGCTGTTAGCAGCATCACTGTGAGCTGTTAGCTGTTAGCAGCATCACTGTGAGCGGTTAGCTGTTAGCAACATCGCTGTTAGCTGTGAGCTGTTAGCTGTTAGCTGTGAGCTATTAGCTGTGAGCTGTTAGCTGTTAGCAGCATCACTGTTAGCTGTTAGCTGTTAGCAGCATCGCTGTGAGCTGTTAGCTGTGAGCTATTAGCTGTTAGCAGCATCACTGTTAGCTGTTAGCTGTGAGCTGTTAGCTGTTAGCAGCATCGCTGTGCTTGTTGAAGGTGGCGATCGCTTAATGACTGGCTGTGATTGGCTGGTTGTCAGGTCAGGGTGTCCATCCTCACTTCAGGAGTTTGTTATCGGTCTAAAATCCTCGCCCCAGCAGAGGAATGATCAGTCTGATCACCTGAGGTGGGCGGCCTTTTACACCGTGACCTTTAACCTCCCTCCTCTCAGTGACGTCATGCATTGCATAAACATGACTCCACCCCCGACCCTGAAAGGTTCTCTTTAGCGGAACCGAGGGAGGAGAATATTCCTGTTTGGTCTGCAGTTATGTGTCAGAGCGACCCTACGTGCACGTGCCTGCGTGCACGTTAGCATCAGGATTCCCAGCTGCAGCACACTGGCTCCTAATGAGGGTTGTTCTCAGAGGAGATAATCATGGTGTAATATTGGATAATAACACGTTTCTGCTGGAGTCTGTTTGAACAGGAAGAGTCTCTCTGTGACCTCACAGCTGCAGAGTTTCTCATTTAAATACCTTTTCCTTCAGTGTCTGGATGCTGCTGTCACTTTATTTCTGTTTTTATCTGAAAAGATGCTGCTGTTTCCAGCAGAAACCTGCAGTTTGTTTTAAATGAAGAAACATTTTTACATGGGTCAGATTCGGGTCAGATTCGGCTCAGATTCGGCTCAGATTCGGGTCATAAAGCAGAAGACGGTCACTTGTTTAGCCCCAGCCCTGATGAGCGCCTCCTTGATGTTCTGTGATGGAGGGTTGAACCCAGACGGTGTGGAAGGCTCCCTGCCTCCTCCTCCTCGGCTCTTCAAGGCTTTGAGTTGTTCTAATTAAAGTCTCTGCAGCACGTTTGTCATCAGCATTCCCCGCAGGGAAGGAAGCGAGCGGCTTTCGTCATGCTGCTATTCTCGCTCTTCGCACAGCCAACCCACTACCCCCGTTTTCTTTGGCTTTCTCTCCTCCTCCTCTGGGCTTCATATCAGAGGACTTTCTCTCCTCCTCTGGGCTTCATATCAGAGGGCTTTCTCTCCTCCTCTGGGCTTCATATCAGAGGACTTTCTCTCCTCCTCTGGGCTTCATATCAGAGGACTTTCTCTCCTCCTCCTGTCTCTTTATCCCCCCCTTTGATCCAGCTCCTTTGTGAGGAAGGAGACGTGGAGTTTGGCGTCATGGTGATGCCAGCAGCGTGGGCAGCTCCAGTTTACAAAGTGTCTGTGAAACAGAAACATGAAGAAGAGGGAAGGTTTGGAGCTTGTTACCAGATTGAGTGACGCCTGGAGGGAGGTCCACAGAGATCTGAGTGGAGCTGATTAACAGTGGCGTGTTCACAGTGGAACATCACAGCGTCTTCTGGCTGTGTGTCGCCTAAAGGTGACACATTCTGCCTTTTTTAACGATCTGACACAAAGGTTTCATTGAGATGTTTCAGACAGACTTTGGTCCAAATATCTGTTGGTTTAAGCTCAGCGGCTCGCTGTCTCAGCCCTGTTTTAACACCTCTTTGTTGCTTTGTCTGTTTTCAGGGTGGAGCAGGAGCTCAACTCCACCCTTTGGTGTTCGTGGCAGTAAACAGACGTAATGAAGCTGTTCCTGCAGTCAGAAACACTCCAGCTCTACATATAGATACAGATAGTTACTGATCCCAGAGGGAAACAGGTTAGCAGTTAGCTGTAAGTTAGCAGTTAGCTGTGAGTTAGCTGTGAGTTAGCAGTTAGCTGTAAGATAGCAGTTATCTGTAAGTTAGCAGTTAGCTGTAAGTTAGCAGTTAGCTGTGAGTTAGCAGTTAGCTGTAAGTTAGCAGTTAGCTGTGAGTTAGCTGTTAGCTGTGAGTTAGCTGTTAGCTGTGAGTTAGCAGTTAGCTGTAAGATAGTAGTTATCTGTAAGTTAGCAGTTAGCTGTAAGTTAGCAGTTTGCTGTAAGTTAGCAGTTAGCTGTGAGTTAGCAGTTAGCTGTAAGTTAGCAGTAAGCTGTGAGTTAGCAGTTAGCTGTAAGTTAGCAGTTAGCTGTGAGTTAGCAGTTAGCTGTAAGTTAGCAGTTATCTGTAAGTTAGCAGGTAGCTGTAGGTTAGCAGTTAGCTGTAAGTTAGCAGTTTGCTGTAAGTTAGCAGTTAGCTGTAGGTTAGCAGTTAGCTGTAGGTTAGCAGTTAGCTGTAAGTTAGCAGCAGATGCTAGCAAACAATGCTTTCTCATCAGCAGTGATGGACCAAGCCGGAGATGTGCACAGCGTAACTCGTAGTAATGCATGTGAACCGTTAATTACTGCGTTTAAACATTTTGGATTTATTAACCTCATTAAACAGTTGGACCTGGAGACCTCCATCTTTATCAGAAACATGCCGATAATGTAACGCTAACACACAGAGAGTGAGGAGAGGACCGGTGTTTCCCCAGACTCTAACATCCTGTCCGGCTGCTTTCTGGTCTTCAGCTTGTGGAACTTAACTTAACTTCTGACCCCGTCTCAGTCGAGCTGCTTTCTTCTCAGTTTATCTGAGCAGCCGCAGCTTTTCCTCCCTCCACACACCCTCGTCTTCTGGAAGAATAATCCCTCACTGCTGCGGATTTAAGCAGCAGGAAATCCCTGTTTTCTCCTGTCCTGAAGTAATGTGGTCGATCCTGCTTCAGTGGGTCCGAGCGGCGGTTAAACCCCGTTTACAGAGGCTCAGAGTAACCTGTGAGAAAGAGGGAAAAGCAAAGCTGGGGGACCTCCATCTCACAAAGTTAACAGTGAAGAAGCAGGGATGTGACACATTATCTCTGATGTTTACAATGCTGCCAGAGCAGCGCTAAGCTAAGACCAAGCAGCACTCCCTGCATGAGCCAATCAGCTGTTCTGGAAGCTTCCTGATGACGTTTGGACGACATGAGGACAGATCTACAGAACCAGAGAGCTGCAGACAGAACCAGAGAGCTGCAGACAGAACCAGAGAGCTGCAGACAGAACCAGAGAGCTGCAGACAGAACCAAAGAGCTGCAGACAGAACCAAAGAGCTGCAGACAGAACCAGAGAGCTGCAGACAGAACCAGAGAGCTGCAGACAGAACCAGAGAGCTGCAGACAGAACCAAAGAGCTGCAGACAGAACCAAAGAGCTGCAGACAGAACCAGAGAGCTGCAGACAGAACCAAAGAGCTGCAGACAGAACCAGAGCGCTGCAGACAGAACCAGAGAGCTGCAGACAGAACCAGAGAGCTGCAGACAGAACCAGAGCGCTGCAGACAGAACCAGAGAGCTGCAGACAGAACCAGAGAGCTGCAGACAGAACCAGAGAGCTGCAGACAGAACCAAAGAGCTGCAGACAGAACCAGAGAGCTGCAGACAGAACCAGAGAGCTGCAGACAGAACCAGAGAGCTGCAGACAGAACCAGAGAGCTGCAGACAGAACCAAAGAGCTGCAGACAGAACCAAAGAGCTGCAGACAGAACCAGAGAGCTGCAGACAGAACCAAAGAGCTGCAGACAGAACCAGAGAGCTGCAGACAGAACCAGAGAGCTGCAGACAGAACCAGAGAGCTGCAGACAGAACCAGAGAGCTGGTTCCAGCAGCTGCTGGTTGAACCAGGAACAGATCCTCTGCAGAGTTACTGAAGCGTCTGAAAGCAGACGGTCCGATGGTGGGTCCAACACGGTCCGGCACCAACCGGCACCGGCTGTTTCCTGCAGCTTTGAGTCATTAAAACAGAGCCCTGTTAGAAGCTCTTTACTCTCAGCTCTGAGTTTATCTGGATCAGCAGTTTGGTTCTGATGGGAAGAAGCAGGAATGCAGCTCAGAGTGGATGGAAGCAGAGTTCTGCTCCCAGAGGAGGAAGAAACTCTCAGAGTGAAGCGTGAGTGGTTAAAAAGCAGGAATATTCCCAGCTTCACAGGAGGAAAAGTCTGCAACAGGGACTCACGTGCACCATCACATGCACTGACACACGCAGTGAGATGGACTCCCACAGCTCAGAATACAGCAGCTCTGATTACAGGACACACGTGGAGCGACTGCGCTGTCTGGGTTGAACTGTTCAGGCTGATTAAACTGCAGCTAAAAACATGGTTCCACGGTTCATTTTCACCATCTGCAGCAAAGGAAAAGAGAATTTAAAGAAGATGACCTGACAAGATGATCATCCATGAGTGGTCTTAATGTTCTGGCTGATAGCTGCACGTTTTTTCCAGTTAGTTTGAGTCTCCTGCAGGCAGAGAACATGAAGTAAGTTTACAGCAGGATGCACTTTCCACATGTTTAACATTTTCCTTCCATCAGATGATTTTCAGCTTAACTGGACTGGAAAACGCGACTAAAGTAGAGAAGGAGGTCGGCGTCGGGTCATCGGAGCGCTGCCATACAGCGTTGGTGGTAATCGTGCTGGGGTGGCCTCTGCAGTCAGCCGGTTTCCAGCGCCACTCTGCTGCTCGTGGATTTCACAGCCGAAACACGGCGTTCAGAATCTATAATTATGAGAAAACGCCTACAACACGCAGCAGATGCCGTCCTACGCAGGAGGCCATGAACATCCCACTGAGTTCATCACCATCCTCGGGTGCCATGGCAACAAGTGAGCGTCACTGAGCTTTGATGATGGAGTCGCTGCAAAGGTTTAGTCACATCTGCAGCGTGAGAAAGTGGAGTTAAACTGAAGCTGAATGCTGTGCGGAGGAGTCTGCTGGCTGCAGCGCCGCAGCTCAGCAGTTACATTAAATATAACTGCTGACCTGGTTTTGGTATCCTGGACCGGCTGGATAGCAGCTGGGTCTCTGCATGCAGGGCCTGCAGCTCCAGAGAAACAAGCTCAGAGTCAGCCGGTTCGGCCCGCTGAGCTTTGGACCGAGCTTTGGACCGAGCTCAGAAACAAGCTCAGAGTCAGCTGGTTCGGCCCGCTGAGCTTTGGACCGAGCTCAGAGCTCAGAGCAGCTCGGTTCGGCCCGCTGAGCTTTGGACCGGGCTCAGAGCTCAGAGCAGCTCGGTTCCATCGCGTTCCGGCAGCTCCTGACGGGATTCATTTCTGTTTTTACTCTCTGACCCTGAAAGTCTGAAAAACGGGAAAATAAGAAGGAAAGCCGTGTCCTCACTTTATTTCCTGTTTGACCTTTAACCCTGACTGGAGCTCCTCCCATCTCCCTGTGACGTCTTCTCTTCGGTTCAGTGTGTTGTCGTGGCAACGCGTGTGAATAGCACGCCGCTTTCTGCACCTTTCTCATGTCATTGTGCACATTTTGAGCTTTTCCTGTGTCGTTTTACTCCTTCTCAGGTTAAGATTGGGGCAGCGTTAGCGTAAAATGAGACGAAAGGCGCGGTTATTGCACGCCACATGGCTTTCCAGGTGACCGGGGGTTTAATGGTTCTGTCTAAAGTCTGAGGAAGTCCCGGGTTCTTCTGTTCCCACGCTGCTGCTTCGTCATCCGACGTTAAGTCGGATCAGAGTCGGATCAGGCACAGACGCCCTCGTTTCCCAGGAGGCTTTGGGGTCTGAACCTGCTGACCCTCAGAAAGTGGACCGAGCTGCAGGCGGCTGAAAGTTCAGGTTGGATTTGATGTTCACATCCGGCTCGGTTTCAGGCTTCAGCTGCAGGTGATTCCATGGCAGCTGTTAGCAGCTGAGGGTCACTTTAGGGTCACTTTAGGGTCACTTTAGGGTCACTTTAGGGTCACTTTAGGGTCACTTTCACCCCCTCAGATTGTTGTTTCTGTTTCACTGCTTTGCTTCTGCAGAGATCATCAAAGAGCAGATTATGACACAGTGCCCCCCCCCCCAGGACCCGACATACGAGTCCCTCATTGCTGTTGTTGTTTTTCTGTCCATCTGGACCCGTTTTGATCATATTTATCCACTTTGTTGACTCTGAGTGATTCTGATGGGAGCAAAGAGCCAATCAGTGGCTCCAAACGGTTTTATTTCAGACTAATTCTGGACGTCTCTTTTTACATTAAATGTCTTTGTTTTTTTCTTTTTGTTATCTCTGAAATATAACATTTCTTTTTTCCCATGTGGGTCTGTTTATTTCTGCCGGATGAAACAGCAGAAAATATATTCTGAATATCTGAAGAACTTTTTGTTTTATAAATGAGGTCAAAGTTTCATCAGGTGAAAGAAATTCATGATAAAAGATAAAAACAGCTGTAAATAATTTAATTTCAAAGAGAAATAAAGAAACTTTTGTTAAAAACATGCTCTGAAGTCATGAATTGGATCCATTTTTGAGTTCTCGCTGTCCTTTCAGGGCTTCCGTAGAACCCTGAAGCGTTTACATGTTCTCATGCATCGGTTCTTACTTTGTGTTTTTATCCTGTTATCATCTGAACTCTGGTGTTCGACTGCATCTTAACGTCTGATGAGTTCAGGGCCTCTTTTCTCTGTCGTGACTCGGTGTTTCCTCGCTGCTCTGCAGGCGCAGATCGCCTTCCTGCAGGGCGAGAGGAGGGGCCAGGAGAACCTGAAGAAGGACCTGGTGAGGAGGATCAAGATGCTGGAGTACGCCCTCAAACAGGAGAGGTGAGCGCCCCCCAAACATCTAGCAGCTGATCCTGAGGAGAATGAATGATCCTCCTCAGGATCTGTTATCAGCGGTTTGAGGCGTTCAGGGACCCTGCAGGTTCCACAGATCAGGACACATATAAAGAGCCAAGAACATCAAACACCTTCAAAATATGTGAAAAAGCTGTTTTCGTCTGCTTCTGAATTAAGTTTCTTGTCAATAAACGATAAAAAAGACATTTTTTATCATCATCAGTCTCTATTTCAGCTCCACAGTAAAAACACAATAAACACACCGTCACCGAGTTCTACTTCCTGTTAACCAGCGAGACGCCTGCAGAGGTTCCACCAGGCTCCGCCGCAAACGATACGGCGGCGAGATGTGCTAACCTGTTTGTGTTGGTCCTCAGGGCCAAGCACCACAAGCTGAAATACGGGACAGAACTGAACCAGGGGGAGATCAAACCTCCGAGCTACGACTCAGGTGAGACACACTTCTTCTTCTGCTGCTGCTGATAAAATGTCACGTGATGCTTTCAGCCGTTGTGGATCAGCCGCGCAGCTTCCTAAACATCTGGCTCGTATTATGGCAAAGCTTGATTCAGGACGTGGCCCCTCCCCTTTCTGATGACATCACACAGGTCACCTGAGTTCTTCATGTTCTGAATTTATCTGAATGTTCAGAAGAAGTAAAAACCGACAGATCTACAGAGGTGAGTTTTATAAGTGTGACATCATCGTGGGCGGAGCCAGGCCTTCACTCTCAGCCTGCGTTCTTCGTGTCGGCGTCATTGGCCGCGATTAAAAATTAATATTTCTGCTCGTTTCCGCCGTCGACTGTTCATGGAGACGTCCCGCAGGCGGCGCCAGTTCTCCTGCCAGAACTGCAGAAGAAGAAAAAGAAGCAACAACAGGAGCTGCCCCTCCCTCAACACTACGTACACCACGCCATTTTGTAGTGCTGTCCGAATGTTTAGTGCGCCGAATGTATCCCACAATTCACAGCGACGTGTCGGAGCGTCCGATGGTCACTGACCGGAGCAACGTATCCCATCATGCAACGTTTCGCCTCCGCAGCCGGTTGGGAGCGAGGGAAAGTTGTTTATTTTCCGGTGAATTGCTCGTAGTCAGCCGATGACACAGAAGAATGACAGGACAGTAATCAAAAGCCTCCAGTTAACAAAGTGTTGTGTGAGACGACGTTAAAGTGGTACGTTTTAGTTGTGCGACAGCGATGATGTCATTACCGATGCCGCGAGTAGCGTCGGAAAGATTTTTCTGTTGAGTTCGCTGCATTCATTTCCCTTTGTAGGGAATGAGTGAGACACAACCCGGGAGCTCCAATGGGGTCATGTGACCAAGTCATGTGACTTCTGTAGTTTTATCTAGAAAGAAACATCTCTGTCGCCCCCTGGGGGCCAAACTGAGGGCAGCCCAGAAACAAACTGGGGGGGGGACTTATTCTGTTATTCTGAATGAATGAATGAATGAGTGAATGAATTAATGAGTGAATTAATTAATGAATAACCAGGCAGAGCTGTGGCTGTGACTCTTTCTCTGTGTCTCAGATGAAGGAAACGACGGCGAGACTCCGAGTCCTCCGAACAGCAGCCATCAGCTCAGCTGGAAACAAGGACGCCAGCTGCTCAGACAGTGAGTTCACGTCGTTAGCACCGACATTAAATAAATAAATCGTAACATTAAAACATCGTAACATTAAAACATCGTAACATTAAAACATCGTAACTTTGAAACATCGTAGCATTAAAACATCGTAACATTAAAACATCGTAACATTAAAACATCGTAGCATTGAAACATCGTAACATTAAAACATCGTAACATTGAAACATCGTAGCATTAAAACATCGTAACATTAAAACATCGTAGCATTAAAACATCGTAACATTAAAACATCGTAGCATTAAAACATCGTAGCATTAAAACATCGTAACATTAAAACATCGTAGCATTAAAACATCGTAGCATTAAAACATCGTAACATTAAAACATCGTAGCATTAAAACATCGTAACATTGAAACATCGTAGCATTAAAACATCGTAACATTAAAACATCATAGCATTAAAACATCGTAACATTAAAACATCGTAGCATTAAAACATCGTAGCATTAAAACATCGTAGCATTAAAACATCGTAGCATTAAAACATCGTAACATTAAAACATCGTAGCATTAAAACATCGTAGCATTGAAACATCGTAGCATTGAAACATCGTAACATTAAAACATCGTAACATTAAAACATGGTAGCATTGAAACATCGTAGCATTAAAACATCGTAGCATTGAAACATCGTAACATTAAAACATCGTAGCATTAAAACATCGTAACATTAAAACCACACACGTGAAGTTCTACTACAACATTTTATTGGAGAAAAACGAAGAAGACTGAAAGCTGAGAGGTTCGTGTCACCAGGTGTTTGCGTTGCTGCTGATTGGAAGAGAAGCTGATACCAGCTAAAGGTGTTGGGCTGTTATTGGAGAATAAAATCAGCCGGTTTCAAACAGACGGGACCTGAACTGTCTCCCTGTGCTCCTCGGTTGGCTCATTTTAACTTGAACCTGTAGTCACCTACACTTGCGACACCTTGACCATGTGAACCAGTCGTAGATTTAACGCCTCCTATCAGCGGAGCTCCAGCCTGCGTTGGAAACCTGAATGAAAACCGGAAACAGGAAGCTCTGACCTGACGAAGGGCGGTTATGGAAGAAGCTAAAGGCGCTCCGTGGGCTCGGAGGCGATCACTCGGCACCAAATGTGCCGCTCGGTGCCGGCGAGTCTTTTATAAACGTGACAGTGAGAGTCCGTGGTGCATTCACTGATGTTTTACTCTTTCAAAGCAAAGAGTTTATGGATCGGCTCGGATCGGGTCGAACAGCCTGATGTCCTTTAGGAGCTGCTGGACTTTAGTTCTGCTGCTGATGTCTCAGAACCCGACTGAGTTTTGGGTCAGAGACGCTTGTGATTGGATGAGAAGACGCCCGTGAGCAGCCCCTTTAAACGCGTCGCTCCTGAAAGCGTCCTTGTGCTACTGTCAGTGCACGGGGGCGTGCACGTGTTGGCTCAGACAGCGAGTGGCTGTGGCTGGGCCTGTGTGTGGTGGCACTGAATGGAGGATTGTGTGGAGGCCTCCTGCGATCGGAGAGGCTGGTACAGAGGGAGGAGGAGGAGGAGGAAGGAGGCCGACTGCTGAACAAACACTGGGTCAGAGTAAACCGTCCTCTGAGGATCCAACGCTGCTCCCTGTGTCCAGCCTGAAGGTACAGTACCGGGTTCTGAAGCTCCTCCTGAGCCTTTGTTTCTGAGGGTCTGAACAGATGTGCTCCAGCTGTGATGAGCTGGCAGCCACACTTCGGCCTCAGGTCTCAGTCAGCGGGTCCGAGGTTCTGCTCAGCTTCAGAGAAAACCTCTAATTCTGTGTTTTCTGATTTATTTACAACCTTTAAGCAAAGTGCACTGAGATGGTGTCTGTCGCCGTAAAGGTGTTGTTGTGCAGCTCAGAGGGTGCAGCACTGAGTCTTTCAATGCTTGAACAGAAAATGCACCAAATGTCTGATTTCTAGCCCAATCAGAAGTCTAAAATCCTCCGTTTTTATTCTTAGAAGAACTGTTAAGACCAAGAAAAGGATGAAAATCTCCCATCTGAGAGGTTTGAGTTGGTGTTTGATGTGTTCAGAAGAAGGCGAAGCGACACGAAACCGGTTTTATTAGACAAGTCTGTTCTTTGATTTCAGTTAAAAATGACTGAAGAGGGATTTAGGCTCACTTTGCTGTAGTTTTTCACTTTGGGGGTGTGAACCAGGCCGGTTAAGTGTTAGATTTAACAACCCATGATGAACTAAATCTGAAGATCTTTGGGGCAAAGTCTGTAAAATGAGCCGTTATCGTTCCTTTGACGTCATCTCAGACCAGAAGAAGAGCTGCTGCACACGATTTCCACATCGAACGCAGAACAGGGCACTTTCAGAGGGAGATAATGAGAGAAATGTGACGTTTCCTTTTTATAACGCGTTCATTAATCCAGCTGAACTCACATAAAGCTGCTCTCATTCACAGATGTTTAGTCAGAAACTGGGACTGAAATCAGCCCAAAAAGACTTGGTGTCAGACTGTCGCTCTGCTCTGATAAAATCCTGGTTTTATAACAGCCTCATCTGGCAGAATCACCTTAAAGGGGAACTCCGGTGTTTTTAAACCTTATTTCTGGCATGAAATACGTTCATCTGCTCACTGAGAACAGTTTGGTGAAAGTCGGCGTCCTTCAGAAGATATTTAGATAACTGGAGATCCATATAACGGAGTGAACGGGGCTTAGAGGATGCAGCCTCTAAATAAGGCATTATCTGTCTTTATTTCACCAATACTTTAAGAAGAATGGATGAATGAACGTGTGCTATAGCTCTGTTAGCTCATAGCTGCTGTTAGCTCATAGCTGCTGTTAGCTCATAGCTGCTGTTAGCTCATAGCTCTGTTAGCTCATAGCTCTGTTAGCTCATAGCTGCTGTTAGCTCATAGCTCTGTTAGCTCATAGCTGCTGTTAGCTCAGAGCTGCTGTTAGCTCAGAGTTGCTGTTAGCTCAGAGCTGCTGTTAGCTCATAGCTCTGTTAGCCCAGAGCTCTGTTAGCTCATAGCTCTGTTAGCTCAGAGCTCTGTTAGCTCATAGCTGCTGTTAGCCCCTAGCTGCTGTTAGCTCAGAGCTGCTGTTAGCTCATAGCTGCTGTTAGCTCATAGCTGCTGTTAGCTCATAGCTCTGTTAGCTCATAGCTGCTGTTAGCTCAGAGCTGCTGTTAGCTCAGAGTTGCTGTTAGCTCAGAGCTGCTGTTAGCTCATAGCTCTGTTAGCTCATAGCTCTGTTAGCCCAGAGCTCTGTTAGCTCATAGCTCTGTTAGCTCAGAGCTCTGTTAGCTCAGAGCTGCTGTTAGCTCATAGCTGCTGTTAGCTCAGAGCTCTGTTGTTGTTATCGGGGGGTTATGGGGGGCTTTCTATACACTCGTCTCCTGGGACAACGTCATCGCCGACTTTCACCAAACTGTTATCGTAGAAGAACGTGTTTTATGCCAGAAATAAGGTCCAGAACTTCCCCTTGAAAGTAGCTCAGAGACGGCGTCTGTGCAGCTGAACTTCCAGGCTCCTCCCACAGAGGAGGAGGACTGGAAGGTCCGGTTGGATGGGCCTGGCTGTAACCAGTGACCCGTGTCCCCCCCCCAGATACCTGCAGGAGGTCGGCTACACCGACACCATCCTGGATGTGAAGTCTCAGAGGGTGAGGGCGCTGCTCGGCCTGACCCGAGACTCGGGAGGGAAACCCTCGGAGAAGAAGAGCGAGCTCCTGGTCAACGGCACCGATCCGTCCTCCATGAAGGACAGCGGCGTGGTCAGGTACCGCATCAGCACGCTCACACAGCCACAGACCCTGAAAGATCCTCCCAGAAACAACCTGCACAACCTTTCTTCCAGTAAACCCGACATGTCCGACTCGGCCACCGTGTTGGAGGCCTTTAAGTTCATAGAGAGCGCGGCGGCAGAGTTCAGTGATGAAGAGGAGGAGGAGGACAGTGAGGCTAAGGACAAAACCGTCCTGGACCTGGCTGCTGTAAGTTCTGTTCATTTCTGACATGCATTAAAATGAAAGACTGTATGAAATGTGTCCTTCCAGATGCTGATGAGCTCAGCCTCCTGCCTGCTTCCCTCTCATGATAAATACGACATATTCTTCCTCGTGTCTCAGATGGTGAGGAAGAAGCAGTCGTCCACGCCGTCTTCCACCACGTCCGACCTCAGCGACGACCCCGACACGGAGGAAGCTCTGAAAGATTTCGACTTCCTGGCAAGTCTGGACGAACTGGACGTGTCACCTGAGTCGAGGAGCGGCGAGGACAGCGGAGAGTGGGGTGAGGCTTTAAAATCTTTCAGGTTTCACAGAATCTAAATACATCATAGAACAAAAACTAAGATAGAATCAGGAGTTCTGTCAGTTTAACATGATGCCAAGGAGGAAAGACACCAGCAATGATCTCAGAGAAGCAGCTGCTGCTGCCCATCAGTCTGGGAAGGGTTATAAGGCCATTTCCAGACTATCTGGAGTCCATCATTCTACAGAGAGAAAGATTATTCACAGGTGGAAAACATTCAGGACAGCTGTCAATCTTCCCAGGAGTGGACGTCCCAGCAAGTTCACCCCAAGGTGAAAAAGCCCAGAGCTACATCTCAGACTCTACAGGCCTCAGTTAGCATGTTAAAGGTTAAAGGTCACCCCAAGGTGAAAAAGCCCAGAGCTACATCTCAGACTCTACAGGCCTCAGTTAGCATGGTAAAGGTTAAAGGTCACCCCAAGGTGAAGAAGCCCAGAGCTACATCTCAGACTCTACAGGCCTCAGTTAGCATGTTAAAGGTTAAAGGTCACCCCAAGGTGAAAAAGCCCAGAGCTACATCTCAGACTCTACAGGCCTCAGTTAGCATGTTAAAGGTTAAAGGTCACCCCAAGGTGAAAAAGCCCAGAGCTACATCTCAGACTCTACAGGCCTCAGTTAGCATGCTAAAGGTTAAAGGTCACCCCAAGGTGAAAAAGCCCAGAGCTACATCTCAGACTCTACAGGCCTCAGTTAGCATGCTAAAGGTTAAAGGTCACCCCAAGGTGAAAAAGCCCAGAGCTACATCTCAGACTCTACAGGCCTCAGTTAGCATGCTAAAGGTTAAAGGTCACCCCAAGGTGAAAAAGCCCAGAGCTACATCTCAGACTCTACAGGCCTCAGTTAGCATGTTAAAGGTTAAAGATCACCCCAAGGTGAAAAAGCCCAGAGCTACATCTCAGACTCTACAGGCCTCAGTTAGCATGGTAAAGGTTAAAGGTCACCCCAAGGTGAAAAAGCCCAGAGCTACATCTCAGACTCTACAGGCCTCAGTTAGCATGTTAAAGGTTAAAGGTCACCCCAAGGTGAAGAAGCGCAGAGCTACATCTCAGACTCTACAGGCCTCAGTTAGCATGTTAAAGGTTAAAGGTCACCCCAAGGTGAAGAAGCCCAGAGCTACATCTCAGACTCTACAGTCCTCAGTTAGCATGTTAAAGGTTAAAGGTCACCCCAAGGTGAAAAAGCCCAGAGCTACATCTCAGACTCTACAGGCCTCAGTTAGCATGTTAAAGGTTAAAGGTCACCCCAAGGTGAAAAAGCCCAGAGCTACATCTCAGACTCTCCAGGCCTCAGTTAGCATGCTAAAGGTTAAAGGTCACCCCAAGGTGAAAAAGCCCAGAGCTACATCTCAGACTCTACAGGCCTCAGTTAGCATGTTAAAGGTTAAAGGTCACCCCAAGGTGAAAAAGCCCAGAGCTACATCTCAGACTCTACAGGCCTCAGTTAGCATGTTAAAGGTTAAAGGTCACCCCAAGGTGAAAAAGCCCAGAGCTACATCTCAGACTCTACAGGCCTCAGTTAGCATGTTAAAGGTTAAAGGTCACACCAAGGTGAAAAAGCCCAGAGCTACATCTCAGACTCTACAGGCCTCAGTTAGCATGCTAAAGGTTAAAGGTCATGACAGCACAGTTAGAAAAAGACTGAACAAGGATGGCTTGTTTGGAAGGGCTGCAGGAGAAAGCCTCTTCTCTCTAAAAAGAACATGGCAGCACAGCTTAGGTTTGCAAAGCTGCATCTGAACAAAGCTCAAGACTTCTGGAACAATGTCCTTTGGACAGACCAGAGCAAAGTGGAGATGTTTGGTCCTAATGCACAGCAGCACGTTTGGAGGAAACCAAACACAGCATATCAGCACAAACACCTCATACCAGCTGTCAAGCACGGTGGTGGAGGGCTGATGATCTGGGCTGGTTCTGCAGCCACAGGACCTGGGCACCTTGCAGTCATTGAGTCCACCATGAACTCCTCTGGATACCAAAGTATTCTAGAGTCAGATGTGAGGCCATCTGTCCCACAGCTAAAGCTGGGCTGAAACTGGCTCATCAACAGGACAAAGACCCCAAACACAGCAGCAGATCTACAGCAGAATGTGGGAAAAAGAAAAGAATCAAGGTGTTGCAATGGTCCAGTCAGAGTCCAGACCTCAGCCTGACTGAAATGCTGTGGTTCACTTAGTTTTACTCTCACTGCTGCTGAAGCTGCTGGATCAGGGTGTTTTATTTTTCACATCAGCTGCTTTAAAAGCTTCAGAAATAAAATCGGCCACGGAGCAAAGACTTTAAAAAGCCGCTTTGCTACCAGTTCTGCTGCCTGTTTAAAAACAAGGAAACATTTTGATCTGAAGTTTGACTTTTGGCTTCATCGTACATGAAGCAGAGCGAGTCCCTGAAGGCATCACCAGCTGGCGACCTGCACTTTAAAGCAAATCCACCTTTTTCTTCTGTTACTTAGCAACGCTTCAGTGCCTTCCGGCCAATCAGGGAGCGCTCTCCTCCGCAGCTCGTGACTCAGCGCTGACTCAGCCTCAGAACACAAAAGGACTCGTTTCACCGAGGTTTCTGATTCCCAGAAGTTTTAATGTGAGCTGCAGAACCGTCACCAAACCACAAGGAGAGAAACATGTTTTTAAGCTTTTTATTCTGAGCCTCCAGAACCAGAAGTCCAGGTCCAGTTCTCCTCCTCAGGTGCTTCTCATCATCTCAGTTTCAGCAGAAAAAGAACTGAGCTGATTATCAGAGCAGGTCTCACATGCAGAAGAAGAACCGGTCCTGTGCTGTCCCAGCTTCATCTCTCATTCATTCGAACATGACTCAGTTTGGCTGCTTTGAACGTGATTCAGTTTGGCTGCTTTGAACGTGATTCAGTTTGGCTGCTTTGAACATGACTCAGTTTGGCTGCTTTGAACATGACTCAGTTTGGCTGCTTTGAACGTGATTCAGTTTGGCTGCTTTGAACGTGATTCAGTTTGGCTGCTTTGAACATGATTAAGTTTGATTGCTTTGAACATGATTAAGTTTGGCTGCTTTGAACATGATTCAGTTTGGCTGCTTTGAACATGATTCAGTTTGACTGCTTTGAACGTGATTCAGTTTGACTGCTTTGAACGTGATTCAGTTTGACTGCTTTGAACGTGATTCAGTTTGACTGCTTTGAACGTGATTCAGTTTGACTGCTTTGAACGTGACTCAGTTTGGCTGCTTTGAACGTGATTCAGTTTGGCTGCTTTGAACGTGATTCAGTTTGGCTGCTTTGAACGTGATTCAGTTTGGCTGCTTTGAACACGATTCAGTTTGGCTGCTTTGAACACGACTCAGTTTGGCTGCTTTGAACGTGATTCAGTTTGGCTGCTTTGAACACGATTCAGTTTGGCTGCTTTGAACATGATTAAGTTTGATTGCTTTGAACATGATTAAGTTTGGCTGCTTTGAACATGATTCAGTTTGGCTGCTTTGAACATGATTCAGTTTGACTGCTTTGAACGTGATTCAGTTTGACTGCTTTGAACGTGATTCAGTTTGACTGCTTTGAACGTGATTCAGTTTGGCTGCTTTGAACGTGATTCAGTTTGACTGCTTTGAACGTGATTCAGTTTGACTGCTTTGAACACGATTCAGTTTGGCTGCTTTGAACGTGATTCAGCTTGGCTGCTTTGAACGTGATTCAGTTTGGCTGCTTTGAACATGACTCAGTTTGGCTGCTTTGAACGTGATTCAGTTTGGCTGCTTTGAACACGATTCAGTTTGGCTGCTTTGAACATGACTCAGTTTGGCTGCTTTGAACATGATTCAGTTTGATTGCTTTGAACATGATTAAGTTTGGCTGCTTTGAACATGATTCAGTTTGGCTGCTTTGAACATGATTCAGTTTGACTGCTTTGAACGTGATTCAGTTTGACTGCTTTGAACGTGATTCAGTTTGACTGCTTTGAACGTGATTCAGTTTGGCTGCTTTGAACGTGATTCAGTTTGACTGCTTTGAACGTGATTCAGTTTGACTGCTTTGAACACGATTCAGTTTGGCTGCTTTGAACGTGATTCAGCTTGGCTGCTTTGAACATGACTCAGTTTGGCTGCTTTGAACGTGATTCAGTTTGGCTGCTTTGAACGTGATTCAGTTTGGCTGCTTTGAACACGATTCAGTTTGGCTGCTTTGAACACGATTCAGTTTGGCTGCTTTGAACGTGATTCAGTTTGACTGCTTTGAACGTGATTCAGTTTGGCTGCTTTGAACGTGATTCAGTTTGGCTGCTTTGAACACGACTCAGTTTGGCTGCTTTGAACACGATTCAGTTTGGCTGCTTTGAACACGACTCAGTTTGGCTGCTTTGAACACGATTCAGGTTGGCTGCTTTGAACGCGATTCAGTTTGGCTGCTTTGAACGCGATTCAGTTTGGCTGCTTTGAACGTGATTCAGTTTGACTGCTTTGAACGTGATTCAGTTTGACTGCTTTGAACACGACTCAGTTTGGCTGCTTTGAACACGATTCAGTTTGGCTGCTTTGAACGTGATTCAGTTTGGCTGCTTTGAACGTGATTCAGTTTGGCTGCTTTGAACGTGATTCAGTTTGGCTGCTTTGAACGTGATTCAGTTTGACTGCTTTGAACGTGACTCAGTTTGACTGCTTTGAACACGACTCAGTTTGGCTGCTTTGAACGTGATTCAGTTTGGCTGCTTTGAACATGATTCAGTTTGACTGCTTTGAACGTGATTCAGTTTGACTGCTTTGAACGTGATTCAGTTTGACTGCTTTGAACGTGATTCAGTTTGACTGCTTTGAACATGATTCAGTTTGGCTGCTTTGAACACGATTCAGTTTGGCTGCTTTGAACGTGATTCAGTTTGACTGCTTTGAACGTGACTCAGTTTGACTGCTTTGAACACGACTCAGTTTGGCTGCTTTGAACGTGATTCAGTTTGGCTGCTTTGAACGTGATTCAGTTTGACTGCTTTGAACGTGATTCAGTTTGACTGCTTTGAACGTGATTCAGTTTGACTGCTTTGAACGTGATTCAGTTTGACTGCTTTGAACATGACTCAGTTTGGCTGCTTTGAACATGATTCAGTTTGACTGCTTTGAACATGACTCAGTTTGGCTGCTTTGAACACGATTCAGTTTGGCTGCTTTGAACACGATTCAGTTTGGCTGCTTTGAACGTGATTCAGTTTGACTGCTTTGAACGTGATTCAGTTTGGCTGCTTTGAACATGATTCAGTTTGGCTGCTTTGAACACGATTCAGTTTGGCTGCTTTGAACGTGATTCAGTTTGACTGCTTTGAACATGACTCAGTTTGGCTGCTTTGAACATGATTCAGTTTGGCTGCTTTGAACACGATTCAGTTTGGCTGCTTTGAACGTGATTCAGTTTGACTGCTTTGAACATGACTCAGTTTGGCTGCTTTGAACATGATTCAGTTTGACTGCTTTGAACATGATTCAGTCCAAAGGAGACGTTCATTAAAGGCTCGACTTGCAGCCCGGACACAGTAAAAAGTAAAAACCAGATTTTATTTGTTTGGGCTCATAAAGGAGAAAAAAGACGTAGAAAACGAATGATTTCTGTTTTTTACGGCTCCTGAAAGAGGAGAAAACGTTCATCTGGTCAGAAAATGGAGGCCTATAATTAATTTAGTTCTCCTGCCTCTCGGGCTTCCGTACCTTCAGGAGGCAAAGCTGCTTTTTTCATTCATCAGCTTCTTTTGGACTTTCAGCCTCCAGAAGGTGACAAAAAGCTGCTGTTTCACTCCTCGCCTGCAGGGGGCGCCTGTTGGTTCTGGTGCTGCAGAACCATCATCATGGCTTCAGTTTAAGTGTTTCTGTAACGTTTTCCCCTCATCGATGCAGGAAACTCTTCCGTTTCCAGCTGCTTTCATTCGTTTCGTTTGATTTTAGACTTTCAGAACCGGCTGCTCTAACCTGGCAGCTCCTCTCATCTGTTTCAGACCCGCTGCTTACGTTTAACACACCAAACCGTGTCCTTATGAAAGGATAATCTGTGAGTCATGAGCTGCTTCCATCTCTGCACCGAGCATAAACCCGTCAGAACTGAGAAAAACAGAATATATTCTGCTTTAGCGCCCTTCCTCCACCTCTGTTTTGTGAGATAAGTGTGATAAACTGTGGTGATGCAGGCACTGACAGCATGTTTCTCCCACCTTCCTCCTGCAGAGAAGGAAGAGCAGCCTCCCCTGGGTGAGCTGGCCTGGGACGTGGACCAGGGGCTGATAGCTCAGCTCAAGGAGCAGTACAGGAAGGAGCGCAAGGGCAAGAAGGGGGTGAAGAGTAAGTCCTGACCCAAGCTTCCTCCTTCCTCCCACTCTTTTCTTCTGTCGTTTCTCTCTTCCTTTAAAACCTTTTTGTTCAGTACCTTTTCCTGATGATTCCTTCGGACCGATTCTTCCCTCCTTAAATGTGAATCTTGCTGTGTTTTTGTTGTAGAAACCTCAGTAAGAGGCTCTCAGATTTCTTCTTCTTTTGTCTCTTTACTTTGTTTCTCTGGTTTTATTCGTCTCCATTGTTTCAGCTCTTCATTTTACTTTTCCTCTTCAGTTCTAACTCAAACGCAGCTCTCCTTCCTCTGTGTTGCTGATTCTTGCTCCCGCCTCCTGCAGGACCGAACCGGTCCAAACTCCAGGACATGCTGGCCAACCTGCGGGACACCGAGGAGCTGTCCTCCATGACGCCGCCCTCCAGGCCCAGCGTTCCCAGGCTCAATGAGCACGAAGTCGGCCGCTCTGAAGACGGTAACCTGCCCTCCACCTCGGTCCGTTCATCAGCTGTACTTCAGAGTTGAACTCAGGTTTTCCCGTCTCCTCCCCGCAGAGCCGATGACGTTCCTGCCGTCGGCTGGGAAGTCGTTTATTCTGGGCCGGGTGGACGAAGCCGTGTCCAACGAGCTGGGACTGGGAGAACTGGCCGGGCTGACTGTCGCCAACGAGGCAGAAAGCCTGGCGTACGACGTGAGTGAAGAACATGTTTAGACCTCCTCTCATCTGAGGAGGAGAAAAAGTAGATCAGATAGGTTTTATTTATGTAACTTCAAAGATTCAGTCCAATTCACACAGAGCCGATAGATAAAGTGCAGCTCAGGAAACCAACAGATTAACTGAAGCTTCTCTCTGGTCCTGAGCTGCACGAGGCGACTGTGGAGGGAAAAAACTCCTTTTAACAGGAGGAAACCTCCATCAGAACCAGAACCAGGAAGGGTCCATCTGCCTGGACCAGCTGGGGCTGAGAGGACAGGAAAGAGGGGACAACAAGCAGCGTAACACCAGGCCAGAGACACCTGCTGAGAGAGAGAAACACAAGTTAATGACAGCAATGATGTCATCTGTACATGGAGGGAGGAGAGGTGCATCATGGGAGCTCCCCCAGCAGGCTGGGCCTATAGCAGCAGAACTATGGGATGTTTCAGGCTCACCTGAGCCATCCCTAACTATAAGCTTTATCAGAAAGGAAAGCTTCAGCCTGATCTTAAAGGTAGAGAGGGTGTCTGCTTCCTGAAGCCAAACTGGCAGCTGGTTCCACAGAGAGGGGCCTGATAACTGAAGGCTCTGCCTCCCATTCTGCTTTTAGGGGCCTGATAACTGAAGGCTCTGCCTCCCGTTCTGCTTTTAGGGGCCTGATAACTGAAGGCTCTGCCTCCCATTCTGCTTTTAGGGGCCTGATAACTGAAGGCTCTGCCTCCCATTCTGCTTTTAGGGGCCTGATAACCGAAGGCTCTGCCTCCCATTCTGCTTTTAGGGGCCTGATAACTGAAGGCTCTGCCTCCCATTCTGCTTTTAGGGGCCTGATAACTGAAGGCTCTGCCTCCCATTCTGCTTTTAGGGGCCTGATAACTAAAGGCTCTGCCTCCCATTCTGCTTTTAGGGGCCTGATAACTGAAGGCTCTGCCTCCCATTCTGCTTTTAGGGGCCTGATAACTGAAGGCTCTGCCTCCCATTCTGCTTTTAGGGGCCTGATAACTGAAGGCTCTGCCTCCCATTCTGCTTTTAGGGGCCTGATAACTGAAGGCTCTGCCTCCCATTCTGCTTTTAGGGGCCTGATAACCGAAGGCTCTGCCTCCCATTCTGCTTTTAGGGGCCTGATAACTGAAGGCTCTGCCTCCCATTCTGCTTTTAGGGGCCTGATAACTGAAGGCTCTGCCTCCCATTCTGCTTTTAGGGGCCTGATAACTGAAGGCTCTGCCTCCCATTCTGCTTTTAGGGGCCTGATAACTGAAGGCTCTGCCTCCCATTCTGCTTTTAGGGGCCTGATAACTGAAGGCTCTGCCTCCCATTCTGCTTTTAGGGGCCTGATAACTGAAGGCTCTGCCTCCCATTCTGCTTTTAGGGGCCTGATAACTGAAGGCTCTGCCTCCCCGAAAAGGATTCTGCTGTTTCTGAGTTTCCTGTAGTTGAAATGTAGCCTAAATGTTTGGGTGAAGCTCTGCTCGGTTTTATTTAGATTCAGATTCTGCACCTTTGTCTGAATAAAAATGGCAGTGAGTCAGAGTTCCTCCCAGAGCTGTTGTGTCTTTGGGTTTTTTGCTATAAAATCACTTCCCACATAGTTTCTCTGTGGTTCTAACTCTTGGTTCTAACTCCTTCCTCAGATCACCAACAACAAAGACGCTCTGAGGAAAACCTGGAATCCAAAGTTCACCCTGCGGAGCCACTTCGACTCGGTCCGGAGTCTGGCCTTCCACCCGGTGGAGCCGGTTCTGGTCACAGCCTCCGAGGATCACACCCTTAAACTGTGGAACCTCCAGAAGACGGCGCCGGCCAAGAAGTGAGAGTTCAATTTAACCAGAGTCATCTTTTTAAACCTCAAACTGATACAAACCCAGGATTATGATGCACTGAATAACTTATTTTCAATCAAAAGCTGGATGAACATGATGGAGGTCAGGGTTGCAGTTCACAGTCTGACCTGAGGGGGGCGATGTTGATGCAGTTCACAGTCTGACCTGAGGGGGGGCGATGTTGATGCAGTTCACAGTCTGACCTGAGGGGGGGCGATGTTGATGCAGTTCACAGTCTGACCTGAGGGGGGCGGTGTTGACTCGCAGTTCACAGTCTGACCTGAGGGGGGCGGTGTTGATGCAGTTCACAGTCTGACCTGAGGGGGGCGGTGTTGACTCGCAGTTCACAGTCTGACCTGAGGGGGGCGGTGTTGATGCAGTTCACAGTCTGACCTGAGGGGGGGCGATGTTGATGCAGTTCACAGTCTGACCTGAGGGGGGGCGATGTTGATGCAGTTCACAGTCTGACCTGAGGGGGGCGGTGTTGACTCGCAGTTCACAGTCTGACCTGAGGGGGGCGGTGTTGATGCAGTTCACAGTCTGACCTGAGGGGGGCGGTGTTGACTCGCAGTTCACAGTCTGACCTGAGGGGGGCGGTGTTGATGCAGTTCACAGTCTGACCTGAGGGGGGGCGATGTTGATGCAGTTCACAGTCTGACCTGAGGGGGGCGGTGTTGACTTAGTTCACAGTCTGACCTGAGGGGGGCGGTGTTGATGCAGTTCACGGTCTGACCTGAGGGGGGGCGATGTTGATGCAGTTCACGGTCTGACCTGAGGGGGGCGGTGTTGATGCAGTTCACGGTCTGACCTGAGGGGGGGCGATGTTGATGCAGTTCACGGTCTGACCTGAGGGGGGGCGATGTTGATGCAGTTCACGGTCTGACCTGAGGGGGGCGGTGTTGACTCGCAGTTCACGGTCTGACCTGAGGGGGGCGGTGTTGACTTAGTTCACAGTCTGACCTGAGGGGGGCGGTGTTGATGCAGTTCAAAGTCTGACCTGAGGGGGCGGTGTTGACTCGCAGTTCACGGTCTGACCTGAGGGGGGCGGTGTTGACTCGCAGTTCACGGTCTGACCTGAGGGGGGCGGTGTTGATGCAGTTCACGGTCTGACCTGAGGGGGGGCGATGTTGATGCAGTTCACGGTCTGACCTGAGGGGGGGCGGTGTTGATGCAGTTCACGGTCTGACCTGAGGGGGGCGGTGTTGATGCAGTTCACGGTCTGACCTGAGGGGGGCGGTGTTGATGCAGTTCACGGTCTGACCTGAGGGGGGCGGTGTTGACTTAGTTCACGGTCTGACCTGAGGGGGGGCGATGTTGATGCAGTTCACGGTCTGACCTGAGGGGGGCGGTGTTGATGCAGTTCACGGTCTGACCTGAGGGGGGCGGTGTTGACTTAGTTCACAGTCTGACCTGAGGGGGGCGGTGTTGACTCGCAGTTCACAGTCTGACCTGAGGGGGGCGGTGTTGACTCGCAGTTCACGGTCTGACCTGAGGGGGGCGGTGTTGACTTAGTTCACAGTCTGACCTGAGGGGGGCGGTGTTGATGCAGTTCACAGTCTGACCTGAGGGGGGCGGTGTTGACTCGCAGTTCACAGTCTGACCTGAGGGGGGCGGTGTTGACTCGCAGTTCACGGTCTGACCTGAGGGGGGCGGTGTTGACTTAGTTCACAATCTGACCTGAGGGGGGCGGTGTTGACTTAGTTCACGGTCTGACCTGAGGGGGGGCGATGTTGATGCAGTTCACGGTCTGACCTGAGGGGGGGCGATGTTGATGCAGTTCACGGTCTGACCTGAGGGGGGCGGTGTTGACTCGCAGTTCACGGTCTGACCTGAGGGGGGCGGTGTTGACTTAGTTCACAGTCTGACCTGAGGGGGGCGGTGTTGATGTAGTTCACAGTCTGACCTGAGGGGGGCGGTGTTGACTCGCAGTTCACGGTCTGACCTGAGGGGGGCGGTGTTGACTCGCAGTTCACGGTCTGACCTGAGGGGGGCGGTGTTGATGCAGTTCACGGTCTGACCTGAGGGGGGGCGATGTTGATGCAGTTCACGGTCTGACCTGAGGGGGGGCGGTGTTGATGCAGTTCACGGTCTGACCTGAGGGGGGCGGTGTTGATGCAGTTCACGGTCTGACCTGAGGGGGGCGGTGTTGATGCAGTTCACGGTCTGACCTGAGGGGGGCGGTGTTGACTTAGTTCACAGTCTGACCTGAGGGGGGCGGTGTTGACTCGCAGTTCACGGTCTGACCTGAGGGGGGCGGTGTTGACTCGCAGTTCACGGTCTGACCTGAGGGGGGCGGTGTTGCCACAGAGTCACATGAAAACTGCAGAATATTTCGTATTTTAGTTAAAATACTTTGTTTCCAGGTTCTGAAACCCACTTTAACCTTGCAGGTGTGCTGCGTTAGATGTGGAGCCCATCTACACTTTCAGAGCTCACAGGTGAGATCCTGTTTACCTGAAACATTTAAATGTAGCTTCGTGTAGTTAATATTCGATTCTAAAGCAACTTACTCACATATAAACTTAGTTTTATTCTGATAAAAGTTAGTTCTGCTTCTTCGAATATTTAGATTAGGATATAAATGTATAATGTTTGAAAGAAAGTTAAAATGTTGTTTCCCGGGCAGCGGGGCTGTTCTGTGCGTCACCATGAGCTCAAATGGTGAGCAGTGTTTCAGTGGGGGGGTGGACGGTACCATCCAGAGCTGGAACACCCCCAACCCAAACATCGACCCCTACGACTCCTACGGTACGTCCCAGTCTGCAGAAACCTAGCTTTTAGATCAAAACTTAAAATGTGATCTGGATGAATTTGTTGCGTTGCAGAGCCCTCCGTCCTGCGGGGGGCGCTGTGCGGTCACACGGACTCAGTGTGGGGTTTGGTGTACAGCTCCGCCCACCACCGCCTCCTGTCCTGCTCGGCTGATGGGACGGTCCGGCTGTGGAGCGCCGCCGACACCTCGCCATCTCTCGCTGTTTTTAACGAGCGAGGAGGTGAGAAAACGCTGAGTCATCGAGCTGTTTCTCCTCTCTTCTTCTGCTGCTTTTTGCCTTTCATTAACGTCTGTATCTGGACCGGTTCTGTCTCAGAGCTGGGGATCCCCACCTCAGCGGACCTGGTGAGCAGCGAGCCGGCTTACATGGTGACATCCTTCAACACCGGACACATCGGACTCTTCAACATGGAGACGCAGCAGCTCGTCCTGAAGCTCGAGTCCGCCGGACCGCCAGGTATGACCTTCACATGACCTTCACATGACCTTCACATGACCTTCAGAGTCATAGAGGAAGTGGACCAACCACAATCTGCTGCTTTATACCCAGACGTCTTTCAGATTTCTGTTCTAATGAAATCTATCGTGACTTTAACCCTCATCACACATCTGATGTAAAAAATGATGAGAAGAACAAGATGTTGAAATGATGGAGGATGGTGTTGTAATTCCCAGTTTCACCTGATGATGGCAGTAGTGTTAGATTTGTATGCCTCCTGTAGCTCATATAAATAGAGGCTCCATACACAAATTACCTTTTTTTGCCTGTTCTGCTCAGGGAATCTTTACTTTTTGTACTTTTACAGTGAAAATGGTGTTCCACATGGTTCTGTTTAGGGACTCCTCCGACAGGCTCAAACTTATGTCCTGTTTAATTAAAGTAAATATTAGGCAGACGAGACTCAGATTTATGTTTCCTCAGCCAGCTGCTATGAACACAAAATGATTATTCTGGGTCAAATTTACAGCTTATGAAGCCAGAAGTTCTCTGAAAGTCTCGTGGAAAAGCGAAAGAAAGTAAAGAAGGAGCCACGACTTCCTCTAAAAGTCGTTTTTTAGTGAGTGTGGTGCAGTCTGAGCTGAAGGTTTCCACGCTAACGTGCTCTTCTTCATGTCCTCACAGAAGCTCCCTGTAAGATCAACAAAGTGCTGAGTCATCCCACGCTGCCGATCACCATCACCGCCCAGGAGGACCGGCACATCCAGTTCTTCGATAACAACACAGGTGGGACGGCGGCTCGCTTATCCGTCAGTTTACGAGCTTCACGGCTCTTTCTTTGCTGTCTGACTCAGAGTCTTTTTTCTAACTGAAGGTAAACTGATCCACTCCATGGTCGCACATCTGGACTCTGTGACGAGTCTCGCTGTGGATCCAAACGGGCTGTACCTCATGTCAGGCAGTAAGACTCCTCCCACATTTCAGTGTCATATGTCCCGTGTTCATCTGAGGTTCAACACCTGATGATGTCATGTGTGACCAACACAAAATGGCAGCTCTCTGTCCAATGAGAGGAAGCGCTGACACGTCGGCCATCTTTTCTCCGTCTCTCTCCTCCTCTTAGGTCACGACTGCTCGATCCGTCTGTGGAACATGGAGAGTAAGACCTGCATCCAGGAGTTCACCGCACACCGCAAGAAGTTCGAGGAGTCCATCCACGATGTGGCGTTCCATCCCACCAAATGCTACATCGGCAGCGCCGGGGCGGACGCGCTCGCTAAGGTCTTCGTATGACCTGGAACGGTTGGGTGGCGAGTTGCAGACAGGAAACGCCACGTTGGGACGGGTATTTCTTGGGTTTTTTTGGAAGGTGGATGACTTTGTTTTCTCGAGCCCTTTAACAGCCTTCAGATCTCGAGCCCCGCCCCCAGCCTTCAGATCTGGAGCCCCGCCCCCTGCCTTCAGATCTGGAGCCCCGCCCCCTGCTTTCAGATCTGGAGCCCCGCCCCCTGCCTGCAGATCTGGAGCCCCGCCCCCTGCCTTCAGATCTGGAGCCCCGCCCCCTGCCTTCAGATCTGGAGCCCCGCCCCCAGACTTCAGATCTGGAGCCCCGCCCCCTGCCTTCAGATCTGGAGCCCCGCCCCCTGCTGGACTCGGGCTGGCCCGCGTCTCAAAAACAAACGAACCTCTGGGTGAGCGGGCGGCGGCGCATTAAACGGCGGCCTCGGTTCTGAAGCTGGAAGCATTATTTCTCCCGTCTCTAACCCAAACAGCTTCACTTATTCGTCTCCATAATGTGCCTTTTTTCTTCTGAACATCCATTTTTAGGTTTAGAGACGTGAGAGCGGTAAAATAACCCAAAAATGAGTCGTGGTCGGTGTTCAGCTGCCCCACACGATCCAAACCGACCTCACCTGAACAACCAGACTCTGTCCAGGAGGTTAGATGTGAAGAACCCGAGCTGAAGGGCAGGAAGTCTCAGGTCAGGTCCAAACAGCTAAAGACCTGATTTAAGGACTTGTTCTGGTTCCTTTCAGCCTGAAAGCTCGAGCTGCCCTCCGACATCCTACAGATCGCTTCTGATTCACCTAAAAACTGACGTCTTCATGTCCCCCAAATCCCCCCGAGGTTCGTCCTGGAAGTGCTTCAGAGGTTTAGAGGGAGACAGCTGAGATGAACTCCAGATGTTTCAGACCGCTGAAACAGACCAAACGCAGTCACAATATGAGAGAGGAAAGATGGATTTAAAGGTTTAGTGAGCAGCAGAAGTTCTGCAGGAGCTTCAACACAAACGGTCCATATTTAACATGCTGTAAACAACTCGTTTCCTTTCTGCTTCCTGTGACCAAGAAATGATCCACAACAGTTTAAACTAACAGCGTGTAACAGTTACTGCCATCTGGTGGTCAGACTGGAGATAACAACCGACCACTTTCTCACCAACTTTATCTGCAGGTTAAGTCACAGAAGACTTTTGTTCTTCATCGGTTCAGTTAAAGTCACGTTTAAACACAGAAATGTTCATTCTGAGGTCATGAAAGTCGGTAAATCCTGATAGAAACATCATTTTTAACAATAAAACGATAGATTTTCTCATCCTGAAGCTGTGTTCAGAGCCTCTTTGCCGTGAGGTTTCTCCTCTTCAGCTGGACTTTTTCTGACTGCTGAGACGAAGCGTTCGGGTCACTTTAAGGAGTTCTGGACTCGGATCGTGTGCTTGTTTTACATCGCGGTGATCGAGGCTCCGGTGGCGTTTGGTGTATTTACAGATCAGAAGCTTTTGTTTTTCATCTGCTGATGTATTTATTTCAGTTTTAAAGGAGACTTCAGACAGTTCCCACTAACCCTAAACTAACTTTAAATCGGCCCCCAAACTGAGCGCCGGCCTCAGATTTCTACCTGCTTTATACGCCTGGAGACGTTGTATTTTGTGTAATTATTCAGACTCGGAGCGATTACTAGTTTTCTAAATGACTCGTGTTTGGTGACAGATTTTTATTTCCTTTTTTTTTATTCTCCGTTTTACTTGAAAAGTGAAGTTTCTTCCTTTTTGGGGTTTCTGCCGGTGGCTTTCGTTTGCTTTTAACCAAACTTTCATCTCATAAACGGCTGCTTCCTGTCGTGTAAACAGGGGAAACTGACACATGTACAGTTTTTAAATGTTAAAGCAATTGTATTTATTAACCAGGTGTAAAGGGATAACTGAGGGAAATAGTTTTACCGACTTCTGAAAGAGCAGAAAGAACAAACTTTGTATTTGCCGGTTTCTTTAAAAGGTTTGATTCATGTGATGTTTTCACTGTTTTATCCTGAATGTAAACTCATCCACAGAGAAGACCAGATAAAGAGTCTGTCTGCACTGAACCAGCTGAAGATGGAACTGCAGAGGCTCAGATTTAGTTTACTGACATGCAGCAAAACAGTCAGACGTCAGATCTTTGCCTCGATAAAGTTTCTGAGATCAAACTGGGAAATATCCCAGATGTTCCTGAAGAAGAGCTCTCTCCATTCTCCTCTTGAAGATGTCCACCACAGCCGTTGTTTCTTTTCTGCTCTTCTTCTACTGAACCACGCCCATGGTAGCCCACAGCGCCCCCTGTGGTGACACCACGCAGCTGAGTTTTTTCTCTTTAAACCATCGATGGAAACGGGTCTGATTCATGTTTTTTCTTTGAGGCTTTTTAAAAGATCTCCTCAGATTTGCTTCAGCAGTGAATAAAAACCAGTTTGAACCAATGATCTCAAACTTTAACTACAGTAAACTCCAATTATCCCTGAATGAGTGTTTAAGACCCTTTGAAGCTATAAACACTGTCTTCTTAGTAAGAAAATAAATAATTTGAGTCCTTTACGCTCAAAAAGTGGTTCTGGGAAGTAACATTAAAGCTCTTGTTGTTTAATAAGTAACTCACACTAAAGAATGCTGCTTCTTTTAGAGGATTATATATGTTTCATGCTTCTGTTGGTGCAGATAAATCTGGATTTGGATGGAGAACAGATGATGTAAAGGGACACAAGTTATTTAGCCAGAGAAGCGTTTTACAGTCAGATTTACAGCTGTGAAGATCTGCTGCCTGTTGTTGTTGAATTTCTGAGGGTTTTACTGACCTTGAAGCTGCTGATGGACTAACTTCTTCCTCCTGACTCACCAGTTGAACAGTTTCAGGTCTTTCGCTTCCCTTTCAGCTGGTTCAGTGTGGAAGTTATTTCAGTACATTCGACTTCACTCGGGTGGAAACCTCCATCTGACTCCATCTTTTTCTGCTTTATCACATCTTATGAAGCTACGAGGAGCAGAAAAGGCTTCCACAGCAGTGGTTTCCAACCTGGAGTGTCAGGTTTTTAATTTGATTCACAAACCGGAGCCGAGTCCTTTAACAGCTCTTTACCTTCAGAGCAGCCATTTGATCAGGTAACTACTGATGTGAGCAGCTTCCGTCTGCCTGTAAATTATCGTTGTTCTTTGTACAGTTTTCCTGTAAAGAAGAAGCTGCTATGGCTGCACACACACACACAGGTTTCCTTTTTCATGCTTTTTTCTTTGTGTGAGTGGCAGATTTACAGTAACAATAAAGAAATCTGTTGTGATGCTGCTGTGTCTCTTTGTTGCATCAAACAACACAGGAAGCTTTTATTTTAGGAGTTCTGTGTGGATGAGTTAATAAAACCATGGAAACCAGTTCAGTGTTTGGTGAATTCTTCAGTTCACACACAGCTCTGTGTTCAACTGTCCTCCAATTTAAAAGAGACGATGGTGTCATAAAAGCAGGCAAAATCAAACCAAAATCAAACTAAAATCAAACCAAAATCAAACTAAAATCAAACTAAAATCAAACTAAACAGTCAAAATTTAGAATTAATATATCAAACCACTAATTAGATGCAAAACATCAACTTAAGGATGAAACTAATGTCATGTTGGATCGGGATTCAGATGCAGGCATCCGAAAAATATTTTCTAGAAATAAATCTGCTTATTTACGGAAACCGAGAAACGGCCGTGGATCTTTTATTTTATTATTTCGTTATCTTGAGATAACAAAGATCGTTTTCTCGTGATAACGAATTAATTTATAATGTGTTCGTCTTGATTTCAACCTACAAGAGCTGCCACGAACGGCTTCCGTAGCTGTAGCTGTCAGACATATAAAGATGTTATATGAAGATGATCTCTTTATGTCTCTAAATAGCTGTAGCCTGCCGATAAGTTGCACTTTACGTTAGTTTGTTAATTGACTGGGTTTAATTAGGAGCTACCGGTTAGCAGATAAACTCGCACCTGTCCGGCTGCTTCAGGTAACAATTCTTTATCACTAGAAAACAATCTTTGTCATGTTGAGATAAGAAGTCGTTATCACGAGATAACAGTGCATAAAAAAAAATGTTCTACGGCCGTTCTCGGCTTCCGTACTTATTTGGACATATTTATTCATTTATTTATTTATTTTTATTTGTAGTTATTCATTAAATGTTTTTTTCCCTGTAGGAAAGTTACTGCTGTAATCCGCCAGGTGGCGATGAGCAGCTTTTTCAGTTCCACTGCAGCCAGAAGAAGAAGAAGTCTCGCTCCTCTGTTGTGATTGGCTGGTAAGCTGCGGTCCTCCATGGAGCTCTTGGTAAACAAATCTGATCCGCAGGTCCGTTAAACACCACCGCTTCATGTGGAACATTTCACGAGAAATCCGCCAGTGTAACACTTCAGTAAGTATAAACGAAGTTATTCACCGAACCACGGCGTTGGATTTACTCATTAAAAGCAGTTAGCCTCTCGGTTAGTTAGCTTTTTAACTAGCACCAACATGCTAAAGTTAACGGATGAGTCAAATATTCGGAGCTCGAAGTCTTTATTTGACGTTTTATGTTTGCTGACTGTGTGTCTGAGCAACTGTTGAGATGTTTTACTGATTTAAAATGTAGTCGTTATGTCATAAAGTAGCTGATAAAAGTGGTTGGTGTCGTGTAGCTAAGGTTAGCTTAGCTCAGGAAAAACCTTCAGATTTTACATGGACTTTGGTGTGGCTGCTCTTCAGTGTCCGAGCGTGAAACAACCGTCCGGATTTCACCGAGCGGCGGTTCGGATCGGTTCGGGCCCGGAGCTGCCATGACCCGGCGGCCTGCGGTCTGATTGAAAGAGAATGGCTGCAGAGCTGTTTCCCACCAAGAAGCTGGTGTCCTCCGCCTCGACCAGCAGCACCGCCTCCATCCAGCAGTACCAGCAGCAGAACGTGACCAACAACAACGCCGCCGCCGCGCAGGGCTGCTGCAGCTGGCAGGGCCTGTTCCCCACCATCCGGGAGAGGTGAGTCAGAGCCGGGGTTCAGTCGGAGCCGGGGTTCAGTCGCAGCCGGGGTTCAGTCGGAGCCGGGGTTCAGTCAGAGCCGGGGTTCAGTCGGAGCCGGGGTTCAGTTACAGCCGGGGTTCAGTCACAGCAGGGGTTCAGTCGGAGCCGGGGTTCAGTCGGAGCCGGGGTTCAGTTACAGCAGGGGTTCGGTCGGAGCCGGGGTTCAGTCACAGCCGGGGTTCAGTCACAGCCGGGGTTCAGTCACAGCCGGGGTTCAGTCACAGCCGGGGTTCAGTCACAGCCGGGGTTCAGTCACAGCCGGGGTTCAGTCACAGCCGAGGTTCAGTTACAGCCGGGGTTCAGTCGGAGCCGGGGTTCAGTCGGAGCCGGGGTTCAGTTACAGCAGGGGTTCGGTCGGAGCCGGGGTTCAGTCACAGCCGGGGTTCAGTCACAGCCGGGGTTCAGTCACAGCCGGGGTTCAGTCACAGCCGGGGTTCAGTCACAGCCGGGGTTCAGTCACAGCCGGGGTTCAGTCACAGCCGAGGTTCAGTTACAGCCGGGGTTCAGTCGGAGCCGAGGTTCAGTTACAGCCGGGGTTCAGTCACAGCCGGGGTTCAGTTACAGCCGGGGTTCAGTCGGAGCCGGGGTTCAGTCACAGCAGGGGTTCAGTCACAGCCGGGGTTCAGTCACAGCCGGGGTTCAGTCACAGCAGGGGTTCAGTCACAGCCGGGGTTCAGTCGGAGCCGAGGTTCAGTTACAGCCGGGGTTCAGTCACAGCCGGGGTTCAGTTACAGCCGGGGTTCAGTCGGAGCCGGGGTTCAGTCACAGCAGGGGTTCAGTCACAGCCGGGGTTCAGTCGGAGCCGGGGTTCAGTTACAGCCGGGGTTCAGTCACAGCCGGGGTTCAGTCGGAGCCGGGGTTCAGTCACAGCAGGGGTTCAGTCACAGCCGGGGTTCAGTCGGAGCCGGGGTTCAGTCACAGCAGGGGTTCAGTCACAGCCGGGGTTCAGTCGGAGCCGGGGTTCAGTCACAGCAGGGGTTCAGTCACAGCCGGGGTTCAGTCACAGCAGGGGTTCAGTCACAGCCGGGGTTCAGTCACAGCAGGGGTTCAGTCACAGCAGGGGTTCAGTCACAGCCGGGGTTCAGTCGGAGCCGGGGTTCAGTTACAGCCGGGGTTCAGTCACAGCCGGGGTTCAGTTACAGCCGGGGTTCAGTCGGAGCCGGGGTTCAGTCACAGCAGGGGTTCAGTCACAGCCGGGGTTCAGTCGGAGCCGGGGTTCAGTCAGAGCCGGGGTTCAGTCACAGCCGGGGTTCAGTCAGAGCCGGGGTTCAGTCACAGCCGGGGTTCAGTCAGAGCCGGGGTTCAGTTACAGCCGGGGCTCAGTCAGAGCCGGGGTTCAGTTACAGCCGGGGCTCAGTCGGAGCCGGGGTTCAGTCGGAGCCGGGGTTCAGTTACAGCCGGGGTTCAGTCAGAGCCGGGGCTCAGTCAGAGCCGGGGCTCAGTCAGAGCCGGGGTTCAGTCGGAGCCGGGGTTCAGTCACAGCCGGGGTTCACATTTGGATTCAAAGCCCGTTAAAAGGCGCCTTGTGTGGAGTCTCATCGGGTCAGATGTGGATCTGAATGCGTTCACACCTGTACCTTCAGGTGACTAAAGGTCACACAGATGGGAAATAACATGGATATGAACCCAGAGCTGTCAGTCAGAGCGGTCTGTCCTCCCTGTGTTAGAGGAGACCGTCTCAGACCAGCTTAGGTTTGTCCTGTCCGGTGCTCCGTAGACGTTCAGGAAGGCAGACAAAGCGGAGCTCGGGCCTGAGAGCGCTGACCGTTGGTTCCTTCTGTGTTTGCAGGAATTCAGTCATGTTCAACAATGAGATGATGGCAGACGTTCACTTCGTGGTCGGACCGCCGGGCGGCACGCAGCGGGTCCCCGGACACAAGGTGAGAGTCCGCCGGAGACGGTCTGCTGTCTGTAAGAGAGCATCTCTGTTTTATAGATCTGATCCAAACCAGGAAACAGGCTGTGAAACGCAGGTTCTGAGCTAATGATCTGGGATATTTACGGTCCCGCCTCTTCTCCCCGCCTCTTCTCCCCGCCTCTTCTCCCCGCCTCTTCTCCCCGCCTCTTCTCTCCCTCAGTATGTTCTGGCCGTCGGCAGCTCTGTGTTCCACGCCATGTTCTACGGAGAACTGGCTGAGGACCAGGAGGAGATCCGGATCCCTGATGTGGAACCTCCCTCCTTCCTGGCCATGTTGAAGTAGGTGTGGTTCTGTTTGTTCCGGCGCCGTTTCGCCGCCGCCCAGAAGCATCAGACTCAGAAATGGTTTCCCCCCCGCAGGTACATCTACTGCGATGAGATCGACCTGTGCGCCGACACGGTGCTCGCCACCCTCTACGCTGCTAAAAAGTACATCGTGCCTCATCTGGCCCGGGCCTGCGTCAACTTCCTGGAGACCAGCCTGAGCGCCAAGAACGCCTGCGTGCTGCTGTCCCAGAGCTGCCTGTTCGAGGAGCCCGACCTGACGCAGCGCTGCTGGGAGGTGATCGACGCCCAGGCCGAGCTGGCGCTGCGCTCCGAGGGCTTCTGCGACATCGACGCTC
Organism: Leuresthes tenuis; assembly: GCF_036924035.1. Classification (NCBI taxonomy): domain Eukaryota; kingdom Metazoa; phylum Chordata; class Actinopteri; order Atheriniformes; family Atherinopsidae; genus Leuresthes; species Leuresthes tenuis. Next base: position 1,037,437 of record NW_027325358.1, on the reverse strand, counting down.
AGACGCTGGAGAGCATCCTGCGGCGGGAGACTCTGAACGCCAAGGAGATGGTGGTGTTCGAGGCGGCGCTGAACTGGGCCGAGGCCGAGTGTCAGAGGCAGGACCTGTCGCCGAGCATCGAGAACAAGCGGCTGGTGCTGGGCAAGGCCATCTACCTGATCCGCATCCCCACCATGGCGCTGGAGGACTTCGCCAACGGGGCGGCGCAGTCCGGCGTGCTGACGCTCAACGAGACCAACGACATCTTCCTGTGGTTCACCGCCTCCAAGAAGCCGGACCTGCTGTTCTGCAGCAAACCTCGTAAAGGCCTGTCGCCGCAGCGCTGCCACCGCTTCCAGTCCTGCGCCTACCGCAGCAACCAGTGGCGTTACCGCGGCCGCTGCGACAGCATCCAGTTCGCCGTGGACAGGCGCATCTTCATCGCCGGCTTCGGCCTGTACGGCTCCAGCTGCGGCTCGGCCGAGTACAGCGCCAAGATCGAGCTGAAGCGGCAGGGCGTGGCCATGGCCCAGAGGATCATCAAGTACTTCTCGGACGGGTCCAGCAGCACCTTCCCGGTGTGGTTCGACTACCCGGTGCAGATCGAGCCCGACACCTTCTACACCGCCAGCGTGGTTCTGGACGGCAACGAGCTCAGCTACTTCGGTCAGGAGGGCATGACGGAGGTGCAGTGTGGGAAGGTGACCTTCCAGTTCCAGTGCTCCTCGGACAGCACCAACGGCACCGGCGTGCAGGGGGGGCAGATCCCCGAGCTCATCTTCTACGCCTGAGCCGGGCCGAGGTTCCCGGACTCACAGAACCGCGGGGAGTCGGGACCAGGTGCTCCGGTTCCAGCTGAATGAAGTTTTAAACCTGTGACGATGAAGGCTTCCTCTTCCTCTTCCTCCTCTCCCTCTTCCTCCTCTTCCTCTTCTTCCTCCTCCTCCTCCTCCTCTTCCTCCTCCTCTCCCCCCCCCCCCCCCCCCCTAAAGGTGGGCGCATCACAGCGTCCGTTACTGTGAAGATCAAAGTGGTGTTGGGACTACTTTCAGAGGCGGATTAATCCACCGGCCTTTGATTTCAGTTTGAATTTAAACATGAAGGAAAGCAGACATCCCATAATGTTTGTACCCAGCTGTTCAGCTCATGCTGGATCATCAGCCACAGACTCCTCTGGGCTCTTTAACCGGGTCAGTTGGTTGATGAGCCGCACTAACCAGCACTAACTAGCACTAACCAGCACCGTGCTCTGAACAGAACTCTCACCTGCAGCTCGTTGAAGAAGTAAAACAGTCGCCCTGACTCTGCAGAAACAGAAACATCAGGACCTTCCTCGCCCCCCGGCTCCTGATCGGCTCCTGATCGGTGCATTGATCGGCTCCTGATCGGCTCCTGATCGGTGCATTGATCGGCTCCTGATCGGTGCATTGATCGGCTCCTGATCGGTGCATTGATCGGCTCCTGATCGGTGCATTGATCGGCTCCTGATCGGTGCATTGATCGGCTCCTGATCGGCTCCTGATCGGTGCATTGATCGGCTCCTGATCGGCTCCTGATCGGCGCATTGATCGGCTCCTGATCGGCGCATTGATCGGCTCCTGATCGGCGCATTGATCGGCTCCTGATCGGCTCCTGATCGGTGCATTGATCGGCTCCTGATCGGCTCCTGATCGGTGCATTGATCGGCTCCTGATCGGCTCCTGATCGGTGCATTGATCGGCTCCTGATCGGTGCATTGATCGGCTCCTGATCGGTGCATTGATCGGCTCCTGATCGGTGCATTGATCGGCTCCTGATCGGTGCATTGATCGGCTCCTGATCGGCTCCTGATCGGCTCCTGATCGGTGCATTGATCGGCTCCTGATCGGCTCCTGATCGGCGCATTGATCGGCTCCTGATCGGCGCATTGATCGGCTCCTGATCGGCGCATTGATCGGCTCCTGATCGGCTCCTGATCGGTGCATTGATCGGCTCCTGATCGGTGCATTGATCGGCTCCTGATCGGCTCCTGATCGGTGCATTGATCGGCTCCTGATCGGTGCATTGATCGGCTCCTGATCGGTGCATTGATCGTTTGTTTTACTGTTCGCTGTCTGACCCGATCTGTGATGTTCAGCAGGAGAAACATCCAGAGAGTCATTCATTCTGTTCTGTAGCCTGCAGAAAGACTCGCTCTGCCACCCCCCCCCCCCCCCCCCCCCCCCCAAGTCTAACTGCAGAACCGGGCTGACGAGTCCTGGAGGAGTTTGTTGCTGTTAGTTAGCTGCTGACATCATCATGAGACGCCCTCGGAGGCTGTAAACCGTTCCCATGGCGACCAGTCTCAGTAGGTTTTCCTTTCCTGAAAGCTCCTGATGGCTCATTTAAAGGGACATTCCCCTCATTGCCCACCTGAAGCTCCGTCTGCTGGGTCTCATTCTTTCATGTCCGTCGCCTCATTAATGTCACAGTTGTGTAAATATATTTTATGGGATTCACTTCTTCATCTAATCTCTTTAAAAACTAACAGTTTTCTATTTGATTCTATACTGAAAAGTTCTATTTTTGTTCCAGAATGTGCAGCGTGTCAGTGGCCTTATCGACGTGTTGTTTCAAATAAAAGCTTCAGTCCACTCGTCTGAGTCTGTCCGTCTTTAAAAAGGTGATTCAAGGGAAAAATCTTCCTGTAAGACCTGAAGGAATGAGCCCAAACCAATAAATCATGCAAGCAGAAAGCGTCCGGAGTCATTGGAATGACTCGGTCTGTAAAGTCTGTTTTAGCGGCTAAAACATCAGAAGTAATTTTTAAAGAGATTTGTCTTTATTTCTTAGCATTTAAACGGTAATGAGACAAAGTCAAAATATTCAGTTTGAAGTCTGAATTATTACTGAAATTAGTTATTTTAATGTCTTGTAATTTGTTTTTTTTATTTCAAATTGATCAAAAAGTCAAAATGCTGATTTATTTTATTCCTGATTAAAATTCAAACTTAAGCTGTGAATCAAAAGCACAGATGTGAGTTATTCAGAATACTATTTTATTTGATATACTTATTAATAAGATGTTTATTCGTGCTTCTTCCTATTTATTTATTTAAAATTAACAGAAATAACTCGGTTCTAGTGAGGAGAGGCTGAACTCGCTCTGTTTGTCCCTCCGCTGCTTCCGTTTAAAAACCCGGAAGTGATGCAGTTTCTAGTTCAAAGTACAAAACACCGTCAGACCTCGGCTCTGACAGCAGGAGCCGTTCCGTCCCCGTCATGCAGAGACTGAAGATCATTTCTGGACACTTGTGTCCCGGCGGCTCCTCCGACTCCAGGCTGCGGGCCGCGGAGTGCCGCTCTGCGGCGGGAGTCAGCGGCGGCTCCGGGGAGGACGTGGTGGTGGTCCACGGCCGGAGGACGGCGATCGGAAAAGCCAAGAGAGGAGCGTTTAAGGTAGCCGAACAGCTGGAAACGGAGGGTGGGGGGGCTCCACGAGCAAATACGAGCTTTACAGAGTTTAAACTTGTTTGACATTATTAGGAAGCTTTGGTCATAAACAGCAGATAAAAGCACCAAATGACTCTTTTTACTTGTAATGAAAGTCCGAAAAGAGAGCAGGTGACCTTTGCCCTGGTGCAGATGTTTCACATCAGGACAGTTTTTTTACTAAGCTTCAGGCCCTTTTGACCCTTACCGCTCCCTGTAGCCTGTCTTATGACAGATGTGCAGCTGATTCCTGTGATTGGACAGCTGTGGGAAGGCCTGAGAGGCAGTTTGTTGTTGTTTACGTCAGCCCTCCATCTGCACTGTTTAACCCCCCCCCCACCTGCAGGACACCACCCCTGATGAGCTGCTGAGTGCCGTGATGACAGCTGTGCTGACAGATGTTGGACTGTCGCCTGACAAGCTGGGGGACGTCTGTGTGGGTGAGACCTCCTTTTCCTCTCGTCTGATGTTTAATGAAACTCACAGAGTTAATAAAGTCCTGCAGCCTGAGAGCAAAGTGCTCTGCTGGGGAAATATCCAACTGTGAGATCTTTAAGATGTGATGGAGCTCGGTCATTAAGAGCTTTATATGTGAGGAGAAGAAGCTTAAATTCTGTTCTGAATCTAACAGGGAGCCCATGAAGAGAAGCTAAAACTGGAGAAACATGATCTCTGCTGTTAGATCTCAGCAGAACTCTGGCTGCAGGGTTTTGGATCAGCTGGAGGCTTTTCAGAGAATATGTGGGACAGAACAATAATAAGGAATTACAGTAGTTCAGTCCTGAAGGAACAGATGCATGGAGCAGTTTCTCTGCTCTGAGACAGGATGGTCCTGATTTTAACAACATTACGAAGGTGAAAGAAGGCAGAAACCTGTTTTATATGGAGTCAGAGGACAGATCCTGGTCAGAAATAACTCCAAGGTTCCTCCCTGTGGGACCAGAAGCCAAGGAAATACCATCCAGAGTAACTTTATAACAGACAATTTCTCCCTGAAGGTCCAAAGAGAACAACTTCAGTTTGTCTGAAGCAGAAAGTCTTTATGCAGAAGTCAGAGCTGTAATTCACAGTCTGGCCTGAGGGGGGCGGTGTTGGCCTGAATAAACTCTGCAGTGCCTCATTAAAACGTTTCAAAGCTGAGATAACATCAGCTGCAGATGAACAGATGTTAGTTTTTATGTGTTTTAGATCATTTAGCAGCAGAAGCGGGAAAAGTTCTGACCTGATGTTGCTTCTTGTTCTTCAGCTGCTTCACATGTTGCTTTTTACGAATGAAAAACGAGTGAATTCTGACAGTTTAAACCTTTGAATGGGAAGATTTAGTGCAGAACTGAATATATTTTCATCATCTGTGTCTGCAGGTAACGTCCTGCAGCCTGGAGCTGGCGCTCTGATGGCCAGAGTGTCTCACTTCCTCAGGTCAGTCTGACATTTCAACATTTATTTAGTCAATCGGCCCCAGTATGGAGCTGTGGGGCACACCAGAGGGATGCAGTGATTTCTACCACCTCGTCTTGTTTTCAGTGGCTTTCCAGAGTCGGTTCCTGTTTACACCGTCAACAGGCAGTGTTCCTCGGGCCTGCAGGCGCTGCTCAACATCGCAGGTGAGGGCGGGAGGCAGAGAATTAACAAAGTGCTTCAGATCAGTAATGTGCACGTGGAGAAGATTGGCTCTGATGACCCAAACTGTCAGTGAATGCAAACAAGCTGTAGCACAGAGCTGAAATGAGCTTCCTTCAGAGGGGGGCGGGGCTTAGCCTTAGAGATAGGGGGAGGAGCTCCACCATCAGGGGGGAGGAGCTCCATCATCCGGGGGGAGGAGCTCCACCATCCGGGGGGAGGAGCTCCACCATCAAGAGGGAGGAGCTCCACCGTCTGGGGGGAGGGGCTCCATCATCCAGGGGGAGGAGCTCCATCATCAGGGGGGAGGAGCTCCATCATCCGGGAGGAGGAGCTCCACCATCAGGGGGGAGGAGCTCCATCATCAGGGGGGAGGAGCTCCATCATCCGGGAGGAGGAGCTCCACCATCAGGGGGGAGGAGCTCCATCATCCAGGGGGAGGAGCTCCATCATCAGGGGGGAGGAGCTCCATCATCCAGGTGGAGGAGCTCCACCATCAGGGGGGAGGAGCTCCATCATCCGGGGGGAGGAGCTCCACCATCTGGGGGGAGGAGCTCCACCATCTGGGGGGAGGAGCTCCATCATCCGGGGGGAGGAGCTCCACCATCAGGGGGGAGGAGCTCCACCATCCGGGGGGAGGGGCTACATTCCTCCCCCAGGACGAACTGAAGAACCCTTGAAACAAACTCTCTACAACTATTAAAGCCTAAAGTCAGCTGGTTTAAACTGTTTGCAGGAGCCATCAGGAGCAGATCCATCGACCTGGGCCTCGCATGTGGGTGAGTTTCTCCTGAGGCTGTAAACTGAGTTTAAAGTTATTCTAAATAGCTTCTGAGCGCAGAGGAGGAGCCGGTTGAAGATAAATCTGAGAGTTTGTGTGTTTCAGAGTGGAGAGCATGTCGCTGCAATCGATCGGTAATCCTGGAGATCTGAGCTCCAGACTCACAGACAACGAAAAGGCCAGAGACTGCGTCATTCCCATGGGGTGAGTTCCTGCTGAGTTCCTGCTGAGTTCCTGCTGAGTTCCTGCTGACTTCCTGCTGAGTTCCAGCTGAGTTCCAGCTGAGTTCCAGCTGAGTTCCAGCTGAGTTCCAGGTGTGGGGAGACTGTAGCAAAACTTCCTTTATTAGCTCTGCAGCGGCCTGATAAGGAGCCATTAGTTTAAATCAGGTTGGAGGGAAACATCGAAAACATGCAGGGCTGGAGCTGAGAAACACTGCTTTAATCTTTCTGTGATCAGCCTTTGATCTTTCTGTGGTCAGCCTTTGATCTTTCTTTGATCAGCCTTTGATCTTTCTTTAATCAGCCTTGAATCAGCCTTGAATCCACCTGCTGAAGGTTTCTTCTACCCAGCAGACGCATGACTGGGAGGCGTTAAAATCTGAATTTAACCACATCACAGTCCTTATGTGTTCTGGATTGATCAGACGTTCTGCTTTCTGTGCTGTAGCATCGGTTTAGGATCCTGTGACAGATGAACTGTGGCAGCATTTATTCAGCCGGATATAACGTCTGGTTCTACACCTTCAGCAGCATTAGCCTCCCTGATGAGCTCTGCTCCTTCTATCGGTGGCATCTTTGAACACTATCGGCGCTTTGTTCAGGACCAGAGTTCTACTTTAACATCAGATGTTTGCACTCAGTGTCAAAAATGGACAAAAGTCGACTAGAAAACCTGAACGTTTGAGCCTGAAAAGTCTGGATGTGTTTTAAAATCCTCGTTCCAATCTGAGATAATAAATGTGAAGTTTTCTATGGTCTCCATGTAAAAGCCTGAGCTGCGCCTGAATGAATAGTTTAAACTGAGTTTTTCCTTCAGTAAATCTTCTTCCTGTAACTCTTTGTCTGAGCAGCATCACCTCGGAGAACGTCGCAGAGAGGTTTGGAGTCTCCAGAGAAAAGCAGGACGCCTTCGCGCTCAGCTCCCACCAAAAGTAAAGTTCACTAAACAGCATTTATCTTCACTGCTGTGATTCCATGAAATTACAGCCAAATGTGTTCAAACCTTCAAAGTTCTTCCATCCAGCAGCAGCCTCAGAGGATATAAGAGCCCAGTGGATAAACTATATCTGAGGCTAATGTTCCAGCAGAGTTAGCTAAAGACTGTGAATGTGCAGCAAACACTTTTCATCCCACTGTTTTAACAACTTGGTCCAGTTCAATGCTGGACTGAAGGAACTGAGCCACAAAGAGGATCAGTTCCAACTCTCAGAGCCTGAACTTCAGAGCAGGGAAGCATCTGAGAAATAACTCCTCATGGTTTATTTACTGATTTATTTCTTCCTTTAGCAGCAGCTAACGCTAACAGCTTAGCTAATGAAATAACTCCTCATGGTTTATTTACTGATTTATTTCCTCCTTTAGCAGCAGCTAACGCTAACAGCTTAGCTAATGAAATAACTCCTCATGGTTTATTTACTGATTTATTTCTTCCTTTAGCAGCAGCTAACGCTAACAGCTTAGCTAATGAAATAACTCCTCATTGTTTATTTACTGATTTATTTCTTCCTTTAGCAGCAGCTAACGCTAACAGCTTAGCTAATGAAATAACTCCTCATGGTTTATTTACTGATTTATTTCTTCCTTTAGCAGCAGCTAACGCTAACAGCTTAGCTAATGAAATAACTCCTCATGGTTTATTTACTGATTTATTTCTTCCTTTAGTAGCAGCTAACGCTAACAGCTTAGCTAATGAAATAACTCCTCATGGTTTATTTACTGATTTATTTCTTCCTTTAGCAGCAGCTAACGCTAACAGCTCCTCCTCCAGAATCAGAGCCGCTGAGCTGAATCCAAACTCAGATATTTACACCGAAGTCTGCCTGAAACGTCTCAGAACACATGAAAAACCTTTAAAATATGACATCAGAAACCCGCAGGACCAACTTTAGCTTGTGACCGTGCACGCAGGGCGGTCCGGGCCCGGGGTCGGTTCCAGCAGGAGATCGTTCCCGTCACCACGACGTTTGTGGACGGCGAGGGCGGCGAGCGGCGGGTGACGGTGAGGGAAGACGAGGGCGTCAGAGCTGGAACGACGCTGGAGGGACTCTCCAAACTCAGACCGGCCTTCAAACCCGACGGCAGCACCACAGCAGGTGAGACTGGGCCTGATGAACAGAACCGGCCCGCATGCAGCAGTAACCCACATTCACCGCTGTGCAGGTAACTCCAGCCAGGTGAGCGACGGCGCCGCAGCCGTGCTGCTGGGCCGCAGGGCTGCCGTGGAGGCTCTGGGGCTGCCGGTTCTGGGGGTCCTGAGGGCCAGCGCAGTGGTGGGGGTCCCGCCCGACGTCATGGGGATCGGACCGGCCTTCGCCATCCCTGCAGCCCTGCAGCAGGCAGGTATGAGCCTCAGATTGGACCTCAGAACCACGGATAAACATGTTGATGTTCTGCTAATATCAGGCCGAGGCTTCATGAAAACTTTCCTTCTTATTAAACCGTCTTCAGCTGAAGTGTCGGCTCGGTCCAATGTTAGAGTTCTGGTTCAGTTCCTTTTACGCCTCTTTGTCCAATCAGAAGATCAGAAGCTTTATCTTCACACTCAGCGTAGCGGCAGGTGGAGGACGACCTGCTGCAGGTCCCAGCAGAGCGCTCATTACTGCCGTAAAAGATTCAGAGAAGAAGAAGGTGGGGGACGGCTGGTTGTGGGAGCTTTGTGAGATGATGCCTTCAAGAACAGCGGGTGAATCGCCCTGAATGAACTGATGAAGGCGTTCAGGTGCGGTCAGAAAGGAGGCGTTCAGGTGCGGTCAGAAAGGAGGCGTTCGGGTGCGGTCGGAAAGGAGGCGTTCAGGTGCGGCACAAAGGAGGCGTTCGGGTGCGGTCAGAAAGGAGGCGTTCAGGTGCGGTCAGAAAGGAGGCGTTCAGGTGGGGTCAGAAAGGAGGCGTTCGGGTGCGGTCAGAAAGGAGGCGTTCAGGTGCGGTCAGAAAGGAGGCGTTCAGGTGGGGTCAGAAAGGAGGCGTTCAGGTGGGGTCAGAAAGGAGGCGTTCGGGTGCGGTCAGAAAGGAGGCGTTCAGGTGCGGTCAGAAAGGAGGCGTTCAGGTGGGGTCAGAAAGGAGGCGTTCAGGTGCGTTCAGAAAGGAGGCGTTCAGAAAGGAGGCGTTCAGGTGGGGTCAGAAAGGAGGCGTTCAGGTGGGGTCAGAAAGGAGGCGTTCGGGTGCGGTCAGAAAGGAGGCGTTCAGAAATGAGGTGGTCAGAAAGGAGGCGTTCAGGTACGGGCACAAAGGAGGCGTTCAGGTACGGTCAGAAAGGAGGCGTTCAGGTGGGGTCAGAAAGGAGGCGTTCAGGTGGGGTCAGAAAGGAGGCGTTCAGGTGGGGTCAGAAAGGAGGCGTTCAGGTGCGGTCAGAAAGGAGGTGGTCAGGTGGGGTCAGAAAGGAGGCGTTCAGGTGGGGTCAGAAAGGAGGCGTTCAGGTGCGGTCAGAAAGGAGGTGGTCAGAAAGGAGGCGTTCAGGTGGGGTCAGAAAGGAGGCGTTCAGGTGCGGTCAGAAAGGAGGTGGTCAGAAAGGAGGCGTTCAGGTGCGGTCAGAAAGGAGGCGTTCGGGTGGGGTCAGAAAGGAGGCGTTCGGGTACGGTCAGAAAGGAGGCGTTCGGGTACGGTCAGAAAGGAGGCGTTCGGGTACGGTCAGAAAGGAGGCGTTCGGGTACGGTCAGAAAGGAGGCGTTCGGGTACGGTCAGAAAGGAGGCGTTCAGGTGGGGTCAGAAAGGAGGCGTTCAGGTGCGGTCAGAAAGGAGGTGGTCAGGTGGGGTCAGAAAGGAGGTGGTCAGAAAGGAGGCGTTCAGGTGCGGTCAGAAAGGAGGTGGTCAGAAAGGAGGCGTTCGGGTACGGTCAGAAAGGAGGCGTTCGGGTGGGGTCAGAAAGGAGGCGTTCGGGTGGGGTCAGAAAGGAGGCGTTCGGGTACGGTCAGAAAGGAGGCGTTCGGGTACGGTCAGAAAGGAGGCGTTCAGGTACGGTCAGAAAGGAGGCGTTCAGGTACGGTCAGAAAGGAGGCGTTCAGGTGGGGTCAGAAAGGAGGCGTTCGGGTGCGGTCAGAAAGGAGGCGTTCAGGTGCGGTCAGAAAGGAGGCGTTCAGGTGCGGTCAGAAAGGAGGCGGTTGTCTCCCGCTGATCTGAACCTGCTTCACACGGCGAGCACCTGGACCCATGTTCAGGAAGTGAACTTAACAGAAACGGCGGTTCTGTTCTGATTCCCTCCTCAGGTCTGACGGTGGACGACATCGACGTGTTTGAAATCAACGAGGCCTTCGCCAGCCAGGTGAGGTTGAACAGGTTAAACACCCGAAACGCCTCCTCGGCTCAGGCTGTAACTCAAGGTCACTTCCTGCTGCTCAGGCGGTGTACTGCGTGGAGAAGCTGGGCATCCCGATGGAGAAGGTGAATCCCAACGGGGGCGCCATCGCTCTGGGTCACCCTCTGGGCTGCACCGGCGCCCGACAGGTGGTGACGCTGCTGAACGAGCTGAAGCGCAGAGGCAGGAGGTTGGTACCGCCGGCCGGCGCCGCCTCAGAGGTTAGCTGCAGCACGCTCAGTGTGGTTTGTGTCTGCAGGGCGTATGGCGTCGTGTCCATGTGCATCGGGACCGGGATGGGAGCCGCCGCCGTCTTCGAGTACCCGGGACCGGACCTGCTTCAACACCCGAGAGTTTAAAGGAGAATTTATTTCAGATCTGTTCAGCCGGCTGAAATAAAGTGGAATTCTCCTTTAAACGGACCTTTGCTCATCTTTATTCTGACTGTTTGAGGTGAAACTTTTAGTCTGATGGTAACAAACGGCTCATTTATACAAACTGTCCTGATCAGGAAGGTGGATTTCATCAGTCTGAAGGCTCAAAGTCCAGCTCAGATGTTTCCCACCTGTTAAAACAGCGAACCGGGCCTTTAAGGGTCCGGGTTCTGGCTGCTCTGAGGGAAGCTGAAGTAAAGCAGCTGGACTTCAGCTGTTCACAGAAGTGCCTTTTCATTTTGTGCTGGTTAAACCCGAGGAGCAGCTCACCTCGGACCGGGTCTTCTTAGCTTCCTCAGCGGGTTCAATGACCCGAACCGTCACCGTTTGCTTTATTATTATCGCTTCAGCAGAGGAAATCAGTTCTTTTCTTCCAGTTGGGCTAAAATAATTCATGCAAATGAGAGCAGGGTTTTTACATTCAGCCAAACATGTTTTAGTTTAGTTTAGTTTTAGTTTTAGTTTATAATGAGTCTTAAACCTGTTTAATGAGTCTTAAACCTGTTTAATGTGTTTATAATGAGTCTTAAACCTGTTTAATGAGTCTTAAACCTGTTTAATGTGTTTATAATGAGTCTTAAACCTGTTTAATGAGTCTTAAACCTGTTTAATGAGTCTTAAACCTGTTTAATGAGTTTATAATGAGTCTTAAACCTGTTTAATGAGTCTTAAACCTGTTTAATGAGTCCTAAACCTGCTCCAACACCGACGGGTCGAGGCCCAAACCGCCTGTAATCCTGTGAAACTGAACTAATAAAAACATTTCAAAGTGATCCGAGGCTGCAGGATTCAGTTTTTACTCTGAACACTTCAACAGGAAGTAGGTCCCGTGTCCTCGGCTGAGACCCGCCTGACGAATGTTTTGGGCTCCGTCAGCCGGACCTACAGCAGCTTCTGCTTCTTCCGAGCCTGAAACTGCTCCGTTTTGCTTTTGATGGATTTGACCAGCAGCGACAGACTCGGGTCCATCGCTTTCTTGGCCGTCGGAGCGTCGGAGTCATTTCCTGCGGCGGCGGCGGCGGGCTCCTCTCTGAGCGTGACCTCCACCTGGCGCTGCCCCTGCTCTCGGCGCCGCAGCTTCTCTGCCAGGATGCTCTGCGTGGCTTTGGTCTTCTTGTAGCTGGGGTGGGACGGGTCCAGGTTGAACAGGTGAGAGGTGAACATGGCCTGGAAACGAGGGTCTTCCACGTCCACCTGGACACAGACGGGTTTGTTACAGAATCAAACATTTGAGGGATAACTCCAGATGTTGAGTGTTCAGAGTCAAACAGCAGAAACTCATTTAAAAACACCAGAACCACACGTCTGATTCAGGTCAAAGGTTTCTTAAACGCTGATGTGAAACTACAGCTGCAGCAGACAATTATTTAGCCAGCTTCCATCAGCTCTATGCTAGCTTCCCTCTGCTCTCCGCTAGCTTCCTTCTGTTCTCTGCTAGCTTCCCTCTGCTCTCCGCTAGCTTCCTTCTGTTCTCTGCTAGCTTCCCTCTGTTCTCCGCTAGCTTCCCTCTGCTCTCCGCTAGCTTCCTTCTGTTCTCTGCTAGCTTCCTTCTGTTCTCTGCTAGCTTCCCTCTGTTCTCTGCTAGCTTCCTTCTGTTCTCCGCTAGCTTCCCTCTGCTCTCTGCTAGCTTCCCTCTGCTCTCCGCTAGCTTCCTTCTGTTCTCTGCTAGCTTTCTTCTGTTCTCTGCTAGCTTCCCTCTGTTCTCTGCTAGCTTCCCTCTGCTCTCCGCTAGCTTCCCTCTACTCTCCGCTAGCTTCCCTCTGCTCTCTGCTAGCTTCCCTCTGTTCTCTGCTAGCTTCCTTCTGTTCTCTGCTAGCTTCCCTCTGTTCTCTGCTAGCTTCCCTCTGCTCTCCGCTAGCTTCCCTCTACTCTCCGCTAGCTTCCCTCTGCTCTCTGCTAGCTTCCCTCTGTTCTCTGCTAGCTTCCTTCTGTTCTCTGCTAGCTTCCCTCTGTTCTCTGCTAGCTTCCCTCTGTTCTCTGCTAGCTTCCTTCTCAGCTAACAAGTCAACTGATTTCCATTAAAATGCTAACATGAAATGTTCTCTTGTGTTTGTTCCGCTCTGTGAACTAGCTGCTTTCTTCTAATAGCATTGACGTTGTGCTATTGTGCTAAGCTAACTGGTTTTTATAATGGTCACACTGTTCAGTATTTTCTCTTTTCTTTGAAATGCTCCCAAACTTTAGACTCTTTTTCCTCTTTTTCTCTGATTTTGCTCCTTGTTGTTTTCTCCAGTTTCCTCCATCAAATCAAGCCGGTACAAAGGAAACAGAAAGTTTCTCTGAGCTCCAGCCTCTGTTCTCAGACAGAATAAACCTGAATGTTTGGACTGTTTTCAGGTTATGAGCAGAACTCATCAGAACCTCTGAGGTCTCACCTGGAAGCCGTCGTCCTGAAGCTGCTCCTCGCCCTTCTTCAGCAGCTTCTTCCTCTTCTTCTTGCTCAGATTCTGCTGCTCCACGATCTTGTCGTAGTTGAAGTGTTTGTGTTTGGCTTCATCAGCGTCGTCCTCCATCAGCAGAACCATCTGAGCCTGAACAAACAGACGGGTTCAGATGCTACAGCTGTGTCTAACGGTGGGAGGAACTCAGCTGGAACTCGTTTCTGACCTTTTGTTTCTCCAGCTCCTCTTCTTCTTCAGCTGTTCGCTCCTTCTCTTCCCGTTGCTTCTTCTTCTTGCCTTTCTTCTTCAGGTCTGAAACACAGCAGATGACACCGAAGCGAGTGAAAAATGATGGAATTCTTGTCCTGTTCTGCATCATGTGTCCTCGAGATGTCTGAGACGCTGTGGATCTAAAACTAGTAACACATCGGTGTTCCCTCAGCAGGACGCACTGCTCAGGTTACACCGAACACCACCAGCAGGCGGAGCTTCTGCTGCTCACCTGCCGCTGCGAGCTCCTCCGCAAAGAACGGATCGCTGAGGTCGACGTCGGGAGGAAGCTCGTCGTCGCTGAGCTCTTCATCATCGGTTCCCTGACAGAAGAAACATCATCAGCAGCAGCAGCTGGTCAGTATTTATTTAGTTCAGCAGATAAAGTGAAGAATAGGAAGTATATAATATAATTCTGTCAGACATCCAACTTTTAACAGAGTGAGAAACATCTTAAAGAGAAATGCAGCTGAACGTCAGGATATGTCCTTAAAGAGGAATATAACAGGAGCAATAAAACTGAACCCTGTGGGACACCGTAGTTAGAGAAGTGGGGGAGGAGCTGTGCTTCACTGAAATGATAAGACTAGAAAGAAAATATGAAAATATGTGAGTATTTATTTAGTTCAGCAGATAAAGTGAAGAATAGGAAGTCATTTAGTTAATTATGTAAAGCTGTGGACCTTTACTGAATCTGATAAAAGCAGAAACCCGGAGGCTCACCTGCTTCCTTCCACTCTTCTTCTGCTTCTTCTTCTCCTTCTTCTTCTGCAGATACCCCTCCCAGGGCGTCAGCTCGTCTTTGCCCTCCAGCTTCTTCTTCACCAGCTGCTCCGTCGCCTCCTTCAGACCTGCAGCAGGACAAAATGTAGAATATTTCTGTATATAATATATATAAACTACAGAAAAAGGAGTCCTGTGTTTAGTTCTGAACGACTAAAAGCTGGAAAAGTCTCCTGAATGACTCTGGGAGCCTGTGGAGGGGTCCGACCTGCAGAAAACTGAAAGCTTTCCTTTTAATTCTGAGCTGGACGCTCATCAGGTCGCAGATCCAGACAAATCCATGAAACCCAAAAGAATCTGACTTTAAAGCACATTTCCAAACCTTTACTTTGGATTTAAAAAACAATCACAGCTGCGATTGGGTCAGAAGCTAAAGGATCAAACCTGGCACCCAGGTGATCTCCATCTCCATGTCCTTGTCCTCCTGCAGCTTCTTCTCTTTGTCCTGGATGCCTCTCAGCAGCTCTCTGTACTTTGAGATCTGCTCCTCGCTCTTCTTCTTCTTCTTCTTCTCTTCCTCCTCAGGTTCTTCTGTCGGGAGCAAACACAGAACACCTGAGCGCTGCTCCGTCATCTCACAGCGGCAGAAAGTAAAAGGATTTCTCACCTTCTGCTGCCTGGACCTCTGCTCCACCCCCCTGCTCCTCCTCCTCCTCCTCACTGGAGGAGGCCAGGTAGGCTTTAAAGTCCATGTCCAGCAGCTCCTGTTTGTTGAACTTCCTGTTCAGCGCCGCCACGCGATCATGGTCCGTCTCATCCCAGGTCAGCTGCACCTGATTGGTTCAACACAAACGCATCAGAGGTGGAGCAGCAGGGTCTCCTCCTCCGCCTCCACCTCCCTGAAAGCTGCTCCCCCCACCAGGGACTGGCCCGAGGTCAGAGGTCGGGGGGGGGGCTCAGCTGGAGCTCAGTGAGAAGCAGTTTGATGCTGAGACGGTCAGCAGCTTGTGGTGGATTAATTACCTCTAAATGAAAGTAAATTCGTGGTATTTGGTTGTGCTGAAGCTCATTTTGATAAAGTTAAATGATGCTGAAACAGATTATTATTAGAAATGGATCAAAGAACAGAAACTCTGCTGGACGCCTCGATTAAAGCTTAAAATAATGTCTGAGACACTGAAATATAAATATATTCCCCTGTAATTAAACTGTAACGACACATTTATAATCAATCTACTACAAAATTAAAATGTTCCAGATGCCCAGCATCAGTCCTCCGGCCCGCCTCCCGCTCTGCCCCCGGCCCGCTGGGCTCCTGCCCGCCTCCCGCTCTCCCCCCGGCCCGCTTCCCGCTCTGCCCCCGGCCCGCTGGGCCCCGGCAGCGTGATATAATGAGCCTAATAATAATAATAATAACAATAATAATAACAATAATAATAATAATAATAATAATAATAATAACAATAATAATAATAATAATAACAATAATAATAACAATAATAATAATAATAATAATAATAATAATAACAATAATAATAATAATAATAATAATAACAATAATAATAATAATAATAACAATAATAATAATAATAATAATAATAACAATAATAATAACAATAATAATAATAATAATAATAATAATAACAATAATAATAATAATAATAATAATAATAATAATAATAACAATAATAATAATAACAATAATAATAATAATAATAATAATAATAATAATAATAACAATAATAGTAATAATAATAACAATAATAATAATAATAATAACAATAACAATAATAATAATAATAATAATAATAATCATCCACTTCCCACCTTGGAGGTGGCGGCAGCAGACGAGGTGAACAGCTTGGGCGTGTACGCCGACAGGTTGACGTCCGTCGCCACGTCTTTGGGCTCCTCGTCAAACGCCACGTCGTCAGGAACGAACCTGTTGGGTTCAAACACAGATTTAAAGTCTGAAAGGCTGGAACCTTCGGCTTCTTGCTACCCTTCCACCATCGTACCGGAGGTCCAGGACGGAGCAGCTGCTCTCGTACTCGTAGCCGTCGCACTCCTCGTAGAGCTTGGCGGCCGTGTCCACCGAGTCGCACTCCACCACGGCGTAGAAGTACTTGAGGCGTTTGAACTGGTAGTCGCGCATCTTCTCCCTGTAAACGCTGCAAGGAGGAGGGGCCACACCTGCATCATTATGGTAAAATGTTTCTGCTTCTGGAGCAGGTCAAACACACCTGAACCTGAAAGATTCAGGCAGGAGCCACATGTCTGCGAGTTCAGGTAAAGGTCAAAGGTCAAAGCTTTTATCTATTCTCTGGCCCCCCCATCGTGTGGTTACCTCTCCTCCTCCGTGTCATCCTCAGAGTCGTCGGGCAGTGCCTTCAGCTCCGGCGGGCCCTGGGTCTCCTCCACCTTCAGCCTCTCCTTCCCAAACTCTGACGGGTAAATCTGGACCACAATACCCAGCATGCATTGCTGTTACTCCACAGAAAACCGAACGCAGAAATGAACAAATGCACGTTTGCTTGTTTAAGGCCATTTAACTGCTGCCGTGCGCTGCTGCCGTGCGCTGCTGACGTGCGCTGCTGACGTGCGCTGCTGCCGTGCGCTGCTGACGTGCGCTGCTGACGTGCGCTGATGACGTGCGCTCACAGTCACAGCAACAATAAGTGTTAGCTGCCCTCTGACTCTAATGCTCATCAGCGTTCAGCCCTGATCATGTGACCCTGCAGGGGAAGCTGCTTTCTTTACAGGGGGGGGGGGCTACAGACCGCCTGCTGCAGAGCAGGTAACCTCAGAGGGTTCACTGTCGGCGTGTCCGTATGACAGAGGGGGGGCGGTGGGAGGAGCTTACAGATTAAAGACCTGCTGGACATTTATACGGTGGAACAGCCGGGTTTATCCACAGGATCAACACCTTGGACCCAGGTGCTGCCGAGCAGGAAGTTGGACACCTGTACAGGTGAGAGCTGGAGGGGGGGGGGGGGTCGTTTTACTCTGCTGCAGCGGACCTCTGGTCCAACAGAACCAGGCAGCCCAACACGCGTCTGACAAAGGTTCTGTTTGGGATTTTATTTTCATCCCGTTCTGGATCCAACACACGAGTCGTTTAATGAGTCAGCATCTGGAACCAGAACACCTGAACAAGTCTCAGGCCCACCTGGGGGGGTCACAGCTCTAATGTGTGACCTCTGACCTGCAGAGGAGGCGGTCCCTGTGTTAGAGGCTCAGAACCAATAAAAACGTCTGAATCACACGAGCGCGGCGTGGTTCCGTTCGTCGTGTTGAAACGGAGTCACAGCTGATCTGATGCTGATCACCTGATCTTCTCAGGCTGTTGCCATAGTAACGCACTCATCAGTTCTGACCCGGGTCAAGCAGAAACCATCAGAGCGGCTTTACCTTCACGGACAGCGCCGCTCCTCCTTTAGGCACGAAGGAGCTGAACAGAACCAGCAGGTCTTTGGCCTTCATGCGGTCCCAGTCCATGTTGCAGACGGCCAGCCGGGTCGTGACCTGAGGACACAGACACGGTTAAACCCGTGGCGAGCGTCTCCGCCTGCTCCAATCGGGCGGCGCCTCACCTGCTCGCTGCGGGGAGCGTCCTTGCACATCTCGCCCCAGTCGTGTTCGATCTCCTCTTCCTCCTTCCTCAGGATGGCCTCCACCTCGTCTTCATCGTCTTCGTCTGAGCTGGTCTCTACGTTCCCCTTCCCTCGAGCCGGATCCGGCTCGCTGTCGTCTCCAGAGTCCAGACCGGACTCCTCTTCCTCAGAGCCGCTCGCCGGGTCGCTCTCCTCCTCTTCCTCAGAGCCTCCTGAGACGCTGTCATCATCTTCATCACCTGAGGAGAACATCAGCCACAACATTAAAACCACCGGGCAGAGCTCATCCTAACCTGAAGGATGACTGAGGGATTCTGGGTTCTGACCCAACACGGACGGACGTGGAAAGTTTTTACTTCATTTCATTCTTTAAAAAGGCTTTTAAGGCTCTGAACATCTGGTCCATTACAGCTGCTGCAGCCTCTCTGTCAAAGTGTTCTGTTTAAAGGTCCAAACACCAAGAACCAGCGCCAACAAAGCCGCCCTGCTGGGTCAATCCAACATGTTGATTACCGGTTCTGAGGTAGGTTGAGTTTCCCTTCACTGCTCCTGGGTCCGTCCCTGTGATGGAGCCACTGGTCTCACCGGGCTGTTATTACTCTGTACTTACATGTTATTACCTCCTTATTTCCATCTTATTACCTCGCTGTTACCTCCTTATTTCCATGTTATTACCTCGCTGTTACCTCCTTATTTCCATCTTATTACCTCGCTGTTACCTCCTTATTTCCATGTTATTACCTCGCTGTTACCTCCTTATTTCCATGTTATTACCTCGCTGTTACCTCCTTATTTCCATCTTATTACCTCGCTGTTACCTCCTTATTTACATCTTATTACCTCGCTGTTACCTCCTTATTTACATCTTATTACCTCGCTGTTACCTCCTTATTTACATCTTATTACCACACTGTTACCTCCTTATTTACATGTTATTACCACACTGTTACCTCCTTATTTCCATGTTATTACCTCGCTGTTACCTCCTTATTTACATCTTATTACCACACTGTTACCTCCTTATTTACATGTTATTACCACACTGTTACCTCCTTATTTACATGTTATTACCTCGCCGTTACCTCCTTATTTACATGTTATTACCTCGCTGTTACCCCTTTATTTACATGTTATTATCTCGCTGTTACCTCCTTATTTACATCTTATTACCTCACTGTTACCCCTTATTTACATGTTATTACCACACTGTTACCTCCTTATTTACATGTTATTACCACACTGTTACCTCCTTATTTACATGTTATTACCACACTGTTACCTCCTTATTTCCATGTTATTACCTCGCTGTTACCTCCTTATTTACATCTTATTACCACACTGTTACCTCCTTATTTACATGTTATTACCTCGCCGTTACCTCCTTATTTACATGTTATTACCTCGCTGTTACCCCTTTATTTACATGTTATTATCTCGCTGTTACCTCCTTATTTACATCTTATTACCACACTGTTACCTCCTTATTTACATGTTATTACCACACTGTTACCTCCTTATTTACATGTTATTACCACACTGTTACCTCCTTATTTCCATGTTATTACCTCACTGTTACCTCCTTATTTACATCTTATTACCTCGCTGTTACCTCCTTATTTACATCTTATTACCTCGCTGTTACCTCCTTATTTACATCTTATTACCACACTGTTACCTCCTTATTTACATGTTATTACCACACTGTTACCTCCTTATTTACATCTTATTACCTCGCCGTTACCTCCTTATTTACATCTTATTACCTCGCTGTTACCTCCTTATTTACATGTTATTACCTCGCTGTTACCCCTTTATTTACATGTTATTATCTCGCTGTTACCTCCTTATTTACATCTTATTATCTCGCTGTTACCTCCTTATTTACATGTTATTACCTCGCTGTTACCTCCTTATTTACATCTTATTACCTCACTGTTACCCCTTTATTTACATGTTATTATCTCGCTGTTACCTCCTTATTTCCATGTTATTACCTCGATGTTACCTCCTTATTTCCATCTTATTACCACACTGTTACCTCCTTATTTCCATCTTATTACCTTGCTGTTACCCCTTTATTTACATCTTATTACCTCGCTGTTACCTCCTTATTTCCATCTTATTACCTCGCTGTTACCTCCTTATTTACATCTTATTACCTCGCTGTTACCTCCTTATTTACATGTTATTACCTCGCTGTTACCCCTTTATTTACATGTTATTATCTCGCTGTTACCTCCTTATTTCCATGTTATTACCTCGCTGTTACCTCCTTATTTCCATGTTATTACCTCGCCGTTACCTCCTTATTTACATGTTATTACCTCGCTGTTACCTCCTTATTTACATGTTATTACCTCGCTGTTACCTCCTTATTTCCATCTTACTACCTCGCTGTTACCTCCTTATTTACATGTTATTACCTCGCTGTTACCCCTTTATTTACATGTTATTATCTCGCTGTTACCTCCTTATTTCCATCTTATTACCACACTGTTACCTCCTTATTTCCATCTTATTACCTCGCTGTTACCCCTTTATTTACATCTTATTACCTCGCTGTTACCTCCTTATTTCCATCTTATTACCTCACTGTTACCTCCTTATTTACATGTTATTACCTCGCTGTTACCCCTTTATTTACATCTTATTACCTCGCTGTTACCTCCTTATTTCCATCTTATTACCTCACTGTTACCTCCTTATTTACATCTTATTACCTCGCTGTTACCTCCTTATTTACATCTTATTACCTCGCTGTTACCTCCTTATTTACATCTTATTACCACACTGTTACCTCCTTATTTACATGTTATTACTTCGCTGTTACCCCTTTATTTACATGTTATTATCTCGCTGTTACCTCCTTATTTCCATGTTATTACCTCGCTGTTACCTCCTTATTTACATGTTATTACCTCGCTGTTACCTCCTTATTTACATGTTATTACCACACTGTTACCTCCTTATTTACATGTTATTACCTCGCTGTTACCTCCTTATTTCCATCTTATTACCTCACTGTTACCTCCTTATTTACATGTTATTACCTCGCTGTTACCCCTTTATTTACATGTTATTACCTCGCTGTTACCTCCTTATTTACATCTTATTACCTCACTGTTACCTCCTTATTTCCATGTTATTACCTCGCTGTTACCTCCTTATTTCCATGTTATTACCTCGCTGTTACCTCCTTATTTACATCTTATTACCTCGCTGTTACCTCCTTATTTCCATGTTATTACCTCGCTGTTACCTCCTTATTTCCATGTTATTACCTCGCTGTTACCTCCTTATTTCCATGTTATTACCTCGCTGTTACCTCCTTATTTACATGTTATTACCTCGCTGTTACCTCCTTATTTACATCTTATTACCTCGCTGTTACCTCCTTATTTACATGTTATTACCTCGCTGTTACCTCCTTATTTCCATCTTATTACCTCGCTGTTACCTCCTTATTTACATGTTATTACCTCGCTGTTACCTCCTTATTTACATGTTATTACCTCGCTGTTACCTCCTTATTTACATCTTATTACCTCGCTGTTACCTCCTTATTTACATGTTATTACCTCGCTGTTACCTCCTTATTTACATGTTATTACCTCGCTGTTAGCATCTTATTAAGTCTTTTCTTTATAAAACCCAAAGACCATAAAACAGAAGAGCCTCATCGACTCAAACCTCCAATAAGACACCAGAACATGGAGCCCGGAGCTTCCTCCTGAGGATGGATGGAGCTGTGAGTCTGACAGAGGAGGCTGAGTCAGCAGGTTTGCACCCCATCAGTCAGGCTGTGATAATGTGGCTAAATGTGGAAAAGCACCTGAACTGTTTGTGAAGCTGAAATAAATCCTTCAGGACGACACCTTCTCACCTTCTTCAGTAACTCGGACTCCTGGTTCAGGCTGCTTTCCTGCAGCTTTACCGCCGGTCTTTCCTTTCTTCTTCTTCCTCTGCGCCGCCTCGCTGCTCTCCGGCGCCGCCTCCTCCTCCTCCTCCTCGGACTCGGACTCGGACACTTTGTAGAAGCGCTTCAGGTCCTCTGTGGAGCTGTGGTTGATGGGTCGGCCTCGCTTGTCCACCGTGTATTTCTCCTTGAAGCGCTTGTCGTGAAACATGGACTGGAAGCGCTTGTCGATCTTGATTTTTCGTTCTTTCTCGGGCATCTCCCAGAACCTGGGGTCCTTCTGGACCCGGAGGAACCGCTCATCCTGGTCCTTGTTGGACGACATGGTGGAAAAATCCCAGCCTCAGCTGCTGAGTAAAGAAGGAAGAAATGTGAGGAAAACACAGCCTGATGAACCTTTATCCAGTAAAAATGACGACTTTCTGTCCAACCTTTTATATGTCACACAAAGAAACTCACCCAGAACCAACAATTATTGTGAAAAATGTCTAATTAAAGAAAAGATCCGACAGCCGAATTTCATGAGACCTGGCAAAGAAGAATAAAGCATGGAGATAAAGGACTTTCTGTCCTCTGAGGCTGTGATCCGGAGCATTTTGGGTTAAATATGAGATAAAACACACAGGGTTTGGTTTGGAGGAGGATGCCTCACCATCTGAATGATGTAGCATTTTACTTTCTGTACTTATTGAATTCTTATTTCCTATCATCCTATCAGTTCAGAGTAAATCTGAGTCACATTAAGTTGGACAAACTTCAACTAAATTCTTCTTTAAAAAGCTTCTGTTTACTTCTGCATCCGGACAGTTTGTGACGCTGGAAACGAGCTGAGTTCTGCGCCTCTGAGCTGGAATAAAACGGGTTAAAAGCTCTGGTTCCGGAGCTGCTGCTGCTGCTGTGAAACACCGACATTCACCCACCTGCAGAACCAGAACCCCGGGATGGGCCTCGGCTTCAGAACCCTCCGCCCCGCGCGGACATGGAACAAAAAGCCCAAAAACACCGAGTCTGTTCGGCGGTGAAAAGTCACTCTGAAGCCGGTTAAAAACGCGCTGAAACGGTGTTAAAAATAAAACTATCTTCACTTCACAGAGCCGCGCACACACGTGTTTTCCCAGCATGCAACTCTGCTGTGACCCATCGGTCTTCCTTCCCCGAAGGCGGCCGGAGTGGGACAAACTGTGAGAAACGCGCAACCGTTGAGCTAAGGTAAGCTAACCTCGAACACATGGATCTATATCCGTGTTTCTAGCTGTGATCAAACAGGTTTACTGAAGCTTTCCGGAGCTTTTGTCCGTCCCAGCTTCTGTTTTTACAGTAAATGTGTA
Organism: Leuresthes tenuis; assembly: GCF_036924035.1. NCBI lineage: Eukaryota > Metazoa > Chordata > Actinopteri > Atheriniformes > Atherinopsidae > Leuresthes > Leuresthes tenuis. Next base: position 1,014,432 of record NW_027325358.1, on the reverse strand, counting down.
AATCAGCAGAAACAGAAACTATATTTTATATAAACTTCTCATTTTTGGGGTTTAAAATTACCTCAGACTGAGCTATAAGCTCTAATTTATATAAAATGTTAAATACTGATGTGTATGGAGTAAATGTGTGAAACATTTTCTGCTTTCACGTGATAAGTTGCATAAAATCAGATATCTGAAGGCATCGCTTCAGTCTCAGACGTAAAAATGTTTTTTTTTAGTATTTTCTGATATTTTTAGTGTAAGAATGAATCGATCAATGGAGGAAATGTATCATCAGATTAATCAGAGATGCTTTTATCATGATCAGCTGAAGCAGGTGAAGCTTTAACTGATTTCTGGGGCTGAGATCCAGCTCCACACCCTTCAGAATCCACCTCCACGCTTTTTTCCCCCCCCTTTAAGGTCACTCAGAGCGCAGGAAGCGTTGCACAATGCAGACATGTTGGAGTGTTTCTGTTTGAAAGCATGAGCAGCAGACTGTGTCAGAGGGTCCTGCGCCGGCTGCAGCCTGCCGGCTCCCTCCCTGCCGCTTCCTGCAGACTCCCGGCTGGGCTGAGCTGCCCCCCCCACAGGGGTCTGTCAGCGTCCAGCAGGGGCACCATGAATGTGTTCAACAGGGACATGAAGAAGAGGCAGAAGAACTGGGCGGCGTCCCTGCAGGACGCCCACCAGTACGACTACCTGAGGGACGAGGTGAGAGGCACAGGAGTGACATAAGGGCCCCCGGGCCCCTGATCTGTGCTCATTGTGTGTTGCAGCTGCAGCGTTTTCTGTTTAGTTCCTTTTTCCTGTGATTCCTGGACGTTTTACTTGTTTTGCCGCCGTTCTCAGGTGCTTCAGTCGTCCTTTAAAGTGCATCATTTCCCGCTCAGCGTCTCTTTCTCTCGCCTCTTTGTTTCAGACATTTTCTGGCTCTTTGTAAGGTTTCGTGTTAACTGACATCACAAAAAGACATTTGAACTGCTGCAGCGTGAACCTTTTACGGCCACAAACAGGAAGTGGATCATTTCTCTGTAAAAGTTCCCTTTAAATCAGGACGAGAACAAACCCAAAGTGCTCTTTGGTTTTTATTATTCAGGTGGAAACTTTGACTTTACAGCAGGGGAACAGCTCAGTTATTCACTGTCACACCTTTAAAGTCACTTTCTGCTGGTTTGCAGGTCGGCAGTCGAGTGGCTGATCGGGTTTATGACATCACCAGGTAAATTCTGCTTGTTCACTTTCTCTTGTTGAAGCAGAGTTCAGTCTGTGAAGTGCAGCTGAGAATAAGCTGGAGGGTCAGGATGAGTGGCCTGAACAGCCTGCTTCTTCTTCTTCTTCTTCTTCTTCTTCAGGACGTTTCCTCTGGCTCTGGACATCGGTGGTGGAAAAAGTCACATCGCAGAACATCTCAGTAAGGTAAACTGAGCTTTGGTCACCTGCTCAGGGAGAAACGATAAGCAGAGAGTCACCTGAAAGCTTAAAGCTTCAGCCTCAGAGATCAGTTTGAGGAGATGACGGATGACTCGACATAAAGGAGCATTACAAACTCGTTTAGTTTCATGCATGTTGTATTTCTGTCATTTTTAAGTGTGATTCCAGATAAATGTTGTTTGGTTTATCAGGATGTGGTGGAGCGGTTGTTCCTGACAGATATTTCCCAGCAGACTCTGGTGAGTTCTGATCCATAATGATAATAAAATATAACATATAATATAATAATATGTTGGATTCAAACTGAAATGAAACCAAAGTCAAAGTGAAAATACCTTTTAAATTCATTCCATCCTCTCTTGTTGCTCATCTTGACATAAACGGATATTTTTCTGGATGTTTTCTGGCTCTGATCCTCAGAAACACAGCAGACTGAGTGAGATCCCGACTCACCGCCTTCTGGCTGATGAGGAGTTTCTGCCCTTTAAAGAAAACACCTTTGACCTGGTGGTGAGCAGCCTGACGTGAGTCGGCCACACTGTGGTGTGTTTTTCTCTTTGTGAAAGTAGATCTTAAAGAGTCCAAATCTTTGTCTGATCCAGACTCATCTGAGCTGCAGAACAACCTCATTAAAGCATTTTAGCTCCAGCTTTTCTAGCTTTTCTCTTGCTGTTGTTCTTTCAGTCTTCACTGGATCAACGACCTTCCTGGAGCTCTGAAACAGGTGAGTGGAAGGCAGCGTCTCACCTTCTAATGCCGGACTGTTTGAAGTGTTCTCAGACCGTCTCGTCCTCTCAGATCCACCAGGTGCTGAAGCCAGACGGGGTGTTCATCGGGGCCATGGTGGGCGGGGAAACCCTCTACGAGCTGCGATGCTCCCTCCAGCTGGCTGAGACGGAGCGGGAGGGAGGATTCTCCCCCCACGTGTCCCCCTACACCGCCGTCACAGACCTGGGAAACCTGCTGGGCCAGGCCGGCTTCACCATGCTCACCGTGGTAAGCTGTTCTCTAAGGCTCTTAGTTTGAGGAGGTGTTCCTCAGAGCTCTGCTCTGACGGCAGCTGGAAGCAGCTTCCACCATCATGGAACCACCAATGAGAACAGTCTGGACTGAGTCTGCCTCCAGAAGTCTCTCTGCAGGCAGCATCAGGGACTGGATCTGATTCAGGCAGCCGGTAATCCTTCGTTCCTTCCGATGTTGATATCTCTGACACATGAGCTGAGATTCCTGCTGAGATTCTGGGGTCATCTGGTGGGAATGAAGGTAAAGTTCAGCACTGATACAAGAATCCATGCAAGTGGATGACCAGTGAAGTGGTGTATATCTAAAAAGTGAAGGGGTCCCAGTACCGAGCCTTGGGGAACCCCAGTAGAGAGGAAATAGAGAGACAGAACTCCCAGTGACGTATGATTCAAACCTGGAGATCGCAACAAATGCAGAAAGTCTCCATTAATCGTGTCAAAAGCAGCAAAGAGGAGAAAGATAAGAACCGAGGACGGAGCGGCTTCTCCTGAGGACTTTAGGGCTCTGCCACAGACAGCTGAGTCACTCTTACAGCTGAACTGATGGGAATCACAAGGCTGAACTGGAAGGTTGGCTGATGGTTCCCAGGTTTTAGTGGAAGGTCCTTATGAAACCAGCTGACTGGGTTTTCAGGAACATCTGGATCATTGGTAAACATCTGTCGTTCTGGTCTTTTTGGGATGTAATTTCCAGCTTTTTTGGACTGCGTTGACTCACTCTGTCAGTGAGAAGGATTGTTCTGATTGGCTGTTCAGCTCAATGATTCACGTTTCTCTTCCGGATGAGGTGACTTCCTTCAGCTGGTGCCGCTCCATCGAGGTCTTCGAATCACTCTGTCTGACCCGACCTCTGAGACAAATTGGCCACAGGAGACTAATGTCCTCAGGAGGGTGGGGATCATCTCTGCTCCAACCCTCACCTGAGCTCACAGATCTGGGTTCTGACCCAAAGAAGGAGGTCCTGGATACAAGCGGCTGAAATGAGTTCCTTCAGAGGGGGGCGGGGCTCAGCCTTAGAGATAGGGGGAGGAGCTCCACCATCCGGGGGGAGGAGCTCCACCATCAGGGGGAGGAGCTCGGAGTAGAGCTGCTGCTCCTCCACATAGAAAGGAGTCAGCTGAGGTGGTTCCTCTGGTTAGGATGCCTCCTGGGAGGAGGCCCCGGGTCAGAACCAGAACCCACTTGCAAAACAACAAGATGAGACGGTAACAGAGTGTCGTCTCTGTTTCAGGACATCGATGATGTTCAGGTGAATTATCCAGGAGTCATGGAGGTCATGACTGATCTGCAAGGTACGAGCTGCTTTATTCATTATATTCATGGATTAAATAAATGTAATGACCCTGAGAGATGTTAAGAAAGCAATAAACATGGGGAGAAAAAGGTAAAGGAGTTATAACGAGTATGAACTTGTTTCCAGTCCAGGAGGGCTTCAGTTTTACTAAAGACTCGGTGCTGTTGGTGCTCCTCATCAGTTAAGCTTTAGAACAACAGCTTCAGATCTTCAGTGGACTGCTGGGATGTGTGTGAGGCCTTTAATGGATGTGTTGACTCTGCAGGTATGGGTGAGAGTAACTGTGCCTGGAACAGAAGGTCGCTGCTGCACAGAGACACCATCTTAGCTGCAGCTGCCATTTATAAAGGTGAGCTGCTAAAGAGGAGCTGCTGGACACAGCTGATGTGGCTTACTCTGTGGAAGATGTTCATCATTTATCTCAGGATCCTGAGACCTATATGTAGCTATTTCTGCTACATAAGAGGAATTTATTGGCACCTGCAGTTCAAGTCTGTGGAAGGCAGAAAGGGACAAAGTTCACCTCTAATTTAATGCAATTCATCATAAAACAGCACTTTTAAAGCCACAAATTGTGTAAAATACGCTCGTGGATCAACCTAAAAAAGCTAAATTATGACCCTCTTTGTCTTCCATACTCTGGTTTACATACTTTTACCCTCCAATCAGAACAGGATTTATGATCCATGTCTGTTTTGCAGCCCAAAACCCCATGAGCGTATATTTCTGCCATCAAGTGTTAGATTCACTGTAAACTGGGATGAAAAGCTGTACAAAAGTATGACAAAGTGCCACAAAACAGCCATAAAATGATGGATATTATCAACGAACCATGAGCAGAGCAGTAAAACTCCAGCTGTTGCTTCAGGCTTTATCCCACTTCTGTTTTCCAGACAGTTTCTCTCCGTTCATCACAGCGCTTCCTCGGTCTTAGAAACAAGCTGAAACACCAAATTATGCCTTTTTATCTTCCCAAACTGATCCTGGACCTGCTGGAGGAGCTGCTGTTTGATGCCGACTCTGCTTTAAATGTTTCAGAGATGTACGGCAGCGAGGATGGCTCCGTCCCCGCCACCTTCGAGATCCTCTACATGATTGGCTGGAAGCCTCATGAGTCACAGGTGAGCGCACGTGACCCCCAGGTCGAGTTTTATGGGTGTGTCCACGTCCTGCTGGACGGGAGGTGAAGATGGACATTAGTTCAGATCACTGAATCAGTAAAAACAGAAACATGAGTTGGATCTGAGCCGATATGAGACTCTGACACCTGCTAATAAGGGTTATAAGGCTGCTTTATCAGCAGCTATCCGTCACCAGGTGCTAAAACTCAGTCAAATTAGCCTGAAATGAACAACAACACACGTGTCATTACATCCTTTATGTGAGAATAAATGAATAAATGCACTTTAATCTGCTGGAGAATGTTTTAAATGAAAAAATACGGAAGAAAATAACTTTCAGACGTTTACGGATGGAGAAAAACAAAGAATGTTGACTCAGAATTCACATAATTACTGTAGAAAGCTTCAGCTAACAAAGTAATGTGGGAACAATAATGTTCATCTTTCAGAAAGGAGCAGCAGTAACTCCTTAGAAGTTGGTGTCCGTCATCTTCATTAGCTAAGCTGTTAGCGTTAGCTGCTGCTAAAGGAAGAAATAAATCAGTAAATAAACCATGAGGAATTATTTCATTAGCTAAGCTGTTAGCGTTAGCTGCTGCTAAAGGAAGAAATAAATCAGTAAATAAACCATGAGGAATTATTTCATTAGCTAAGCTGTTAGCGTTAGCTGCTGCTAAAGGAAGAAATAAATCAGTAAATAAACCATGAGGAGTTATTTCATTAGCTAAGCTGTTAGCGTTAGCTGCTGCTAAAGGAAGAAATAAATCAGTAAATAAACCATGAGGAGTTATTTCATTAGCTAAACTGTTAGCGTTAGCTGCTGCTAAAGGAAGAAATAAATCAGTAAATAAACCATGAGGAGTTATTTCATTAGCTAAGCTGTTAGCGTTAGCTGCTGCTAAAGGAAGAAATAAATCAGTAAATAAACCATGAGGAGTTATTTCATTAGCTAAGCTGTTAGCGTTAGCTGCTGCTAAAGGAAGAAATAAATCAGTAAATAAACCATGAGGAGTTATTTCATTAGCTAAGCTGTTAGCGTTAGCTGCTGCTAAAGGAAGAAATAAATCAGTAAATAAACTATTGAGGAGTTATTTCATTAGCTAAGCTGTTAGCGTTAGCTGCTGCTAAAGGAAGAAATAAATCAGTAATTAAACCATGAGGAGTTATTTCATTAGCTAAGCTGTTAGCGTTAGCTGCTGCTAAAGGAAGAAATAAATCAGTAAATAAACCATGAGGAGTTATTTCATTAGCTAAGCTGTTAGCGTTAGCTGCTGCTAAAGGAAGAAATAAATCTGTAAATAAACCATGAGGAGTTATTTCTGCATTAGCTAAGCTGTTAGCGTTAGCTGCTGCTAAAGGAAGAAATAAATCAGTAAATAAACCATGAGGAGTTATTTCATTAGCTAAGCTGTTAGCGTTAGCTGCTGCTAAAGGAAGAAATAAATCAGTAAATAAACCATGAGGAGTTATTTCATTAGCTAAGCTGTTAGCGTTAGCTGCTGCTAAAGGAAGAAATAAATCAGTAAATAAACCATGAGGAGTTATTTCATTAGCTAAGCTGTTAGCGTTAGCTGCTGCTAAAGGAAGAAATAAATCAGTAAATAAACCATGAGGAGTTATTTCTGCATTAGCTAAGCTGTTAGCGTTAGCTGCTGCTAAAGGAAGAAATAAATCAGTAAATAAACCATGAGGAGTTATTTCATTAGCTAAGCTGTTAGCGTTAGCTGCTGCTAAAGGAAGAAATAAATCAGTAAATAAACCATGAGGAGTTATTTCTCAGATGCTTCCATTTCCCTGCTCTGAAGTTCAGGCTCTGAGAGTTGGAACTGATCCTCTTTGTGGCTCAGTTCCTTCAGTCCAGCGTTGAACTGGACCAAGTTGTTAAAACAGTGGGATGAAAAGTGTTTGCTGCACATTCACAGTCTTTAGTTAACTCTGCTGGAACATTAGCCTCAGATATAGTTTATCCACTGGGCTCTTATATCCTCTGAGGCTGCTGCTGGATGGAAGATGCATGCTCCTCAGTGCAGCTGACAGCAGAACATTTCCACCAGAAGCTGGCTTCATCCGTCCAGCAGGGTGGATGTGAGTGGGCGGGGCTTAGCAGAGGAGGCGGAGCCAACTTCAGGAGTGACGTACTTTAGAAATGAAAATCAATGAAAACTTAATTGAACAGGTGATGAGAAAGGTTTACAAACCATAACAAAGAGTGAAAACATCAGCTGAGATGGTGTTCATCACAGCTTTGTTCAAAGAATAACTGAAAAACTGATCTCACTGTTGTTCTTTTTCTTTTCTTTTCAGGCCAAACCGGCAAAACGAGGCTCAGCCACGGTATCATTCGGGGATCTGTCAAAGATCAGCCAGCCCAGCGGCACCGACAAGTCGTAGATCTGCTGACTTTACAGATTTATTTAACGTTAACACATTGTTTTTTAGCCAGTTTGACGCTAACGCTGTGTTGTGACGTCACTTTGTGGATTAAAGCTGAAATGATGCATCTGTTTGTCTTTCTTTGAACAGGAGAATTAAGACATAAAGAATTCTACAGATGATTCAGAAATAAACAGTCAGCTGTTAGAGCAAAAATAAAACCAAGTTTCATTCAAACAGTTTAAATCACAACAAGTTAATGACAGCAATGATGTCATCTGTACATGGAGGGAGGAGAGGTGCATCATGGGAGCTCCCCCTATAGGGTTAGGTTAGGTGTCTGCTTCCTGAAGCCAAACTGGCAGCTGGTTCCACAGAGAGGGGCCTGATAACTGAAGGCTCTGCCTCCCGTTCTGCTTTTAGGGGCCTGATAACTGAAGGCTCTGCCTCCCATTCTGCTTTTAGGGGCCTGATAACTGAAGGCTCTGCCTCCCATTCTGCTTTTAGGGGCCTGATAACTGAAGGCTCTGCCTCCCATTCTGCTTTTAGGGGCCTGATAACTGAAGGCTCTGCCTCCCGTTCTGCTTTTAGGGGCCTGATAACTGAAGGCTCTGCCTCCCATTCTGCTTTTAGGGGCCTGATAACTGAAGGCTCTGCCTCCCGTTCTGCTTTTAGGGGCCTGATAACTGAAGGCTCTGCCTCCCATTCTGCTTTTAGGGGCCTGATAACTGAAGGCTCTGCCTCCCATTCTGCTTTTAGGGGCCTGATAACTGAAGGCTCTGCCTCCCATTCTGCTGTTAGGGGCCTGATAACTGAAGGCTCTGCCTCCCATTCTGCTTTTAGGGGCCTGATAACTGAAGGCTCTGCCTCCCATTCTGCTTTTAGGGGCCTGATAACTGAAGGCTCTGCCTCCCATTCTGCTTTTAGGGGCCTGATAACTGAAGGCTCTGCCTCCCGTTCTGCTTTTAGGGGCCTGATAACTGAAGGCTCTGCCTCCCATTCTGCTTTTAGGGGCCTGATAACTGAAGGCTCTGCCTCCCATTCTGCTTTTAGGGGCCTGATAACTGAAGGCTCTGCCTCCCATTCTGCTTTTAGAAACTCTGGGAACCACAAGGAAACCTGCAGCCTGAGAGCAAAGTGCTCTGTTGGGGAAATATCCAACTGTGAGATCTTTAAGATGTGATGGAGCTCGGTCATTAAGAGCTTTATATGTGAGGAGAAGAAGCTTAGATTCTATTCTGAATCTAACAGGGAGCCAATGAAGAGAAGCTAAAACTGGAGAAACATGATCTCTGCTGTTAGATCTCATCAGAACTCTGGCTGCAGGGTTTTGGATCAGCTGGAGGCTTTTCAGAGAATCTGTGGGACAGAACAATAATAAGGAATTACAGTAGTTCAGTCCTGAAGGAACAGATGCATGGAGCAGTTTCTCTGCTCTGAGACAGGATGTTCCTGATTTATTATGAAGGTGAAAGGAGGCAGAAACCTGTTTTATATGGAGTCAGAGGACAGATCCTGGGCAGAAATAACTCCTGAAAAGAAAGAGAAACTTAACTTGACAGGATGAACCTACAACCTGAAAACATGAAGAAGAAGCTGAAAACAGGACAAAACAAAACTCAAAACGTGACACTTTGAGGAACAAGTCGCCAGAAACCCATTTTTCTGTGGGAACACAGTAAAAAGGAAGCAGTTGGTGGTTATATTTCCTCTTTCCCCACAGCCTGTAATAGACCTTTAATTCCCGCCACTCCTCTTCCTTTTTCACAGTCTGGCTGCAGAGATGCTGCTTTACCTTCTGCTGGCTGCACACTTCTGTCACATCTCAGGTAAAAACATTCGAAAAGATCTTCATAAGAAGCTGGTCAGTATGAGAGAGCAGGGATTATTTTAAATCTTAAATACTTTACTTCAATCTTTACATTTTAAACTCCTCATCAAACCTGGAGCCTGTTGGTCCAACGGGAGAATCAATCAGGTCGATTCCTCCATTATTTAAACATGTTGGATCAAAATACTGTCCAGTAATCTCTGTGTTGCATGTTTTCATTTTTCTGTTGCTTCGCTGAGGCCTTTTGCCTGCTCTGTTGTGTCTGATTATTTCCTCTTTTTTGCAGTTCTGCTGCATTTCTGATGCACTCTGAGTCATTCTGAGTCATTCTGACTCCCCTGATGTGTTAAAGACATCAATGACTCACAATCAGCTGTACAGAGTATAAGGAAAACAGGGCAAAAAGCTCCATTTTTACACAAAACACCTTAAATGGAACGAAATATATATATTTATATATAGATAACAGCTGTGTTAGATTCTAAAGACAAAGTTTGGGAGGTTCCTCCGACTTCTAGGGTAGTTTCAGATAATTTTTCCCTACTGGAGGCTCAGAGAAATGAAGTTTGTAGCTGAAATGCAGCAAAAGAAGAAGAGAAATGCCGAACTGACCGACTCCTTCCTTGCAGGGATCCTCCAGCAGACCGTGATGCTGCACTCAGTCGCTGCTCTTCCCTGTCCGCATGCAACGGGAGATGTCTCCTGGAGCAGATTAAAGGAAAACGGTGAAAAGATGCTTCTTGTCAGCATCATAAACGGCCAGGAGAGCAGGACTGACACGCGCTACGGGTCGCAGGCGGACGGCGCGCTGCTTATCAATAAGGTTGAAGAGTCTGATGAGAGGATGTATCTGTGCAACACGAGGAAGACGGTTTACCTGAGAGTGACCACAGACCCCAGAGAGGTGTCCGTCCCCGCAGAGAGCGGGAGAAACGGCTTCAAACCAGAGCAAACGGGAGGAGCTGCAGACATCCAGCGGAGCCCGGACTGGTGGAAAGTCCCCGCCGGGGTGGTCGCAGGCGCGTCCCTGACGCTTCTGTCCATCCTGGCCCTGAAACTCTGCTCAAAGAGAGCAAAGCGCGTCCACAGCAGCAGCACCGTCCCCGACACGGTGTACGAGGAGATCCAAGAGCCCAGCGCGCACTTTGGAGCTGAGAGTCCGTACTACTCCACCATCACCGGAACACCACCCAGCTCCACCGCCGCCGACCTCCAGCCGTACAGCGCCGTCAGCAGGCCGCAGGCCGAGGCGCGCAGCGACCGGGCCGGGGTCCACTCCCTGGTCCAGCCTCCGGGAAGCACCGCCGGGCTCTACTCCCTGGTCCAGCCTCCGGGAAGCACCGCCGGGCTCTACTCCCTGGTCCAGCCTCCGGGAGGCACCGCCGGGCTCTACTCCCTGGTCCAGCCTCCGGGAGGCACCGCCGGGCTCTACTCCCTGGTCCAGCCTCCGGGAGGCACCGCCGGGCTCTACTCCCTGGTCCAGCCTCCGGGAGGCACCGCCGGGCTCCACTCCCTGGTCCAGCCTCCGGGAAGCACCGCCGGGCTCTACTCCCTGGTCCAGCCTCCGGGAGGCACCGCCGGGGTCCACTCCGACTGTCCGGCCTGAGGGAGCCAAAGTTCCGCTTGGTGCTGATCCGTTTCTTCCACTTCCACAGGTTGCTGGAGCCAAGGGCGTAACCATGGTTTAGACATTGGGGGGGTCCAAGAAAAACAAAATTGTTAAGTGCATTATCTACAATTCTTTATTTATATATGAAAAATTGGACATTTAGAACATAGTTTAGAGGACTACATTGACCATGTAAGTTCACATCTAAAGGAATAGTGTAATTTCTCCGAGACAGTGACTGCCCCCCCACTTTGTTTTGGTTAGTTGCTTACTGTTTACTGACCTTAAACACACCTACCAATTACAGTTATGCTCTTCCAGTAGTTCTGTAGCAAATAGGACAGCTTCCAATGGAAAACGACCAAATACCCAAAGCATGTTTATGGAAATATTTTAATAACTAATGATGTAACAAATTACAGACTTTTCCTTTAACAAAAAATGTGCTGAGGACTTTTGAGTCCAGGTTCATTTCTATTGTGTCAATGTCTCAAAATGTGCATTAACAATGAAAAGTCTAATAGTCTAATGTTATTTTTGTTTTAAGTTGTTTTATTTTGAAAGGGGGCGGAAGTTTATTTTGTTGATTCCGTGTTGGATTTCCTGTTCTGGTACAATCTGCTCTGTTGAGCAGCGGCTCCGTCAAAAGTAGAAGTAGTTCCAAATCCAAAGTGATGATTCTGTAAAATGTTGTTCTGACCCAAAGTTCAGGTGTGACTGAAATGCTCAGATTTAAGAAGATAAACTGAAGATTATGATGTGATGATCTGAATTCTGTTCAGGTTTTAGGGCGGATTCTGGTTCTGATGGTTCTCTGAACTCTTATAAATTCATCAGGATGTTTCTGTTTGAGTTGGAATGAATCATTAAAATATTCAGTTTCAGAAGCTTGTCCCGCAGCATCATTAAAAACGACCGTTCAGCTCAAACATTTCTGGTTCTGAACAGGTTCTGTTCCAGAGGAAAAGATCCAAATCATTTCTGCACGAGGTTCTGAACAAGTTCTGTTCCAGAGGAAAAGATCCAGATCATTTCTGCACGAGGTTCTGAACAGGACCTGGAGCTGGACCTGGACCTGGACCTGGAGCTGGACCCGAGTCCTTGAAGAAGCTCAAACTCAGACTGATCTTTGAAATCAGAGGAAACCGGGAAATAGTTTTAATCAGAATATTCTGCTGTGAAATGGTTTTTACTCACATTATTATCACCTTACAACGTTTCATTATTTCGATCACAGAAGGATAAATTATGCAGAAGCTAAAAGTTTGAGGCCGCCACGTGACCGCGTTGTCATGGTAACCCATTTAGTTTACCTTGGACTCATCAGCTAGCAAACAGTGAACATTCAGATCGTCTCCGTCATCTTCTGCTGCCGGCTGTGAAACGATGGTGAGAACAACTTTTATTTAATCTGTAACTTCTTTAACTGTCCCGCTGTGAGGCGGCTGTTAGCATGTTAGCTTAGCATCCGCTAGCTCAGAGAGCGAGTCCGCCAGGAGACAGTTAGCCCGGGAAGCTAACGGGCCTAAAGGGACGCAGCAGCTTTAACGGTGTGAATGTCGGTGTTTCTGTTGCTTCAGCCACCGAAGAATAAAAGCAAGAACCCCGGGAAGGTGAAGCCGCCGGCGGTGGTGGACGGGCTGTCCACGGAGGAGATGTCCAAGGACCAGGTCAGAGCTGCTAATCGGTGCTAACGCGGCTAACTGGAGCTAACGTTAGCATCAGTTGTGTTTCTTTATTTAAGATTAAAATATGTCACAAATTAAAGAAACACAATTTGCAAACAAATGAAACAAAGTAAAGTGAAAACACCATTTTAAGTGTGTAATTTTTATTATATAATCACAGTCTGAGGATAATAATTTGTTTTTAAGTTAATTTAAAAGAATCAAACTGCAGAAAGAATAGAAAAATACTTAATTCAGGACATTAAAGGTTTAATTTAAAGGAAATATTTTCTTATTTTAGCTTAAAACATTTAATAAAACATAAGTTTAACCTCATCTGTGTTCATATTCTGGTAAAAATCAAATTTAACTTTGATATTAAACACTGAGAATCAGGAAGAAAGTCCAGATTTAACACGTTAAAAGTTTGATATTACATGTTGTGGGCTGGATTCAAAACGTCTGTTTGAGCCTTTTTCTCAGTGAGTTATTGGGCTGTGAACACTGTGAATGATGCAGATTCTAAGCGTCTGTTTTGGGCTTAAATAAGAACTGACAGCCCGACCCGATTCATCCGTCTGTGGATGTTCATGTTTGATGTCTGAACCTGCAGCTGGAGGAGCACATCGTTCGCCTCCGAGAGGAGCTGGACAGGGAGCGGGAGGAGAGGAGCTACTTCCAGCTGGAGAGGGACAAGCTCCAGGCCTTCTGGGAGATCTCCAAGAGGAACCTGGAGGAGTCTGAGGCCGAGCTGAGGAACAGGAGCCGGCAGAGGGAGGAGGCCGAGGAGCGCCACCGAGTGGAGATCTCTGTGAGCTGCTCGTGTTCACGTGAACTGAATCCAACTTTATCCTAAAGATAGATTTTAAATACTTTAACGAGGATGAGACCTCAGAACCTTTAACTCTAATGCCCAAAGGTAAAAGTATAGAGAACAGCAGAATAGTTTTATTAAAGAGTTCAGGCGTCTGATCTGTTTGACACCTTTTCATGTTCAGTCAGTTTGGTCCAAACTACATAAAAGTCTCTTTCTGCATTGCTGAGTCAGCCAGAGAAAAAGCTGGTTTTTCAGAAGCCACCTGGGCTTCTTCCTCCCCTTCAGATTGAAATGATCCCTTTGGTCTAACTGTAGCTGAACCCAGCATTGACTCCGCCCACATCCTTCCGGCACCGTGACATCACCACGTCTGTTTCCAGGTATACAAGCAGAAGCTGAAGCACGTTCTGTCCGAGCAGCACAACACCGTCTCCGAGCTGAAGATGGAGGGCGTCTCGTCTTCCTCGCTGGTCCAGAACCGGCACACGGAGTCGGAGCTGGCGCTGCGCCGAGGCGTTCAGGGTCTGCAGGCCGACCGCCGGGAGAAGAAGCTCCACAACGAGCGCTGCGTCAAGGAGCTGGAGCTGGTGAGGCGTTCGCTGTCTTCAGTCCTCTGCTTGAGGTTTAGTTCCTTCACCTGACGGCCTCCTCTTCCTCACCAGAAACACCAGGTGGAGCTGATGGAGCTGAACAACGAGTACGACCGCAGGCTCCGACGTAAGAAACGTTTTCACTTCCTGGTCTTCCTTTCTGTAGAGCCTCACCCTAAACCAGTGTTTCCAATTCCGGTCCTAATGACCCACCGCCCTGCATGTTTTAGATGTTTCCCTCCTCCACCACACCTGATTCAAATGATCAGCTCTGCAGCGGCTGATAAGGAGCCATTCATTTGAATCAGGTGTGGTGGAGGAGGGAAACATCTAAAACATGCCGGGCAGTGGGTCATGAGGACCGGAACTGAGAAACACTGCCCTAAACAAAGCCTCCTCCGTCAGGCGTAGAGGTGAAGTATCACCACAAGATGCAGTCTCTGATTGAGGCGGAGGAGAAGAGGAGGAGGACGGCGGTGGGCGAGCTGGAGAGCCAGATGAAGAGTCGCGTGGCGTCTCTGACGGCGGATCATGACCGAGCGCTGCGAGGGGCGGAGGAGTATTTCTCTACTGCTCAGAACAAACTGCAGGAGCAGCTGAAGGAGCTGAAGGTGGGAGACGCCAACAGCTGTGATGGAAAGGAGCTCAGAAATGCTTTTTATCAGCTCTTTGTGAGACTTTGGTCTAAATGTCTGTTGGTTTAAGTCGACTCATCGGCTCCAGAAACACTTCAGCTCTACAGATACAGATAGTTACTGTATTGATCCCAGAGGGAAACAGGTTAGCAGTTAGCTGTAAGTTAGGAGTTAGCTGTGAGTTAGCAGTTAGCTGTGAGTTAGTAGTTAGCTGTAAGTTAGCAGTTAGCTGTGAGTTAGGAGTTAGCTGTGAGTTAGTAGTTAGCAGTTAGCTGTGAGTTAGGAGTTAGCTGTAAGTTAGCAGTTAGCTGTGAGTTAGGAGTTAGCTGTGAGTTAGTAGTTAGCAGTTAGCTGTGAGTTAGTAGTTAGCAGTTAGCTGTGAGTTAGCAGTTAGCTGTAAGTTAGCAGTTAGCTGTGAGTTAGTAGTTAGCTGTGAGTAAGTTAGCTGTGAGTTAGTAGTTAGCAGTTAGCTGTGAGTTAGTAGTTAGCAGTTAGCTGTAAGTTAGCAGTTAGCTGTGAGTTAGTAGTTAGCTGTGAGTAAGTTAGCTGTGAGTTAGCAGTTAGCTGTGAGTTAGTAGTTAGCTGTGAGTAAGTTAGCTGTGAGTTAGTAGTTAGCTGTGAGTTAGTAGTTAGCAGTTAGCTGTGAGTTAGCAGTTAGCTGTGAGTTAGCTGTAAGTTAGCAGTTAGCTGTGAGTTAGTAGTTAGCTGTGAGTTAGGAGTTAGCTGTGAGTTAGGAGTTAGCTGTGAGTTAGTAGTTAGCAGTGAGTTAGCTGTGAGTTAGTAGTTAGCTGTGAGTTAGTAGTTAGCTGTAAGTTAGCAGTCAGCTGTAAGTTAGCAGTAAGTTAGCAGTTAGCTGTAAGTTAGCAGCAGATGCTAGCAAACAATGCTTTCTCATCAGCAGTGATGGACCAAGCCGGAGATGTGCACAGCGTAACTCGCAGTAATGCATGTGAACCGTTAATTACTGCGTTTAAACATTTTGGAAATATTAACCTCATTAAACAGTTGGACCTGGAGATCTTTACAGCTTTCAGCCGCTCTGATGTCCTGTGTCCTGGCAGGAGGAGCTGGGGGAGGTGCAGAAGCAGGAGGCGAGGGTTAGCAAGCAGCTGTCAGCAGCTCAGCAGGAGAACAGACGTCTGACGGAGGAGCTGTGTGAGCTGCAGCAGAAGCTGCCCCAGCTGCAGAGCCAGCTGCAGGAACACGAGCAGAACAAGGACAGCGTGGCGGTGCGTCTCAATGACCTCATGGCAGCCGATTCCTCTTTGAGCCACACATCCCTCGTAGCCCTTCAGACTGGTTTGAATCTTACCTCCCAGGCAGGGCTCAGTGCACCCATCACCACTGTGTGCCTCAGGGCTCCGTCCTGAGGCCCCTTCTTCTCATAATTTACCATATTTTCACCCTCCTCCCTCAGCGACTGCCTCTATGAATTCAGATCCTGGTTTCCCTCAAATGTGCTTAAAGTAACCAGCAATAAAACTGAATTTCTTCTAACTGGTACCAAATCAACACCATTCAAGTCCCACATCAGTAACATCCTTCGGTCCGAACCTTTCCATCTACACAACATTAATCTCAGGCCTCACCTGTTTAGTTCCTGCTGCATTGACCCAGTTCACATCTCATCTTTGTGATTTCATCGTCTCTGTTAACCATCGTTTCATTTAATAACTGTTTGGGACAGAAACGCCGCGCTCATCTGAAGGTGGTGGAGAAGGAGCTCAGGGATCTGACCGTGGAGCACGAGCTGCTGCTGCAGGCCTTCCAGCAGGTAAACCGCCGCTGATTTCCTTCCGGCCTCCTGGCTTTGTGGCGAGTTAACGGTTGCGAACGCCCGGCAGGTCCAGCAGGAGCGCGACGAGCTGCTGCGGCGGCAGAGGGAGAGCATCCTGGACCTGCAGCAGAGGAGCGGGCTGAAGAGGATGCTGCTGGAGAGGAAGCTGGCGGCGCTGACAGAAACGCTGGAGAAGAAGGAGGCGCAGCTGTGCGCCGCGCTGTCCGTCTCCAGCATCGACCCGACGGCGCGCAGCAATGCTGCCAACAAGCTGGAGGTGAGAATCCCTTTAGTGCCTAAAGGTGCCTGAGAAACGGCTGAAGCAGCGCTTAGACGTGTCCGAGTCCAGTTTCAGTCGAACCTCAAACTGTTGCCTGTCTGCAGGAGATTCTGGAGTCCAAACGGGTCGCCATCGACGCGCTGCAGGAGGAACTGGACCGAGAGTGTAAGGTGAGTGACCGACGGCGCTCTGGTTCCCGCCGCCCCAGCTCAGCTGGTGACGGCGCTCTGGTTCCCGCCGCCCCAGCTCAGGTGGTAACGGCGCTCTGGTTCCCGCCGCCCCAGCTCAGCTGGTGACGGCGCTCTGGTTCCAGCTGGTGACGGCGCTCTGGTTCCAGCTGGTGACGGCGCCCTGGTTCCCGCCGCCCCAGCTCAGGTGGTGACGGCGCTCTGGTTCCCGCCGCCCCAGCTCAGCTGGTGACGGCGCTCTGGTGACGGCGCTCTGGTTCCCGCCGCCCCAGCTCAGCTGGTGACGGCGCCCTGGTTCCCGCCGCCCCAGCTCAGCTGGTGACGGCGCCCTGGTTCCCGCCGCCCCAGCTCAGCTGGTGACGGCGCCCTGGTTCCCGCCGCCCCAGCTCAGCTGGTGACGGCGCTCTGGTTCCCGCCGCCCCAGCTCAGCTGGTGACGGCGCCCTGGTTCCCGCCGCCCCAGCTCAGGTGGTAACGGCGCTCTGGTTCCAGCTGGTGACGGCGCTCCTCTCATCTGCAGGACTACGACCAGCTGCTGCACAGCTGTAAGGAGCGGCTGCAGGATTCAGGCGTCCCGCTGCACGACTTCCTGTTCAGGCCCGCCGAGCAGATCCTGGAGGCAGCGACGCCCAAACTCTGAGCTCCTCCAGGTGAGCGCTGACACGCTCCCCGTGGACTCTGAACACTCTGACCCTTAAAGAAGTCATGTTTCCTCCTCTTCCTGACACACCTGTGACTCAGGAGGAAGCCCGGATCGTCACAGGATGGAGTCCAACAGGGACCCGTTAACGAGGCTGCAGAAGGTCAGTCTGCTCTGCTGCTGGGGGGTTACCCTGTAACCATGACGACGCCTGCTGGTGAACAACAAAGCGCTGTTGTTTTCAGCAGCTGCTAACTGTAACTTCCTGTTAAACATTCACCTGTTGCTGGAAACTGAAATGATGAGATCACACTTTGACATTTGGTCCTAACTGAGGAAAATTCACACATTTCTGCTTCTGATTGTTTTTATTTCATTTTCCACACTTGGAGAACTAAATAAACTGTTTTTTTTTCTTTAAGTTATTGTTTTTAATTAAATTTGCTTGACTCGCTTAATCTGCCGGTCGGGTCGCGGGGGGCTGGAGCCTAACCCAGAGAGAGGCGGGGTCACCTGGACAGGTGACCCCATCACAGGTCACACAGAGACTCACTCACTCCTGAGGACAGTTTAGAGTCACCAGTTAACCTGACAGCATGTCTTTGGAGGGTGGGAGGAACCCAGAGAGAACCCCACATACACGGGAGAACCTGCAGGCTCCACTCTGACAGAACCAGCCGGGAGTTGGACCTGGAACCTCTGCTGAGGCGCCGCTGCTGACCACCACCCTGCAGCCCCTAATTTGCTTGATTGTCAAAGTCATGAAGTCATGGTGCTGCTGAGAGATGAAGGTTTTTTCTACTTAAAGCTTCCATATGTAGTAAAAATCCCTTCTTCCTGTTCCTGGGAGCATATATTATATATAAAACTCCCCAAAAACAACAAATATTTATTTAGTTCCCTTTGTTTGAACACAACACCGGTCCTCTCCTCACTCTCGCTGTGCTAACGTTACATTATCGGCATGTTTCTGATAAAGATGGAGGTCTCCAGGTACAACTGTTTAATGAGGTTAATATTTCCAACATGTTTAAACGCAGTAATTAACGGTTCACATGCATTACTACGAGTTACGCTGTGCACATCTCCGGCTTGGTCCATCACTGTTGATGAGAAAGCATTGTTTGCTAGCATCTGCTGCTAACTTACAGCTAACTGCTAGCTTAATGCTAACTTACAGCTAACAGCTAACTTAAAGCTAAGGAGCTTAAAGTCTTTCTCATAAATCTTTCTAAAACCTTAGAAAACTGTGTCAAAGTCTCAAAAAAGAACAAAAAGGAATTTGTCACCTTAAGGGCGTCCTTAACTGAAGTGATGCTGACCCGGTCGGTCTGGACTGATTCGGCCGTTCTGTGGACGAAGAAGACTCCAGATGTGCAGCTTGATGTCTGAACGCTGCTCTGAAGCTCGTCTTTCAACCTTTGGGTGAACAACATTCTCATGTAATATGTAAATAAGGGGGCGTGGTTATCCAATCAGAGAGCAGAGCTAATTTAAGTCAGATTTACCTCCATCGGCTGATTTTTACATTTTTGTATGTTTATTTCAGGATTTATTGTTCTTTAATATTTGTTTATTTAACATAAACTGATGTTTAATGTTTGGATCCTTAAATACACCAATCAGGACAGCGATGGAGGATAAATCTGTTGGATTATTAAATTAAAAAGACTTTGGATGGCAGATTTCCTCACAGAGACGACATTTTAACTGCAGAAGAAGTTGATACATTCGGTTTGATTTATTTCTACACTGAAAACGTGCAGTTTGTAAACTTCAAACACCCAGAACCCAAAGACCAGAGTTCAGGATGGGAGCTGTGAGAGTTCTGCCTCCTCTTCTTCACCTCCGGAGGGAGAAAGGCACCGAGAAGCCTTTCTTCTTCTTCTTCTTTTTGGTTAAACGAAGGTTTCTGCAGACTCTGCTGGCGCTCGGTCCGCTCAGCCGGTGCCGTGGCTGCTGTACTCGAAGACGCCCTTCTTGAAGAACGGCGAGAACTCGTAGACGTCGAGTTTGGACAGACGGAAAACGCCGTCTTCGTCGGCTCTGAGTGGAGAGCTGGAGGACGACATCATCACCTGGAAGACGTTCCTCAGGTAACGCTGCAGAGGAGAGGAGGTCAGTGAGGCTCCGCCCCCAACGTTTTAAAGCGGTGAACAATAAAAAGTTTAGATTTGTAGTTTTGAACATGAAGGTTTAACAATGGAAACGTGTCTGGAGCAGCTTTCAGTGACTGTTGCTGCCTCAGATTCTACGTTTGGTTCCAAATATACTGAAGCTGCTCAGAGAAGATGCCGAGATTCATTTCTTTGGTTGAATAAAGGTTCAAACTAATCACAGGTTTAACTGTTTGTTCCACTAATTAAAACTTACTGAGAGGATAGTTTGTCTTTTTTAAAGCCACACCTGCAGAGTCTGATTACCTCACCTGTCCTGCGTCTAACAACCAATCACAGCAGAGCATCCTAACAGTGTCGTACCTCCAGGTGACTCCGGCGCTCCGCCACCATTCGCTCGTCCCGGTTCCCAAACAGCTTCTTCGGTGGGAACTCGAGAGCAGCCAGCTGAAAGAAAGCTTGATTAGAGACAACGATGTTCTGCAGACACCAGATGTTCTGCAGACACCAGATGTTCTGCAGGCAGACACCAGATGTTCCGCAGACACCAGATGTTCTGCAGGCAGACACCAGATGTTCTGCAGACACCAGATGTTCCAGACACCAGATGTTCCGCAGACACCAGATGTCCTGCAGATACCAGATGTTCCAGACACCAGATGTTCCAGACACCAGATGTTCCGCAGACACCAGATGTTCCGCAGACACCAGATGTTCCAGACACCAGATGTTCTGACAAATGTTTGGTTTTATCAAGTAAAAACTGCAGAAAAAACATGGTGAGAAGTGAAGAAATCTGTTGGAAAAACTACTTCCTCCCTTTTCAGATGAGGTTTGAACCAGAGGAACTCCAAAAATCTCCCTTTAAGCTGCGATCTTTATCCAAAGCAGCTCAGCACTCATCCTTTAAACTCTGAATGTGTTTTAGTTGAACAACAAACAGCGTCTCACCTCTGGATATTTCAACTTCAGGCTCTTGTGCATTTCCCGGAAGCGGCTGTAGCGTCTGAACACCGCCCACGTCTCATCGCTCACGGAGATCTGAAGGAGGACGAACACACAAACTGAAAGTGTTCTCACTGCCGTGCAGAACAGGAGCTCCAACCATCTGAGGAAAGCTCAATGCTACGAGCAACTAAACGTGCTGAGTCTCTCTTTTTTCTGTCAAAACTCTGAAACAACTGCTGGGAACATCTGTTATTATGCGTAACCATAGCAACGGGAAAGTTAACCTGGTGGAGCAGCTAACTGAGCTTTCCAAAGCCCAACAAATGCCTGGAATAAGAGCCCAAATCAAGATGAGCTGAAGAGGAGACGTCAAGGATGGAGAGCAGGAACAAAATGGAGGAAAAGGAGGAAGCTTTAAGACTATCCGGGCAGACAGAGACTGCAGACAGAGCGCTAACAGTAAAGGAGGAGGATCACAGAGCTGGTTAACAACAGATGGTGGAATCCTGGACCTGGCTGCAGGAACAGCTCTAACAGCTCTCTGCTCAGCTTTAAGACTATCCGGGCAGACAGAGACTGCAGACAGAGCGCTAACAGTAAAGGAGGAGGATCACAGAGCTGGTTAACAACAGATGGTGGAATCCTGGACCTGGCTGCAGGAACAACTCTAACAGCTCTCTGCTCAGCTTTAAGACTATCCGGGCAGACAGAGACTGCAGACAGAGCGCTAACAGTAAAGGAGGAGGATCACAGAGCTGGTTAACAACAGATGGTGGAATCCTGGAGCGTCTCTGCAGCCCAGATGTTGAGCTGCTGGCTGTGAGTTTCTCTCTCAGTTCACCTGAGTTACCTGCTGACGCTGTGTGTGACATCATCAGCTGAGTTGTTGCTAAGCTACAGAAACAGCAGCCCAACCCACTGATGGAGACCTCTGAAGGTTTCTACCCTCCTCTCTGCTGCACTTCAGCTGATCTTTATCATAATTAATCCTGCAGGGATATAATTTACCTTCAGGGGCTAAAGTTTTATTTAATTGGACAGTTCAAAAAGCTACGAGACACTAAAACATCCCAAAGGAAATCTCCTTAAACCTTTAATTTAACATTAAACGAGACAATTCTGAGGAAATGTTTTATGTGCTTGAAGTGACAACTTCGTGAATTTGGGTCAGAAAACCTGATTCTGGCTCGTCTGCCGCCCGTCGTTTTATTAAATCAGTGTTTCAGCAACCTGGACCGGGTCAACGATATCAGAACCAACTGCCTGAGCTCTCAGGTGAGCTGCTGTCGGCCCGAGATCATGAGATGGTAGCAGAAAGTAAGTGAACCCACATTTACACGGGAGATCAGAACCAACCGAGATCAGAACCAACCGAGATCAGAACCAACCGAGATCAGAACCGGCCGAGATCAGAACCGACCGAGATCAGAACCGGCCGAGATCAGAACCGGCCGAGATCAGAACCAACTGAGATCAGAACCGGCCGAGATCAGAACCGGCCGAGATCAGAACCGGCTGAGATCAGAACCGGCTGAGATCAGAACCGGCCGAGATCAGAACCGGCCGAGATCAGAACCGGCCGAGATCAGAACCGGCCGAGATCAGAACCGGCCGAGATCAGAACCGGCCGAGATCAGAACCGGCCGAGATCAGAACCGACCGAGATCAGAACCGGCCGAGATCAGAACCAGCTGCCAATTATGTGTTTAATTCTGCTTTTCTACATTAACTTATTCATTTATTCACATATTTTTAGTCATTCATGTAGTTTTTAGTTATTTCTGGGCCTGTGGTTCTGAGGCGGCACAGAACCCTCCGACCCAGGAAGGTTGGAGTTGGCAGATCTACTTCAGGAAGCTTGAAAACTCCAAATTCCTGAAACTTAAGGTTTTATTACTGAACTTATTACTTATTACTGATAATGTTCTTTTAGCAGCACCGAACACATCCTGTGGCTGTTAGGTTTAAACAGTAATAATAATAATACGCTTAAACTGCTGCCATGTTTCTCTGTATTTCATTTACTGATTTACTGTAGTTATTCAAAGTAATAAATGCAGAAATTAAACTTATTATGCCTGTATTAATAGGTTTTAAGTTCCTTTATAGTAAAGATAACCAGATATTCCCTTTAATCTGTAGCATGGAGACAAATAGAAATATTTGATTCAAATGTCTTCTTGTAAACTCTAAGCCACAGAAATCTGTATATTTACATATTTTCCCTGTATCCAACAGCATCGTAATAACTGCTTTACCCACGGCAGGAAAAGCCTTTGTTTCTTTATTTTAAAGCACAGTTTAAAAAGAAGTCGCCCAGCTGATGCAGACAAACCGAAGCTTTAAAAAAATAATACCAGAACAAACTCACCTTCACCTCGAACTCAAAGTGCTCGTCCTTCCCCTGCCCGCGGAGAACGTAACGAGGAATGCTAATTTTAACGGGCTCCTGGACGCCGTCGCAGCTCGTCCCGGCGGGACGGGACACCAAGTGCTGCAGAAGAAGTCATCAGGACAAAAAAGAAAGGCAAGGAGGAAAGAGAAAGGAGGAGGAAAGAGAGGAAGAGAATAAAAGAATGACCCAGAAAGGGAGATTACACTGTGGGTGTTTATCCTGAGACTGAGCAACTCTGCACCGAAATAACGAGATAAAAGACGAGTTAAAGTTCAATCTTTATTGTTATGTTAACAGATGTTACCTGAACACACCGTAAGAAAAACACGAACATGTTTCATTTCAATTTAAATCTTAATTATCTTTGACCAGATTTCACAATTAAGTAACGTCATCGTCTTCATAAATACATACAAACGGTTTGCATTCAGCATTTTTACATATTATCCAAATAATTGAAGATATAAGATGGAAACTTCATGTTTCGTGACAATTAATAACTGAAAAGTTTAAAAAAGAAAAGCTTTAAAATATTTCCCACGTGTCCATTTCCCCTTTTTAATCCATCATCTTATTCCTTTACATGTTCACACATGAGGGAAAGTCTGGCCTCAGACACACAGATTATTTATGAGGACCTGAGCTTCTGAGGAGCAGCCGAACACCAACTTCCAGGAGTCACTGGGGCTGCTGCCAGAGGGCAGTTCAGCTGAGCTCCGCCTCAACTCCACCTTCCGCTTCAGACTTTGTTGCTTCTGCGTTTTAAAGACGATATCAACGGCCAAGCAATTATCGTTCCTCCTCACGATTAGGCACCTGATGTCTGAGCGCTGGCGCAGTTTGAGCTTCTGAAATTGGGGCTGGGTGGGGATCATACTGGACCCCCGCGGCACCGGATGGAAGACTCCATCCTCCTGGACAACAGCAACATGAGTGTCTGTCAGAAGGAACTGGAAGATGGCGTCCTGATAGACTCGGGTGGAGTTCTTGACCCTGACACTGGTGTAGAGCAGAGGACAGACATCGGCCAGGGAAGGTTTTCCGGGACCGGTCATATTCCCGTGGACCACGTAGAGCAGGTCTGCGAGGACCCGCTTGAACCTGGAGGTCACATGAAAGCCGGTGTCCAGGACGATGTCGGGAACATTTGACGTCCAATCCAGAGAGAGGACCGCGAGGTCGTCGGAGAGCAAAGGGTGACCTTCGGTGGCGTCAGGAAACTTGTCAGGGGAGTGGGCCTTGAGTAAGGCCTTGCAGAACTCCTGGGTGAGCTGCTTGTTGTGGGTGAAGACGGCCAAAACAGTGTCTTCACTGCAGCCAATTAGGCGGATATGCTGCCCTGCCAAACTAATCTGGACCTCCTTGATTTCCATAAGTTTAAAATGATGAAAAATACTCAAGTTGTTCTTAGAATCTGTGCCAGCTGAGACTACGGTAACAGCTTTTTCTGACAAAAGCAAACATGCCGGTTTTGGGAACGGTTGCTTATGATTGGCTGCATTGAGCCAGAAAACACTCAGGAGTTTTCCGGCTTGCCTTTGAGAAGACAGAGATTCCAAACTTTCCAGGATCTCGTGGGATGAAAGCGTCTTCAGCTGAGACAAAGCTGGCGGCAGCTCGACCAGCTCCTGGTGAAATACCTCAGGACTCGTGTCTTTAAGCGAGGACACGGAGCCCTCGGGCCAGACCGAGACGCCCGGGATCGCAGACATGCCACAACCCTGAAGAGGACCAAGAGCGCAATCCCTCGTCAGATCCACCAGCTGGACCTTGTTTTCTGCCATTTTACGAGGTTCTGGCACTCGCTGAAGCTGCCTACGGTGAATGAGATCTTTGGACATCATGGTCACGTACTGAGAGAGGACTACCTTCATGTCATCCACTCCCACACTTCGGATGATGTCATGTGTTCCCTGCAGTCGTCTCTCCGCATCTTTGTAAGCTTCTGAAAACTTTTCCGTAAAATATCCCAAAGCATAGCTCCTGCTGGCCGACACTTTCTCTCCTTCTTCAGGTTTCATTTGACCAGTAACGGCCTCCTTCGAATCCTGCCTGGGGTCACTACCAGAGATCTGCTCATGTGAGGATTGCTCCTCGGAAAGGTCCGATTCTTCTGTCCTCCATGGGTAAGGTGCTTGGTTCTTGACTTTTTCCAAGTACTCCCAAATGTAGCTCTTGTTGGCAGTCGCTTTCTCTCCTTCTGCATCTTTTTCTTGATTGATTTTCCCACCGATGGCTTCCCCTGAACCGTGCTTCGGGTCATTACCAGAGAACTGCGCCTGTGGCGACTGATCCTTGGACAGTTCATGTTCTCCTGTCCTCCATACGAACTGTGCCTGGTTCTTGACTCTCGTAAAGTACTCCCAAACGTAGCTCCCGCCGGCCGACACCTTCTCTCCATCTCCATCTTTTTCTTGACCCATTTGACCATTGATGGCTTCCTCTGGATCGATGCCAGAGCTCTGCCACTTGGTTGGTTGATCTCTGGACACGTCGGACTCTTCTGCCCACATTGGTTTATTCGCTTGGTTCTGGAAGTATTTCCAAACGTAGCTGATTTTGGACGACACATTCTCTGATTCTACAGATTTAATTTGACCAATGGCTTCCTTTGAGTGCTGCTTGGTGCTGATGTCGTCACGGTTTGAGCTCTGCAGCTTTGAAAAACCCAACTCCTCTCTTGCTGGATCAGGTGTTTGGTTCTGGACCTTTTCCTTATTGGAGCGTTCCTTCAACAGCAACTCCTGCTTCATATCATCAGAAACACAGCAAGCCGAGTCCCCTCTTCTTCTATCAGGAATATTCCCCTTTTCACCCAATCCGTTGGTCTCAGTGTCTGCTGAGGAGATGGAAATCTCCTCTCGTCCACCAACAGCTCGGACCGGTTTCTGTACAGGAATATCCACTTCTCCTTTCCACCACATGTTCTGGTCACCATCTTTTTCAGTTTCGGCTTCAGCTGCAGGTTCTACTTGATGTTCTCTGTGAGGCTTTAAGAGGTCTGGTTCTTCCAACATGTTCTCTTGGACTTCAGGAGGAGAGCTTGTCTCAAACTCTGGGGAGGGCAGGAAGCTAGACCGGCAGGCTTTCTGTGTGCACAAGGGGGAGTCCGTGACTACATCGGCTACGATGGGAAGGACCTTTGAATTATAGTCCATAATCCACCCAATGAGAATTACAGCTCTTCCAATCACCAGGTGCACAGGTGAGTTTTAAGTGATTTGAACAGTGAAGAGATTTTCCATGCAAATTAAGTTGGAATCAAAGGAAAATAAACCACATCCTGCCTAAAAACAAAAACCAGCATCCGGAAATTCGACTCAAAACGCTTCAATGGTTTTGGAAATGAAGGACTTTGGGACAAAACTATCTGACAAGTTTAAGTTATTTTACCACCTAAACCAACTTTAAGTGTTGCCACACTTTCAAAGCCAACAGATCGCAAAGTTTTACCTTCGCAAATGTTCTTTAACGCTCAAATCAGCATCAAACCAAAGGAGAACTAAAATCTACCCGTCTGCAGATTCCTGAAGATTTAAAAATATCAAATCCTCCATTTCCCCAAAATTAAACTATTCACATGAACATGAACAAAACATTAATTTAATACAAACAGAAAGAACTGCTGTCATTTTAAAAGGATCCCAGATTTTCAGAATGATTCCCGTTAGTCCAATAAAATCTGGGACTTACCTCATATTTAAGTCTCCTTGGATTCACGTTTTTCAGCTTTTCATCATCCTGAAAACAACAAAATTAAACATAAACAGAATATTCATTATAAAACTGCCACATACCAAGCAGCATTTTTAAATCAAGCATCAAATTCTTTGATTATGAGGAAAAGGGATTGAACCGATCCGATATTTGGATCAGATATCGGTCCGATGTGGACAAAATATATGGATCAGTTATCGGAAAGCAGGATAAGTTTAATGAGCAAATATTTAAACCTGAAGCTAATATTTAAACCTGAAGCTAATATTTAAACCTGAAGCTAATATTTAAACCTGAAGCTAATATTTAAACCTGAAGCTAATATTTAAACCTGAAGCTAATATTTAAACCTGAAGCTAATATTTAAACCTGAAGCTAATATTTAAACCTGAAGCTAATATTTAAACCTGAAGCTAATATTTAAACCTGAAGCTAATATTTAAACCTGAAGCTAATATTCAAACCTGAAGCTAATATTTAAACCTGAAGCTAATATTTAAACCTGAAGCCTTGCACATAGTGAGGTGAACAGTTTGTAAATTCAATAATGGTATCGGATCGGGTATTGACCGATATTCAAAACCCAGATATCGGAATCGGTATCAAAAAAGTTGGATTGGTGCATCCCAAGATTGAACAGAACCAGGACAAATAAAACCCAGGTAGAGCCCAAAGAACCCCAGCTTCACCGGAGGAGACATGCAGATTAAACAAAAGAAGGGCTGGAGGGTCCTGGTCTTACCTCCTCTGTTAACCTAACAGAGCTACAGTCGCTAACCTCCTCCTCCTCCTGCAGGGTTAAAGAGCTGAATATCAGTTCCACACAGAAACACTCACAGTTCACAGCTGCTGCAGCTTAATGCTTTCATATGAATCCGACTTTAAAGGATACAAATCAACCGACTGCAAGAAGCTTCATGTACAAACTGCAGGAAGAACCAGAATTTATTTTAAAGTGGACCAAAACTATTACAGAATGTTTTCCAGTGGTTCATCCTAACTGCTCACAGCTTATTCAGGGAGAAAGGAGCTCCGACGCTTCCTTAAGGATCTCCTTTAGGAAACACCGGACCGTCCTTCCTGAGAGAAAGGAGCTCCGACGCTTCCTTAAGGATCTCCTTTAGGAAACACCGGACCATCCTTCCTGAGAGAAAGGAGCTCCGACGCTTCCTTAAGGATCTCCTTTAGGAAACGCCGGACCGTCCTTCCTGAGAGAAAGGAGCTCCGACGCTTCCTTAAGGATCTCCTTTAGGAAACACCGGACCGTCCTTTAGGAGAGAAAGGAGCTCCGACGCTTCCTTAAGGATCTCCTTTAGGAAACACCGGACCGTCCTTCATGAGAGAAAGGAGCTCCGACGCTTCCTTAAGGATCTCCTTTAGGAAACACCGGACCGTCCTTCAGGAGAGAAAGGAGCTCCGACGCTTCCTTAAGGATCTCCTTTAGGAAACACCGGACCGTCCTTCCTGAGAGAAAGGAGCTCCGACGCTTCCTTAAGGATCTCCTTTAGGAAACACCGGACCGTCCTTTAGGAGAGAAAGGAGCTCCGACGCTTCCTTAAGGATCTCCTTTAGGAAACACCGGACCGTCCTTCAGGAGAGAAAGGAGCTCCGACGCTTCCTTAAGGATCTCCTTTAGGAAACACCGGACCGTCCTTCATGAGAGAAAGGAGCTCCGACGCTTCCTTAAGGATCTCCTTTAGGAAACACCGGACCGTCCTTCAGGAGAGAAAGGAGCTCCGACGCTTCCTTAAGGATCTCCTTTAGGAAACACCGGACCGTCCTTTAGGAGAGAAAGGAGCTCCGACGCTTCCTTAAGGATCTCCTTTAGGAAACACCGGACCGTCCTTCCTGAGAGAAAGGAGCTCCGACGCTTCCTTAAGGATCTCCTTTAGGAAACACCGGACCGTCCTTCATGAGAGAAAGGAGCTCCGACGCTTCCTTAAGGATCTCCTTTAGGAAACACCTGACCGTCCTTCCTGAGAGAAAGGAGCTCCGACGCTTCCTTAAGGATCTCCTTTAGGAAACACCGGACCGTCCTTCCTGAGAGAAAGGAGCTCCGACGCTTCCTTAAGGATCTCCTTTAGGAAACACCGGACCGTCCTTTAGGAGAGAAAGGAGCTCCGACGCTTCCTTAAGGATCTCCTTTAGGAAACACCGGACCGTCCTTCCTGAGAGAAAGGAGCTCCGACGCTTCCTTAAGGATCTCCTTTAGGAAACACCGGACCGTCCTTCATGAGAGAAAGGAGCTCCGACGCTTCCTTAAGGATCTCCTTTAGGAAACACCGGACCGTCCTTCATGAGAGAAAGGAGCTCCGACGCTTCCTTAAGGATCTCCTTTAGGAAACACCGGACCGTCCTTCATGAGAGAAAGGAGCTCCGACGCTTCCTTAAGGATCTCCTTTAGGAAACACCGGACCGTCCTTCATGAGAGAAAGGAGCTCCGACGCTTCCTTAAGGATCTCCTTTAGGAAACACCGGACCGTCCTTCCTGAGAGAAAGGAGCTCCGACGCTTCCTTAAGGATCTCCTTTAGGAAACACCGGACCGTCCTTCATGAGAGAAAGGAGCTCCGACGCTTCCTTAAGGATCTCCTTTAGGAAACACCGGACCGTCCTTCCTGAGAGAAAGGAGCTCCGACGCTTCCTTAAGGATCTCCTTTAGGAAACACCGGACCGTCCTTCCTGAGAGAAAGGAGCTCCGACGCTTCCTTAAGGATCTCCTTTAGGAAACACCGGACCGTCCTTCCTGAGAGAAAGGAGCTCCGACGCTTCCTTAAGGATCTCCTTTAGGAAACACCGGACCGTCCTTCCTGAGAGAAAGGAGCTCCGACGCTTCCTTAAGGATCTCCTTTAGGAAACACCGGACCGTCCTTCATGAGAGAAAGGAGCTCCGACGCTTCCTTAAGGATCTCCTTTAGGAAACACCGGACCGTCCTTCCTGAGAGAAAGGAGCTGCTATGCTTCCTTAAGGATCTCCTTTAGGAAACACCGGACCGTCCTTCCTGAGAGAAAGGAGCTCCGACGCTTCCTTAAGGATCTCCTTTAGGAAACACCGGACCGTCCTTCCTGAGAGAAAGGAGCTCCGACGCTTCCTTAAGGATCTCCTTTAGGAAACACCGGACCGTCCTTCCTGAGAGAAAGGAGCTCCGACGCTTCCTTAAGGATCTCCTTTAGGAAACACCGGACCGTCCTTCAGGAGAGAAAAGAGCTCCGACGCTTCCTTAAGGATCTCCTTTAGGAAACACCGGACCGTCCTTTAGGAGAGAAAGGAGCTCCGACGCTTCCTTAAGGATCTCCTTTAGGAAACACCGGACCGTCCTTCAGGAGAGAAAGGAGCTCCGATGCTTCCTTAAGGATCTCCTTTAGGAAACACCGGACCGTCCTTCAGGAGAGAAAGGAGCTCCGACGCTTCCTTAAGGATCTCCTTTAGGAAACACCGGACCGTCCTTCATGAGAGAAAGGAGCTCCGACGCTTCCTTAAGGATCTCCTTTAGGAAACACCGGACCGTCCTTCCTGAGAGAAAGGAGCTCCGACGCTTCCTTAAGGATCTCCTTTAGGAAACACCGGACCGTCCTTTAGGAGAGAAAGGAGCTCCGACGCTTCCTTAAGGATCTCCTTTAGGAAACACCGGACCGTCCTTCCTGAGAGAAAGGAGCTCCGACGCTTCCTTAAGGATCTCCTTTAGGAAACACCGGACCGTCCTTCCTGAGAGAAAGGAGCTCCGACGCTTCCTTAAGGATCTCCTTTAGGAAACACCGGACCGTCCTTTAGGAGAGAAAGGAGCTCCGACGCTTCCTTAAGGATCTCCTTTAGGAAACACCGGACCGTCCTTCCTGAGAGAAAGGAGCTCCGACGCTTCCTTAAGGATCTCCTTTAGGAAACACCGGACCGTCCTTCCTGAGAGAAAGGAGCTCCGACGCTTCCTTAAGGATCTCCTTTAGGAAACACCGGACCGTCCTTCATGAGAGAAAGGAGCTCCGACGCTTCCTTAAGGATCTCCTTTAGGAAACACCGGACCGTCCTTCAGGAGAGAAAAGAGCTCCGACGCTTCCTTAAGGATCTCCTTTAGGAAACACCGGACCGTCCTTCCTGAGAGAAAGGAGCTCCGACGCTTCCTTAAGGATCTCCTTTAGGAAACACCGGACCGTCCTTCAGGAGAGAAAGGAGCTCCGACGCTTCCTTAAGGATCTCCTTTAGGAAACACCGGACCGTCCTTCATGAGAGAAAGGAGCTCCGACGCTTCCTTAAGGATCTCCTTTAGGAAACACCGGACCGTCCTTCCTGAGAGAAAGGAGCTCCGACGCTTCCTTAAGGATCTCCTTTAGGAAACACCGGACCGTCCTTCATGAGAGAAAGGAGCTCCGACGCTTCCTTAAGGATCTCCTTTAGGAAACACCGGACCGTCCTTCCTGAGAGAAAGGAGCTCCGACGCTTCCTTAAGGATCTCCTTTAGGAAACACCGGACCGTCCTTCCTGAGAGAAAGGAGCTCCGACGCTTCCTTAAGGATCTCCTTTAGGAAACACCGGACCGTCCTTCCTGAGAGAAAGGAGCTCCGACGCTTCCTTAAGGATCTCCTTTAGGAAACACCGGACCGTCCTTCCTGAGAGAAAGGAGCTCCGACGCTTCCTTAAGGATCTCCTTTAGGAAACACCGGACCGTCCTTCAGGAGAGAAAGGAGCTCCGACGCTTCCTTAAGGATCTCCTTTAGGAAACACCGGACCG
This sequence comes from Leuresthes tenuis, assembly GCF_036924035.1. Classification (NCBI taxonomy): domain Eukaryota; kingdom Metazoa; phylum Chordata; class Actinopteri; order Atheriniformes; family Atherinopsidae; genus Leuresthes; species Leuresthes tenuis. Next base: position 983,274 of record NW_027325358.1, on the reverse strand, counting down.
TCCTTCATGAGAGAAAGGAGCTCCGACGCTTCCTTAAGGATCTCCTTTAGGAAACACCGGACCGTCCTTCCTGAGAGAAAGGAGCTCCGACGCTTCCTTAAGGATCTCCTTTAGGAAACACCGGACCGTCCTTCCTTTTATTAACCTTTATTCACACAGGGTCTCATTTACTAGAGAGACCTACAGAGCATTATATTTACGGTTTTATGTTTCACTTCTAAACTCTGATAAAAAGCTTAGTTAAAGTAATAAAGAGAGTCTTACTCTGAGCGATTCACAGGACAGAGACAGATCCATGCTGCTGTCGCCGCCGTTCAGAAGGTTCATCTTACGCAGCCGCCGCTGGACTTCCTCTTCGATGTACGTATTTATCCTGATGACAAAGAAATAAGAGTAACCAGCCTGGAACCAGCCTGGAACCAGCATGTAGAACCAGCATGTAGAACCAGCCTGGAACCAGCCTGGAACCAGCCTGGAACCAGCCTGGAACTAGCCTGGAACTAGCCTGGAACCAGCCTGGAACCAGCATGTAGAACCAGCCTGGAACTAGCCTGGAACCAGCCTGGAACCAGCATGTAGAACCAGCCTGGAACCAGCCTGAAATCAGCCTGTAGAACCAGCCTGTGGAACCAGCCTGGAACCTGCCTGGAACCAGCCTGAAATCAGCCTGTAGAACCAGCCTGTAGAACCAGCCTGTAGAACCAGCCTGGAACCAGCATGTAGAACCAGCCTGGAACCAGCCTGGAACCAGCCTGGAACCAGCCTGGAACTAGCCTGGAACTAGCCTGGAACCAGCCTGGAACCAGCATGTAGAACCAGCCTGGAACTAGCCTGGAACTAGCCTGGAACCAGCCTGGAACCAGCATGTAGAACCAGCCTGGAACCAGCCTGAAATCAGCCTGTAGAACCAGCCTGTGGAACCAGCCTGGAACCAGCCTGGAACCAGCCTGAAATCAGCCTGTAGAACCAGCCTGTGGAACCAGCCTGGAACCTGCCTGGAACCAGCCTGTAGAACCAGCCTGTAGAACCAGCCTGTAGAACCAGCCTGGAACCAGCCTGTAGAACCAGGTGTGGCGTACCTGTCGTCTGACAGAGGAATCAGAGTGTTCAGGCTCTGGATGTGGCTGACGGGGGAGCTGCTGTGAGCCATCTTTTCCTCGGTACCGATCGAGTGGGTCCGGCTGTTTTCGTCGCCCTCGCTGATCCGCTGTCGCAGCTTCTGGATCTCACGCTCGACCCTGCAGAGAAATAAAGAAATAAATCAACAAAGCGACTCAGAGCTCTGAACCATCTTCACTCTCAGCTCTGAACCATCTTCACTCTCAGCTCTGAACCATCTTCACACTCAGCTCTGAACCATCTTCACTCTCGGCTCTGAACCATCTTCACACTCGGCTCTGAACCATCTTCACTCTCAGAGCTCTGAACCATCTTCACACTCGGCTCTGAACCATCTTCACTCTCAGAGCTCTGAACCATCTTCACACTCGGCTCTGAACCATCTTCACTCTCAGCTCTGAACCATCTTCACTCTCAGCTCTGAACCATCTTCACTCTCAGCTCTGAACCATCTTCACTCTCGGCTCTGAACCATCTTCACACTCGGCTCTGAACCATCTTCACTCTCAGCTCTGAACCATCTTCACTCTCGGCTCTGAACCATCTTCACTCTCGGCTCTGAACCATCTTCACACTCGGCTCTGAACCATCTTCACTCTCAGAGCTCTGAACCATCTTCACTCTCAGCTCTGAACCATCTTCACTCTCAGCTCTGAACCATCTTCACACTCGGCTCTGAACCATCTTCACTCTCAGCTCTGAACCATCTTCACTCTCAGCTCTGAACCATCTTCACTCTCGGCTCTGAACCATCTTCACACTCAGAGCTCTGAACCATCTTCACACTCAGCTCTGAACCATCTTCACTCTCAGCTCTGAACCATCTTCACACTCAGCTCTGAACCATCTTCACTCTCAGAGCTCTGAACCATCTTCACACTCAGCTCTGAACCATCTTCACTCTCAGCTCTGAACCATCTTCACACTCAGCTCTGAACCATCTTCACTCTCAGCTCTGAACCATCTTCACTCTCAGAGCTCTGAACCATCTTCACTCTCAGAGCTCTGAACCATCTTCACTCTCAGAGCTCTGAACCATCTTCACTCTCAGAGCTCTGAACCATCTTCACTCTCTCAGCTCTGAACCATCTTCACTCTCAGAGCTCTGAACCATCTTCACTCTCAGAGCTCTGAACCATCTTCACTCTCTCAGCTCTGAACCATCTTCACTCTCAGAGCTCTGAACCATCTTCACTCTCAGCTCTGAACCATCTTCACACTCAGCTCTGAACCATCTTCACTCTCTCAGCTCTGAACCATCTTCACTCTCAGCTCTGAACCATCTTCACACTCAGCTCTGAACCATCTTCACTCTCAGCTCTGAACCATCTTCACTCTCAGCTCTGAACCATCTTCACACTCAGCTCTGAACCATCTTCACTCTCAGCTCTGAACCATCTTCACACTCAGAGCTCTGAACCATCTTCACACTCAGAGCTCTGAACCATCTTCACTCTCAGCTCTGAACCATCTTCACTCTCAGAGCTCTGAACCATCTTCACTCTCAGCTCTGAACCATCTTCACACTCAGCTCTGAACCATCTTCACTCTCAGCTCTGAACCATCTTCGCTCTCGGCTCTGAACCATCTTCACACTCAGCTCTGAACCATCTTCACTCTCAGAGCTCTGAACCATCTTCACTCTCGGCTCTGAACCATTTTCACTCTCAGCTCTGAACCATCTTCACACTCAGAGCTCTGAACCATCTTCACACTCAGAGCTCTGAACCATCTTCACTCTCAGCTCTGAACCATCTTCACTCTCAGAGCTCTGAACCATCTTCACTCTCAGAGCTCTGAACCATCTTCACTCTCAGCTCTGAACCATCTTCACACTCAGCTCTGAACCATCTTCACACTCAGAGCTCTGAACCATCTTCACTCTCAGCTCTGAACCATCTTCACTCTCAGAGCTCTGAACCATCTTCACTCTCAGCTCTGAACCATCTTCACTCTCAGCTCTGAACCATCTTCACTCTCAGCTCTGAACCATCTTCACTCTCAGCTCTGAACCATCTTCACTCTCAGCTCTGAACCATCTTCACTCTCGGCTCTGAACCATCTTCACTCTCAGCTCTGAACCATCTTCACTCTCAGCTCTGAACCATCTTCACTCTCAGCTCTGAACCATCTTCACTCTCAGCTCTGAACCATCTTCACACTCAGAGCTCTGAACCATCTTCACACTCAGAGCTCTGAACCATCTTCACTCTCAGCTCTGAACCATCTTCACTCTCAGAGCTCTGAACCATCTTCACTCTCAGCTCTGAACCATCTTCACACTCAGCTCTGAACCATCTTCACTCTCAGCTCTGAACCATCTTCGCTCTCGGCTCTGAACCATCTTCACACTCAGCTCTGAACCATCTTCACTCTCAGAGCTCTGAACCATCTTCACTCTCGGCTCTGAACCATTTTCACTCTCAGCTCTGAACCATCTTCACACTCAGAGCTCTGAACCATCTTCACACTCAGAGCTCTGAACCATCTTCACTCTCAGCTCTGAACCATCTTCACTCTCAGAGCTCTGAACCATCTTCACTCTCAGAGCTCTGAACCATCTTCACTCTCAGAGCTCTGAACCATCTTCACTCTCAGCTCTGAACCATCTTCACACTCAGAGCTCTGAACCATCTTCACTCTCAGCTCTGAACCATCTTCACTCTCAGAGCTCTGAACCATCTTCACTCTCAGCTCTGAACCATCTTCACTCTCAGCTCTGAACCATCTTCACTCTCAGCTCTGAACCATCTTCACTCTCAGCTCTGAACCATCTCACTCTCAGCTCTGAACCATCTTCACTCTCGGCTCTGAACCATCTTCACTCTCAGCTCTGAACCATCTTCACACTCAGCTCTGAACCATCTTCACTCTCAGCTCTGAACCATCTTCACTCTCAGCTCTGAACCATCTTCACTCTCAGAGCTCTGAACCATCTTCACTCTCAGCTCTGAACCATCTTCACACTGCAGGTTCTGACCTCTGCTGGTCCAGTTCGGCTCCTGTCCTCGTGGCCCTGCCCACCGAGCTCTTGAGCCTCTGCTCCTCGGAGTCCGGCTCCAGGGAGGTGCTGCGCCTCAGGGCCGAATGCCTCCGCTCCAGCCGAGCCACGGCCTGCTCCATCGCCTCCCGCTGCTGCTTCTCCTTGGACTCCAGGATCTCCTTCTCCTTCCTCCTCACCTTCTCTTCCTGCCGCGCCACGTTAGCCGTGAACTCGTAGGTCTCCTGCAGCTGCTGCAGCTGCTGGGCGCTGCTCCAGTGGAGGTTCAGCTTCTCCTCCTTGTCCTCCAGCTCCTTCTCCACCTGGTACAGCGTGTTGTCCAGCCCCAGCGGGCCGCCGCAGTTCCCGTTGCTGCCGCCGCTACGCTCCAGCGTCTCCGCGGCTCTCTGCTTCTCCTCGGCCAGCGCTGGGAGGATGCTGTCGGCCAGGTTGGCGAGCTGCCGCTCCTTAAACTGCAGCCGGTGCTCCGCCTGTTTGACCAGCTGCTCCTCCTGGCAGACGGCGGTGGCGTCCTGCGCTCCCTTCAGCTGGCGCTCCTTCAGGCTGTGGCTGAGGAGCAGCAGCGTGTTGCGCTCGGCGGCGACCTCCTTCTCCAGGCGCTCGCTCTGCTGTTGGAGCCCCTCCTCCAGCTGGCCCAGCTCCTTCACCTGAGCTGCTTTGAAGTCTGTGTACCGGCTCTGGGCGGAGCGCGACTCCTTGCTGGCGTCTTCCCTGTCCGTCCGCTCCGCCGCCTCTTTGGCTCGAAGGAGCGTTTCTCTGATCTCGGCCAGCGCTCGCCGCTCGTCCTCCAGGCGCCGGGCGTCCTCGCGGGTCAGCAGGGCCGTGGCCGCCTCGTGCTTCTCCCTCAGCTGCTCCTCCAGCCTCCCCACCAGACTCAGCTGCTCCCGCTCCTGCTCCTCCAGCCGCCGCCGCTCCATCTCCAGCCGAACTCGCTGCTCCTCGCGCTCCCTCTTCAGCCTCTCCAGCTCGCGGTAGATCTCCGTCTGCTCTGCAGCCTCCTGCTGCTGCCGCTTCTCCTCGTCCTCCTCCTCTGCTTCACCCTCCCGCTGCTGTTTTCCACGCCCTCTCTGCTGGAGCTCCACCCCCTGGATCTCGGAGCGCCGCTCCTCCTCAAAGCGCTCCTTCTCAGCCAGGAAGTCTCGCAGGCGGCTCTCGATGTCCTGACTGCGGTGGTGGAGGCTCTCCTCCTGACGGAGGATACGCTGCTGCACCTCCTCAGACTCCTTGCGCTGACTCTCCACCTCCTGTTGGAGGCGCTCCAGCTCCGCCTTCTCGCTCTGCTGCTTCTCCTCCATCTCTTTGATCAGCCTCCTGCAGAAACAAAGCGAACATGCCGTCTGTTTCAGCTCTGGGGGATAAAATCATGAATGAAACTCGACGTCTCAGTCAGAAAAACTCTGAGCGCCACATAAATGAAGATCTTCCAGTTGTTGGAAACATTCCATATCAGGTCTAAAACTATTCAAAGGTCCAGAACTAACAGCTGATCTCAGTACAACTCAGTGCAGCTCAGTGTTAAACTCTCACATCCTTCTGGCTGGAGGGATAACATCATGAATGAAACTCAACGTCTCAGATATCCGTCAGAAAAACTCTGAGCGCCACATAAATGAAGATCTTCCAGTTGTTGGAAACATTCCAAGTCAGGTCTAAAACTATTCAAAGGTCCAGAACTAACAGCTGATCTCGGCACAATCTCACATCCTGAGCTCTTCTGGCTTGAGGGGTGCCCCAAGGCTCCATCCTGGGACTCTTTTCTTTGTGATAAACACCACCTTCTTTGACCTGGCCACCTGTTTGTGGCTCCTTGTATCAGATTAAACCAAACTGTTGACCCCACGACCTCAGCATGAAGGCTCTCTAAGACTATTGATCTTCTCTTCAACATGACTTTAACATAAAATTCAAACATTGTGTCCTGAAGTGGAAGCACCTACAAATACAGATGTGGACCTCTGGACCTGTTCTACTTGAAGATTATCCATTAAACAGATTTAGAGTTTCTGACTGAACTGAAGTCAGAATTATCTTCATCTCTCCAAAGTTTCTTTGGATCAAAGAATGAAAGTTCAGCCTCTTTAAAGCTTTCTGAACAAAACAAAATCTCTGGATTTATAGACCGAATCATCCAGTTTGGTTACCTTTTCATCTCCAGTTTCTCCAGCTCTTCTCGCTGCTGCCTCTCAAACTCCAACCTGGCAACACAAACGCCTCCATCAGCTTCTTTTCTCATCAGCCAGAAAGCAGAGAGGACATGTGACACCACAACAGATGCAGTCGGTGAAAGCAGCGAATGAAGGTAAAAAAACAAGCTTTAAATGCAATGAAATGCCAGGCAGGGACACGTCAAGCTGATGAGCCAAATAAAAACCAAAAACACACAGTGAGGGTTGAGGTGGAGACACGAGACGGGTCAACAAGCTACTCTGGGTCAACACGGGACAGTTAGACAGGAAGTGGGTGGCTGAGTCTACCTGAGGAAGACGGGGCCCTTCTCAGTGAAGAGACTGTCAACAACAGGGTGGACACAGTTAATTCATTTACTCACATCGTGGAGAGAGGACAGAAAACGGTTTGATCGTTCTGTTCAGCACATATACCAAGAAAGAAAGTCCTCAAACACTCAGTGACACTCATCTGGAGCGGATCCATAATGTTTCAGGGAGCTAAGAGAGGAAACTGTTATGATAAAGAGAATCAGATCAAGCTTTGCCCTGCTCAGAGGATCAGGCTTTAAATGAAGTTTAGGACGATCGGGGCACGTTTTTATTCATTTACCAGTTCACGGCTTAAAGAAATGAGCGCCTGGGTTTATCAGGCTGATGAAACAGGGGAGAACTCAACCTGCTGAGGTTGGATGCAGAGGGAAGATGCACGAGAGGTCTGAGCCGATCGCCGCATGCAGCTGATGGCATTTCTGATTGGCTCACTCACCCCGGGTTGTAGAGCATCACGGTGGAGAGGTTCTCACAGGACATGGACAGGTCCGTCATGGACAGGCTGAATGTGGAGAGCAGGCCGCTCTGAGGAGATAAGAGGTGGTTAAATCAGCAGGTTCAGACCCTCCACCTTCAGGGGGTCCAGGTCTCACCTTTCGTTTCTCCCTCAGCTTGGCTGCTTCCTTCGGATGGTTGAACCGAAACATGTTGGTCCTCCCGAGCAGAATGACGGCACCTGCCAACAAACCAACAAACATGAGCATCTGGACCTGGTTCTCAGTGATGGTGACTCAGAGATGGACAGACGGATCGGGGCTTCGTCAGCAGTAATGAGGGCGCTGCTCCGGTCCGTTTGGTGAAGAGGAGCCGGAAGGAGAAGCTTTCAGGTTCCTGCTCCATCTTTGTTCCAACCCTCACCTGAGCTCACAGATCTGGGTTCTGACCCAAAGAAGGAGGTCCTGGATACAAGAGGCTGAAATGAGTTTCCTTCAGAGGGGGGCGGGGCTCAGCCTTAGAGATAGGGGGAGGAGCTCCACCATCCAGAGGGAGGGGCTCCAACATCCGGGGGGAGGAGCTCTACCATCCGGGGGGAGGAGCTCCAACATCCGGGGGGAGGGGCTCCAACATCCAGAGGGAGGAGCTCCAACATCCAGAGGGAGGAGCTCCAACATCCAGAGGGAGGAGCTCCAACATCCAGAGGGAGGAGCTCCAACATCCAGAGGGAGGAGCTCCAACATACAGAGGGAGGAGCTCCAACATCCAGAGGGAGGAGCTCCAACATACAGAGGGAGGAGCTCCAACATCCAGAGGGAGGAGCTCCAACATCCAGAGGGAGGAGCTCCAACATCCAGAGGGAGGAGCTCCAACATACAGAGGGAGGAGCTCCAACATACAGAGGGAGGGGCTCCAACATACAGAGGGAGGAGCTCCAACATACAGAGGGAGGAGCTCCAACATCCAGAGGGAGGGCTCCAACATCCAGAGGGAGGGCTCCAACATCCGGGGGGAGGAGCTCAGAGTAGAGTCGCTGCTCCTCCACATAGAAAGGAGTCATCTGAGGTGGTTCAGCTGAGGTTAGGATGCCTCCTGGGAGGAGGGCCCGGGTCAGAACCAGCAGTTTCACTAAAACAAAGGAAAGTTGGTCAAACGGACATTTGTTCCTCACCTTGGTTGAGCTGCGACGGCTCCGTCGCCTGAACTCCGTTAACCGAACACTGAGCAGCACCGAGCGGCACCAGGGTCACCGTCCCGTTCTGGTTCTCAAACATACAGTGTTCACTCTCCAGGTCCAACCCGTGCAGAACTGCAGGAGGAAATGTTTCCATCAGAAACTGTGCAGCCAATGTCAGCTCAACCTTTCTCACACATCAGAGCCGTGTGGATTTATTTATCATCAACAGAAACAGATCTAAAGATTCCAGCTTTAAGAAAAACAACCGAAGGTTACCCTTCTGTAAACTTCCCCCGTGGAGAATCGTCCTGTTGGACTGTGTAAATCTGTGTGTGAATTATGACGTCCTTTTTACCAACGTGACCCAAACATTCCTCCTTTCACTGTGCTTAAACAGCAGCTTCGTGTGAAGCGAACTGAGAGCTGAAGGACTCACTGATGTCCTGCTCCGTGGAGGCGTCCTCTCGGCCCACGTAGGTCCGTCCCTCCTGAGGAAACAAAACGATGCTCAAACCCTCGTCATCAAACTGTCTTTACAAGAATTCAGCCGTTTATTGGGCTCGGATTTCACTACATGTGCTCCACCAGGTGACCTCTGACCTTCAGGTGGTACAGGATGATGCCGGTGCTGAGCAGGTCGTCGTCGATGCCGATGAGGTGCGGCAGCTCCGAGTCCAACACGACGCCGATGCCCTCTTTCCTCAGAGCGAGAGTCTCCTCCTGCGACATGCAAACATCTCAATGATCCCAATCCAGCCCACGTGTCTCCTAAACGTTTGTGGAAACTCACCTTCAGGATGTTCTGAGTCTCGTTCCACTTGTTGGTCCACTCTTTAGTCAGCTCCAGAACCTGCAAACACAAGCCATTAGAACACCTTTAAATGTCTTTAAACGTCTTCTAACCGTCCATGAAGCCTGGAACTCACTCTGGCTTCGTTCTGGTGCAGCTTCTCCTCCATACTGAGGGCGGTGGGCGAGTCCAGCAGAGCGATCTGACACAAAGAGACAGGAAGGTCAGCGGCACAAGTATAAATGAGAGGCCTAACAGCTCTCTGCTCAGCTTTAAGACTATCCGGGCAGACAGAGACTGCAGACAGAGCGCTAACAGTAAAGGAGGAGGATCACAGAGCTGGTTAACAACAGATGGTGGAATCCTGGACCTGGCTGCAGGAACAACTCTAACAGCTCTCTGCTCAGCTTTAAGACTATCCGGGCAGACAGAGACTGCAGACAGAGCGCTAACAGTAAAGGAGGAGGATCACAGAGCTGGTTAACAACAGATGGTGGAATCCTGGACCTGGCTGCAGGAACAACTCTAACAGCTCTCTGCTCAGCTTTAAGACTATCCGGGCAGACAGAGACTGCAGACAGAGCGCTAACAGTAAAGGAGGAGGATCACAGAGCTGGTTAACAACAGATGGTGGAATCCTGGACCTGGCTGCAGGAACAGCTCTAACAGCTCTCTGCTCAGCTTTAAGACTATCCGGGCAGACAGAGACTGCAGACAGAGCGCTAACAGTAAAGGAGGAGGATCACAGAGCTGGTTAACAACAGATGGTGGAATCCTGGACCTGGCTGCAGGAACAACTCTAACAGCTCTCTGCTCAGCTTTAAGACTATCCGGGCAGACAGAGACTGCAGACAGAGCGCTAACAGTAAAGGAGGAGGATCACAGAGCTGGTTAACAACAGATGGTGGAATCCTGGACCTTGCTGCAGGAACAACTCTAACAGCTCTCTGCTCAGCTTTAAGACTATCCGGGCAGACAGAGACTGCAGACAGAGCGCTAACAGTAAAGGAGGAGGATCACAGAGCTGGTTAACAACAGATGGTGGAATCCTGGACCTGGCTGCAGGAACAACTCTAACAGCTCTCTGCTCAGCTTTAAGACTATCCGGGCAGACAGAGACTGCAGACAGAGCGCTAACAGTAAAGGAGGAGGATCACAGAGCTGGTTAGCAACAGATGGTGGAATCCTGGACCTGGCTGCAGGAACAGCTCTAACAGCTCTCTGCTCAGCTTTAAGACTATCCGGGCAGACAGAGACTGCAGACAGAGCGCTAACAGTAAAGGAGGAGGATCACAGAGCTGGTTAGCAACAGATGGTGGAATCCTGGACCTGGCTGCAGGAACAACTCTAACAGCTCTCTGCTCAGCTTTAAGACTATCCGGGCAGACAGAGACTGCAGACAGAGCGCTAACAGGAAAGGAGGAGGATCACAGAGCTGGTTAACAACAGATGGTGGAATCCTGGACCTGGCTGCAGGAACAGCTCTAACAGCTCTCTGCTCAGCTTTAAGACTATCCGGGCAGACAGAGACTGCAGACAGAGCGCTAACAGTAAAGGAGGAGGATCACAGAGCTGGTTAGCAACAGATGGTGGAATCCTGGACCTGGCTGCAGGAACAACTCTAACAGCTCTCTGCTCAGCTTTAAGACTATCCGGGCAGACAGAGACTGCAGACAGAGCGCTAACAGTAAAGGAGGAGGATCACAGAGCTGGTTAACAACAGATGGTGGAATCCTGGAGCGTCTCTGCAGCCCAGATGTTGAGCTGCTGGCTGTGAGTTTCTGTCCATGTTGTCTGCTGAGAGTTCACCTGAGTTACCTGCTGACGCTGTGTGTGACATCATCAGCTGAGTTGTTGCTAAGCAACAGCAACAGCAGCCCAACCCACTGATGGAGACCTCTGAAGGTTTCTACCTTCCTCTCTGCTGCACCTCACCTGGTTGCCCTGAACCAGCAGAGCTTTCAGCCGAGCGATTTCAGCCCGCAGCTCTCTGATCAGCCGGACGTTGGAGTCCTCGTTGATGGTGGGTTTGTTGATGATGTTCTTGGCTCGGTTGGCGTATCGCAGCGTGCTGAGCGTCTCGCCGTAGTTCACATCAGCGGGGGAGATGGCTGCAACATCAGAGGTGATGATGAAGAGATCAAAATGAACTGAATCTGTGAAAACGTGCGATGGTTTCTGTGCTCACTGGCGATCATGATGGTCTTGGAGTTTCCGCCCAGGCTGTCCTTCAGCAGCCAGGTTAGCACAGAGTCTCTGTACGGCACGAACACCGACTTCTTCTTCAGGTTGGTGTTCACGCTGTCCTGCGTCATGTCGGCTGGACGGGAACAAGCACACAGTCAGCAGTTAAAACTGAGTCCAACACGACCTGTGGGATTAACTCATGAAAGTTTCCAGAACTGAAGCCAAAATCTCTTAAAACTGGATCTCTGACCACCTGCTGCTCCACCCTCAGTTCAAACTGTGAAGTGTGACCACCTGCAGTTCCTGAGCATTTTTATCTGGAATCTGAAGACAAAAACAAAACCGTCTGCTGACCCATCAGAAACCCTCCACTCTACCCAGTTGGAGAGTTTCTAAAAGCAGAATGGGAGGCAGAGCCTTCAGTTATCAGGCCCCTAAAAGCAGAATGGGAGGCAGAGCCTTCAGTTATCAGGCCCCTAAAAGCAGAACGGGAGGCAGAGCCTTCAGTTATCAGGCCCCTAAAAGCAGAATGGGAGGCAGAGCCTTCAGTTATCAGGCCCCTAAAAGCAGAATGGGAGGCAGAGCCTTCAGTTATCAGGCCCCTAAAAGCAGAATGGGAGGCAGAGCCTTCAGTTATCAGGCCCCTAAAAGCAGAATGGGAGGCACAGCCTTCAGTTATCAGGCCCCTAAAAGCAGAATGGGAGGCAGAGCCTTCAGTTATCAGGCCCCTAAAAGCAGAATGGGAGGCAGAGCCTTCAGTTATCAGGCCCCTAAAAGCAGGATGGCAGGCAGAGCCTTCAGTTATCAGGCCCCTAAAAGCAGAATGGGAGGCAGAGCCTTCAGTTATCAGGCCCCGAAAAGCAGAATGGGAGGCAGAGCCTTCAGTTATCTGGCCCCTAAAAGCAGAATGGGAGGCAGAGCCTTCAGTTATCAGGCCCCTAAAAGCAGAATGGGAGGCAGAGCCTTCAGTTATCAGGCCCCTAAAAGCAGAATGGGAGGCAGAGCCTTCAGTTATCAGGCCCCTAAAAGCAGAATGGGAGGCAGAGCCTTCAGTTATCAGGCCCCTAAAAGCAGAATGGGAGGCAGAGCCTTCAGTTATCAGGCCCCTAAAAGCAGAATGGGAGGCAGAGCCTTCAGTTATCAGGCCCCTAAAAGCAGAATGGGAGGCAGAGCCTTCAGTTATCAGGCCCCTCTCTGTGGAATCAGCTGCCAGTTTGGCTTCAGGAAGCAGACACCCTCTCTACCTTTAAGATCAGGCTGAAACTTTCCTTTCTGATAAAGCTGATAGTTAGGGATGACCTCACCCTGAGGTGTGTCTCAGCTGCTCGCCTGTCCGGTTTAATGTTTAATGATCTCTGTCACATGAACATTACAGCTGTTCATTATAACTTGTACATTTACTCTGACTTCAGTTTACAGTTTACAGTGATGTGTCGCGCCCTCTTTAACCCTTTAATCCTCCTGCAGCATCCTCTCTAAACCAGGTGAGTTCAGCTCAGCTGAAACAGCAGCTGCACTTATGCCTCCCACATTTCCAAAAGACTAACTCCTGATCTGTTTAAAAAACCACAACTAGATTTTTCAGAGAATATTTCCCATCATCAACAGGTGCAAACCTGGATGGCTTAAATTCTGTGTATTTACATGACAATAAAAAGTCTTAATCTTAAAAGTAATTTAATTAAAGACTTTGTAATCTCTTGAAAAAGGACCAACAACAGCACCAACACAACCAAGAGAAGCCAACAGCTCGGATTGTTCTACTTATCTAAGAGCGGCAGCAAAACACTAAAACATGCACCAACATCGACCCTCCAAAGGTTCCTCTTTGGCCTGAAGCTGAGGCCGAGCTCCTGAATAAACACCAGCTGCGTTTCCATCCAGATTCAAGCAAATCTGAACTAAAATCTTTATAAAAAGAAACAAAAACACCGCTTCAAACATGAAGCTTTTCTAATTCTGCGTCAACATTTCTGGCCTGTGTTTCTGACCTAAAGCAGAGATGACGTTTCCCAGCGTCACCAGAGACTTGTTGATGTTTCCTCCCTCCTTCAGCCGGACGCCGGTGGCCCCGGTGGCGTCGGCACGTTCGCTGCCCGCCAGGTCGACCAGATGGATCTTACTGACCGTTTCACTCGGCATCTTTGCATCAAATTTGGCCTGAAGGGAGAGATTCCCACAGCTCATTTTCATCACTTCACCTTAAAGTCAAAGCATCGAATCTTAACGTCCGAGGAGAGGAAATTCTGCTGTTAGAGGAACAATCTAAAGTGTGGAGAACCTGCGTGAAGTTGATGGTGAAGATGGCGTGAGAGCGGCTGCTGACGTCGTTCATGCCGGTGCTGGCGGTGGTGCGGTTGATGTTCCCCGCCTCCATCAGCTCCTCCACGTCGCTGTAGTTCTGCACCAGGTGTTTGGACAGATCTGAGCCAGAGTTTGATCAGAAAGGTTCAGCTGAAGTGACCTCAGACAGGAAGTAGCCCCCCCGCCCTGGTGGCCTTACCTTCGACGTAGGGCCCATCTTTGGGGTGCTCCCTGACTCTCAGGTTGTACGTCTGCGTGGACTTCCTCCTCAGAAGGTCTCTCACCCTCTCGTTGTAGATCTCGAGATAGCTGAAGACAAACGATCCAATAAAACAGGATCTGACTTCATCATCTGAACCGAAGCTTCAGCCTTTGATCCTCAGTTTGTCTTAACGTTGATATTTATTTACACTCAGTTTTCTATTTAATTTCCTTCTTTGTTTATTTGTTCCTCTTATATTAATTTCATTTGACCATAAGTTTAGTTATTTATCATATTTATAGGTGTATTTACTTCTGTATTTTAGCTCCATAAGATAATTTATGCGCATGTTTTCTTTTCCTGCTTCATTATGCAAATGAGGGGGCGGAGTTTCGACTGACAAGAGTAAACAAAAAGCAACGTTAACACAAGCTGAAATTAATTTATCATCATATTTATTATGTATTTAGCCATTTCTGAATGTATTTACTTCAAAATAATAACCTGTAAAACTTTATTTATATGAAACCAAGGAAACAAAGACGGGAACGACCAGAAAAAGGTGAAACTCCTTCATCCAGAAACGATGAGCTGAAGATGCAGGAGACACCTGGAAACTCACCTGACTTCTGTTCGGAACGAGGCTTCGTCCCACCGCGTCGCCTCGTGGATGCGACTGAACAAACCTTCGCAGAACCTCGGGATCAGACCGGCGTCTCCCTGAAACAGACGTCACACCGTTTAACACCCAGGGGAGGAAGCTCAGCATCAATCTTTATCTCTTCTTCCCTTTGCTCTTCCATCATCTCCTCCTCATTACTGTCCTTCACTCACACCATTGATCAGTGTCGATAGTCTGAATTTAATCAGCCAATCAGACGCCTCCTGACTTCATCACTTGAACCAAACTGCCGCTCTTCAGATCCCTAAATAACTAATACTGGCCGTATTGATTGAACAGCAGTGATCAATACCTCACTGAGACGCACCGCAGCCTCTGAAGCTATATTTGGGACGTAACTAAGCCAGATCTCTGAGGGGATCTCTGAGGGGATCTCTGAGGGAATGTCTGAGGGGATCTTTGAGGAGATCTCTGGAGGGATCTCTGAGGGGATCTCTGAGGGATCTTTGAGGAGATCTCTGGAGGGATCTCTGAGGGGATCTCTGAGGGATCTTTGAGGAGATCTCTGGAGGGATCTCTGAGGGAATCTCTGAGGGGATCTCTGAGGGGATCTCTGTTAAAGTCCTTGAACTTTAAGCATTTTCAAGGCTTTCCAGCACTGATAATAACAGCAGAGACAGAAGGCCGTCGTGTTTCCTCTGAGGAGGCTGAGATGAAGTCTGTAACCTGCTCAGTAAAGAGGCTCAACTTAAATGTGGAGCCCCCCGTGCAGCTAAATGTGCCAACATCTGCCTTCCTTCCATGTTTTTATTCAGTCTATGAAGCTCTGACTGCGTATCGTTAAACTCCCACCAACAGTTAGAGACTCCTGGTCAGCGTTTAGCAGCTTTAAACTGAGGTCAGAGGTCAGAAGCCTTCAGCCGAACGCTCAGAGATGACATCACTTACAGATCAACCATCCTGTCACACTGTTTATCCTCAGCCTTTGTGGCTGAGGGCCTCGGTCTTACCGGAGTTCCCATCATGGTGTACGACTTCCCCGAGCCGGTCTGACCGTAGGCGAAGACGCAGGCGTTGTAGCCTTCAAACGCCGCCTTCAGGACGTCGGAGCCCAAATCTCTGAAAACCTGAAGAAGAAGAAGAAGATGAAGGTTCGGATTCTCAATCCAATCACCCACAGCTGTGATGTCACAGAGGTGTCATGTGACATCAGAGGCCAGGACACAGCTGAACAGCCCCGTGTGTCCCAGGTGTGAGGGCCCCTCTTATTGGGTGATAAAGACGCAGTAACCACCTACACCTGGATGCTTCCACCTGACCCCCATAAGAGAAGAAGCCCAGCAGCTCTGAGTCAGGGCTCCAAATATGTTCCGGGTCATACTGAGCCGTAAGATCTGCAGGGAGACCATTGGTCATCCAAGGTGGACACCCCCCCAGCAGAGCAGCTGCTATGCTGTGGATCTTGGTTCCTGTTGGTCTCTTCTTCTTCCTGCCATCACTCTGATGCAGGTTCCTCTGGGTCCGGTCTGTCCAGAACACCTTTTTCCAGAACTCTGCAGCTCCTTTAAGGACTTTTTGGCAAACTGTGACGTGTCCATCCTGTTTCTGTGGCTAACTAACAGTTAGCATGTAGCAGTGGCTAACTACCGGTTAGCATGTAGCAGTGGCTAACTACCGGTTAGCATGTAGCAGTGGCTAACTACCGGTTAGCATGTAGCAGTGGCTAACTACCGGTTAGCATGTAGCAGTGGCTAACTACCGGTTAGCATGTAGCAGTGGCTAACTACCGGTTAGCATGTAGCAGTGCAGCCTCTGTGCTTCTGTTCAGGAAGTCTTCTGTGGACAGTCGTCTCTGACAGAGACACCTGCCTCCTGGAGATGGTTCTGATCCGTTGGACGGGCCTTTGAGGATTCTTCCTCGGCCTACCAGAGCATTCTTTCTTCTTCATGATCTTCCACACAGCTGATACCGGTCCCTCTGTGATCACAGAGCTCAGCAGTCAGCTGATGTTGGTGATCCTGAGGTTTGACTCACGTCTCTGATGGTTCATTCTGGTTTTTCAGCCTCATCACAGCTTCTCTCCTCATGTTGAACAGCTTCAGAAACAAGCCGAGGTGTCTGATCCCTGCAGTGATGAAGCAGTGGAACACACCTGGAACACACCTGGAACACACCTGAGGAACCACACCTGAGGAACCACACACACACACCTGGAACACACCTGAGGAACACACCTGTCCCAAACACGATGAAATAAAAACGCAGCTGACAGCCGGCTGCTCACCTTTTCCTGAGAGATGAAGGCGGCGCTCTTACAGTCCGACGAGTCGTAGGAGAAGTCGTACGTGAAGGTTTTGGTTCGGTCCCTCATCGAATCTCCTGCGACGCCGTCTGCGACCTGAAAGCACAAAACACACCTGAGGAACCACACCTGGAACACACCTGGAACACACCTGGACCTGTTCCAGGTTGAAGCAGCAGGTAGCAGAGACAGAACTGCTCTGAGGGGAGAGGAGGTACCTTCAGGTTGGTGATGGAGGTCTTGGTTCCGTCCATCTTGATGATGCATTTTGCAGTCAGGTCCTTTTCCCTGGAAGAGACCAATCAGGATAAATGTGCTGCAGCTGGTTCACCTTCAGCTGACCGAGCCTGAACATCTGGACAGAAGCTGACCGAACCTGAACATCTGGACAGAAGCTGACCGAACCTGAACATCTGGACAGAAGCTGACCGAACCTGAACATCTGGACAGAAGCTGACCGAACCTGAACCTCAGGACAGAAGCTGACCGAACCTGAACATCTGGACGGAAGCTGACCGAACCTGAACCTCAGGACAGAAGCTGACCGAACCTGAACATCTGGACGGAAGCTGACCGAGCCTGAACATCTGGACAGAAGCTGACCGAGCCTGAACATCTGGACAGAAGCTGACCGAGCCTGAACATCTGGACAGAGGCTGACCGAACCTGAACATCTGGACAGAAGCTGACCGAGCCTGAACCTCAGGACAGAAGCTGACCGAACCTGAACATCTGGACGGAAGCTGACCGAACCTGAACATCTGGACGGAAGCTGACCGAACCTGAACATCTGGACGGAAGCTGACCGAACCTGAACATCTGGACGGAAGCTGACCGAACCCGAACATCTGGACGGAAGCTGACCGAACCCGAACATCTGGACAGAAGCTGACCGAACCCGAACATCAGGACAGAAGCTGACCGAACCCGAACATCTGGAAGGAAGCTGACCGAGCCTGAACATCTGGACAGAAGCTGACCGAACCTGAACATCTGGACAGAAGCTGACAGAACCTGAACATCTGGACAGAAGCTGACCGAACCTGAACATCTGGAAGGAAGCTGACCGAACCCGAACATCAGGACAGAAGCTGACCGAACCCGAACATCTGGAAGGAAGCTGACCGAACCTGAACATCTGGACAGAAGCTGACCGAACCCGAACATCTGGAAGGAAGCTGACCGAGCCTGAACATCTGGACAGAAGCTGACCGAACCTGAACATCTGGACAGAAGCTGACCGAACCTGAACATCTGGACAGAAGCTGACCGAACCTGAACATCTGGACGGAAGCTGACCGAACCTGAACATCTGGACAGAAGCTGACCGAACCTGAACATCTGGACAGAAGCTGACCGAACCCGAACATCTGGACAGAAGCTGACCGAACCCGAACATCTGGACAGAAGCTGACCGAACCCGAACATCTGGACAGAAGCTGACCGAACCTGAACATCTGGACAGAAGCTGACCGAACCTGAACATCTGGACAGAAGCTGACCGAACCCGAACATCTGGAAGGAAGCTGACCGAACCCGAACATCTGGACAGAAGCTGACCGAGCCTGAACATCTGGACAGAAGCTGACCGAGCCTGAACATCTGGACAGAAGCTGACCGAACCTGAACATCTGGACAGAAGCTGACCGAACCTGAACATCTGGACAGAAGCTGACCGAACCCGAACATCTGGAAGGAAGCTGACCGAACCCGAACATCTGGAAGGAAGCTGACCGAACCTGAACATCTGGACAGAAGCTGACCGAGCCTGAACATCTGGACAGAAGCTGACCGAGCCTGAACATCTGGACAGAAGCTGACCGAGCCTGAACATCTGGACAGAAGCTGACCGAGCCTGAACCTCAGGACAGAAGCTGACCGAACCTGAACATCTGGACGGAAGCTGACCGAACCTGAACATCTGGACGGAAGCTGACCGAACCTGAACATCTGGACAGAAGCTGACCGAACCTGAACATCTGGACGGAAGCTGACCGAACCTGAACATCTGGACGGAAGCTGACCGAACCCGAACATCTGGACAGAAGCTGACCGAACCCGAACATCTGGAAGGAAGCTGACCAAACCTGAACATCTGGACAGAAGCTGACCGAACCTGAACATCTGGAAGGAAGCTGACCGAACCCGAACATCTGGACGGAAGCTGACCGAACCTGAACATCTGGACAGAAGCTGACCGAACCTGAACATCTGGACAGAAGCTGACCGAACCCGAACATCTGGACAGAAGCTGACTGAACCTGAACATCTGGACAGAAGCTGACCAAACCTGAACATCAGGACAGAAGCTGACCGAACCCGAACATCTGGAAGGAAGCTGACCGAACCCGAACATCTGGACACAAGCTGACCGAACCTGAACATCTGGACAGAAGCTCCTAAACAGATCAGCAGGAATCACCTTCTTTTTATCGCTTTGATCCGTTTAAGGGATCAACTCCGGCTGAAAAGAAAAGAAACTCCTGAAGCAGAAGAAGCTCTGATCTAATCTTTATTGATCGCTGATCAGGATGCGGCTGAACTTTCATCTCATTGCTGAACGATGCCTTCAGGGTCCTCACAGCAGTCGTTAATTCAGAGCGATCTGAACTTTGAGCGTTTCTTCTGAGAAAGTTTGGGAAGCTCAGTTTGTCCTGATATCACCTGAACAGTTTACTCAGCTCGCCAACACGATTCAGCGAACGCCTCCAAGGTTACGCAACGCTGCTGCGTTGCCTTCATGGGCCTGTCGGAAAAGAGAGGACCGGGAGGCCGACGGCCGCAAACTGTGTCACGGGTCACCGGGTCGAGTTTTTTTTATCCAGAACAAGTTCTCTTCGGATCATCTGATCCTTATTTAATTTCCATAGAAACATCAAACTTTCCCTTTAGTTCGAAGTCAGTTTCACTTCTTTAACTTCAGCTTTAACCCTCATGCTGTTTATAATTCACATTTTTAACTCACTCTTCATTAAATGTGTGAAATTGTCCTTTAAAAAGTAGTTTTTCAAAGAATAAACAACACAAACATCCACATTTAAAAGGACTTTCCTTCTAAAGTTAAATGCTCGTGTTTTGTCCACCTGTTCTTGCTGCTTTAATCTACTTTTCAAACCATTTTAAACCACAGACACTGATCAATAATCGGAGCCGAGAACTGATAAGCTGATCAATCAATGGGCGACTGTCACTTTCTGGAAGAATCAGCAGATCTGAGCAGGTTTACTAAAACTAATGAAATGAAAAAGGTCTCAGCTCGGAGTCACGCGACGTTTTATTTTCCAACGCCGGTGGAAAGATGAAGAAGCTGCTGAGGGACCTGGAGCGACTTTTTCTCAGCTTTAAATCAGGGAAACAGCTGTGCTGCTCAGACTTAAAGGTGGATCCTAATTTATCAGGTTCTGATGCTTTATGGATTCATGAGACATATTTCACTATTTTCTATTAAATAAAGAGCTCAGGATCTGAAAGTGATGTCCTTAAGTAAGAGGAAAAAATCCAGCTGTGACCTGACAGGACCTGAGAGATGCATCTGGACCTTCAGCTGATCCATCTACTGTTGGCCCAAGCCTCATCAGAAATGGGCTCCATGGAAGGGTGGCTGTCAAGAAGCCGTTCTTAAGGAAGGGAAACAGGGAGAAAAGGCTGAGCTGTGCCAAATGACACAAGAAGTGGACTGAAAATCAGTGGCAACAGGTCTTATGGAGGGATGAATCCTCCCCAGAGCCCGGACCTCAACATTATTGAAGCAGTGTGGGATCATCTGACAGAGAACGGAACAAAAGGCAGCCCACATCCAAAGAAGAGCTTTGGGATGTCCTTCAAGAAGCCTGGAGAACTATTCCTGAAGACTCCTTAAAGAAATGACAGAAAGCTTGTCTCAGAGGGTTCAGGCTGTGTTGGAGAATAAAGGAGCTCAGACCAGAGATTCACTTTAAAGCTGCTGAGAACTGATAAAAAACTCTGGTTCTGCCTCAGATTCTGGGTTTATGTTCATGTTTCATTAAATAACTGAAACCATTTCCTGTTTTTATGGAAAATACACAAAGAAATGAGGGTCAGGTGAAGGAGAAAGTCACAGCTTCACCTGCTCAGCCTCCACAGCAGTGAACGCATCATCACTGCGGCTAACAGACACCTGAGTTCCGGAAAGCAGCACCAAACAAACACAGAAAACTGAGTAAAACATCCGTGTTACTGTCCATAACTCACCGCCTGTTCATGGGCCGGACCCGCACAGCCACCCGGACCGACGCCATGGCACATCCCGCTGCTCTCGGCTCCAGTCCGGGTCGATCGGTTAGCCTCTGGCAGCCGCTCCGCTTTATAGCAGCTAATTAGCTCCCGGCTAACAGCGGGATAAAGAGGGCAAAGTCGGAAAGATAACCGGAGGACTGCGAACCAAGGGGGCAACCTACACTGATAGCGGGGGACCAGAGGGGTTCACTGGCGTGGATAACCGTTATCAGGGCCCGGTGACACCGTGTCGCTGTCCCGGCACGAACCGGCTCACCTCCATGGTTCCTGTTCGGTAGCTGCTGAGCTCATTAGCCTGTTAGCTGGACTGGGAATAGAGCAAGAGGAAGAAGAAGAAGAAGAAGAGGCATCAGCTGATAAAAACATTACAGGGTATGGAATCCCCGAGGAGACCAAACGAGAAAAAATAATGTGCAGAAAATTTAAAGGAATATCAGTATTTAAGAGTACTTTTGAGTAACTCAGTTTGAACTGTAGAAACATGTAAAAATATATAAAAAATAGAGTGAACTAATTTAATAATTTTACAAAATTTGTAAATAAATTTTCTTTTAGGGCTGGCAGTGACAAATATGACCCGAAAACATAAAACATATGGAATAACCACTCTCTACAGATGTTTTATTTATCAAAAAATAAACACTGGTTCATCCCTTGAGTTAGGAGCCTTTTTTTCTGCCTGAATGCTTCATAGCTCAGAGTTAAGTGGCTGAACAAAGAAAAAACCTCTGAAAATGCTCAGGAACAAGGACTGAAGATGAGGGAAAAAGCAGAAAATGTCCAAAGAAAAACTCTGAAAGAGCTTCAGAAAGCTGCAGAACTGTTGATCAGGACACTTTAAAGGTTTCAGAAAGCTGCAGAACTATTGATCAGGACACTTTAAAGGTCTCAGAAAGCTGCAGAACTATTGATCAGGACACTTTAAAGGTTTCAGAAAGCTGCAGAACTGTTGATCAGGACACTTTAAAGGTTACAGAAAGCTGCAGAACTGTTGATCAGGACACTTTAAAGGTTTCAGAAAGCTGCAGAACTATTGATCAGGACACTTTAAAGGTCTCAGAAAGCTGCAGAACTATTGATCAGGACACTTTAAAGGTTTCAGAAAGCTGCAGAACTGTTGATCAGGACACTTTAAAGGTTACAGAAAGCTGCAGAACTGTTGATCAGGACACTTTAAAGGTTTCAGAAAGCTGCAGAACTGTTGATCAGGACACTTTAAAGGTTACAGAAAGCTGCAGAACTGTTGATCAGGACACTTTAAAGGTTTCAGAAAGCTGCAGAACTATTGATCAGGACACTTTAAAGGTTTCAGAAAGCTGCAGAACTGTTGATCAGGACACTTTAAAGGTTTCAGAAAGCTGCAGAACTGTTGATCAGGACACTTTAAAGGTTTCAGAAAGCTGCAGAACTATTGATCAGGACACTTTAAAGGTTACAGGAAGCTGCAGAACTGTTGATCAGGACACTTTAAAGGTTTCAGAAAGCTGCAGAACTGTTGATCAGGACACTTTAAAGGTTTCAGAAAGCTGCAGAACTATTGATCAGGACACTTTAAAGGTTTCAGAAAGCTGCAGAACTATTGATCAGGACACTTTAAAGGTTACAGAAAGCTGCAGAACTATTGATCAGGACACTTTAAAGGTTCCAGAAAGCTGCAGAACACTTGATCAGGACACTTTAAAGGTTACAGAAAGCTGCAGAACTGTTGATCAGGACACTTTAAAGGTTTCAGAAAGCTGCAGAACTGTTGATCAGGACACTTTAAAGGTTTCAGAAAGCTGCAGAACTGTTGATCAGGACACTTTAAAGGTTTCAGAAAGCTGCAGAACACTTGATCAGGACACTTTAAAGGTTACAGAAAGCTGCAGAACTGTTGATCAGGACACTTTAAAGGTTTCAGAAAGCTGCAGAACTGTTGATCAGGACACTTTAAAGGTTTCAGAAAGCTGCAGAACTATTGATCAGGACACTTTAAAGGTTACAGAAAGCTGCAGAACTATTGATCAGGACACTTTAAAGGTTTCAGAAAGCTGCAGAACTGTTGATCAGGACACTTTAAAGGTTTCAGAAAGCTGCAGAACTGTTGATCAGGACACTTTAAAGGTTACAGAAAGCTGCAGAACTGTTGATCAGGACACTTTAAAGGTTTCAGAAAGCTGCAGAACTGTTGATCAGGACACTTTAAAGGTTTCAGAAAGCTGCAGAACTGTTGATCAGGACACTTTAAAGGTTTCAGAAAGCTGCAGAACTGTTGATCAGGACACTTTAAAGGTTACAGAAAGCTGCAGAACACTTGATCAGGACACTTTAAAGGTTACAGAAAGCTGCAGAACTGTTGATCAGGACACTTTAAAGGTTTCAGAAAGCTGCAGAACTGTTGATCAGGACACTTTAAAGGTTTCAGAAAGCTGCAGAACTGTTGATCAGGACACTTTAAAGGTTACAGAAAGCTGCAGAACACTTGATCAGGACACTTTAAAGGTTACAGAAAGCTGCAGAACTGTTGATCAGGACACTTTAAAGGTTTCAGAAAGCTGCAGAACTGTTGATCAGGACACTTTAAAGGTTTCAGAAAGCTGCAGAACTGTTGATCAGGACACTTTAAAGGTTTCAGAAAGCTGCAGAACTGTTGATCAGGACACTTTAAAGGTTTCAGAAAGCTGCAGAACTGTTGATCAGGACACTTTAAAGGTTTCAGAAAGCTGCAGAACTGTTGATCAGGACACTTTAAAGGTTACAGAAAGCTGCAGAACTGTTGATCAGGACACTTTAAAGGTTTCAGAAAGCTGCAGAACTGTTGATCAGGACACTTTGAAGGTTTCAGAAAGCTGCAGAACTATTGATCAGGACACTTTAAAGGCTTCAGAAAGCTGCAGAACTATTGATCAGGACACTTTAAAGGTTTCAGAAAGCTGCAGAACTGTTGATCAGGACACTTTAAAGGTTTCAGAAAGCTGCAGAACTGTTGATCAGGACACTTTAAAGGTTTCAGAAAGCTGCAGAACTGTTGATCAGGACACTTTAAAGGTTTCAGAAAGCTGCAGAACACAAACCATTTACATGTTGAACAAAGATATGAAGAATGGAAGATGATGATACGAGTAAAGTAAGATTTGACCGTTTTCCTCTCAATGTGGATAATTGAAGTGTTTTTGCTGTTTTTACACTGAAGCATTTCTACCATCTTTATAGTTGTTTTTCAAATGCTCTTTGAACTGATCAAAGATCACAGAGCAGATTCAATCAATCGGATCAATAAGGTGGAGCCAGAGATGAAACCACTCAGTAGAACAAGAAAATCCTTTCCACCAACAAAAGCCTTCAGCGCTGCTCTTTCTGTCGTAACTGATCTTCAGGAGCTGATTACTCAAAGTAATCAATGATCTCGGGAGCAACAGAGAGAAATACTCAGATTGAGTTCCGATAGATTTCACTCCAGCCCTCAACACTGTTCTCAGAGCTCCAGCCTCAGTTTAAGAGGTCAGGATCTTACCTGTACCCCAAAGTGACGCGTTTCCACTTCACTGCGGTGAAGTGATGTAACATTAAAGTAATTATGATAGTTTTTCTGAGTTGAAAACGTTATAAAAGTCATTGAATGTTAACATTAGCATGAGATTACCAGGTGATGACATGTTTTTCTCATGTTCTGCTCTTATTCTGCCCAGTTCCTGAGGTGGAGGAGGATGAATGAGGAGAAAACTGGAATACCACTATTTTCTTTTATTGCCACCTTTTGTGTGATAAAAGCTGATTAAATTAAAAGAAAAAGTTACTTGTCCCTGTTTTTTTATTTCATGATGATGATATTTCATTATTTTTCACTGGCGCATTGAGAATCTACCCGATTTTCATTTCAGAAATCTGGTCAAATCTTTCACCTGCAGCCTTTCCACCTTTCAGAAAGAGATGCTGTATGACAGGATATTTCGGCAACACAGGCTAACATGCTAATAGGTTAGCCAACTTAAAGAGATAAATGTAGTTTCTTACCTTTAAAGTATGAAGGCTCATTTATATCAGGCCGAACTTGGAAACGTGGTGACGCAGTGTTTTTATACCGTTTCAGTAATAATAGAAAGAACATGGCATAAATAACCACAACAGAATCCAATCAAGATTGCTTCATGTGAGAAGAGACGAAAAGTTCATTGGAGGATGCGGGCATCTAAGTAAGTCCAAACTAAAGCCAAAGTAAGCCCAAAGTAAACCCAAAGTAAGGCTACAGTAAACCCAAAGTAAAGCTAAAGTTAGCCCAAGGTAAGGCTAAAGTAAGCCCAAAGTAAGGCTAAAGTAAGCCCAAAGTAAGGCTAAAGTTAGCCCAAGGTAAGGCTAAAGAAAGCCCAAAGTAAGGCTAAAGTAATCCCAAAGTAAGGCTAAAGAAAGCCCAAAGTAAACCCAAAGTAAGGCTAAAGTAAGACCAAAGTAAGCCTAAAGTTAACCCAAAGTAAGCTAAAATGAACCCAAAGTAAACCTAAAGTAAGGCTAAAGTAAGTCCAAAGTAAGCCCAAAGTAAATCCAAAGTAAGGCTAAAGTAAGTCCAAAGTAAGACCAAAGTTAGCCCAAGGTAAGCCCAAAGTAAACCCAAAGTAAGCCCAAAGTAAGCCCAAAGTAAGCCCAAAGTAAGGCTAAAGTAAGCCCAAAGTAAGGCTAAAGTAAGCCCAAAGTAAGCCCAAAGTAAGGCTAAAGTAAGCCCAAAGTAAGGCTAAAGTTAGCCCAAAGTAAGCCCAAAGTAAACCCAAAGTAAGCCCAAAGTAAGTCCAAAGTAAGCCTAAAGTTAAACCAAAGTAAGCTAAAGTGAACCCAAAGTAAACCTAAAGTAAACGTAAAGTAAGGCTAAAGTAAGCCGAACGATGCGAACTTTTCTCAGACGACGCAAACTTTTCTCAGAAGATGCAAACTTTTCTCAGGCGATGAAAAATTTTCTCAGAAGATGCGAACTTTTCTCAGACGATGCAAACTTTTCTCAACTTTTGAGGATTTTTTAAGAGATGCGAACTTTTCTCAGACGATACGAACTTTTCTCAGACGATGCAAACTTTTCTCAACTTTTGAGGATTTTTTAAGAGATGCAAACTTTTCTCAGACGATGCGAACTTTTCTCAGACGATGAGAAATTTTGTCAACTTTTGAGGATGTTTTAAGAGATGCGAACTTTACTCAACTATTGAGGATTTATTAAGAGATGCGAACTTTTCTCAGAAGATACAAACTTTTTGCAGACGATGCGAACTTTTCTAAGATGATAAATTTTCTCAGACGACGCGAACTTTTCTCAGAAGATGCGAACTTTTCTCAGGCGATGAGAAATTTTCTCAGAAGATGCGAACTTTTCTCAGACGATACGAACTTTTCTCAGAAGATGCGAACTTTTCTCAGACGATGAGAAATTTTCTCAACTTTTGAGGATTTTTAAAGAGATGCGAACTTTTCTCAGACAATACAAACTTTTCTCAGACGATACGAACTTTTCTCAGACGATGAGAAATTTTCTCAACTTTTGAGGATTTTTAAAGAGATGCGAACTTTTCTCAGACAATACAAACTTTTCTCAGACAATACAAACTTTTCTCAGACGATGCAAAGTTTTCTCAGACGATGCAAACTTTTCTAAGACGATGATAAATTTTCTCAGACGACGCAAACTTTTCTCAGACGATGAGAAATTTTCTCAACTTTTGAGGAATTTTTAAGAGATGCGAACTTTTCTCAGACGATACAAACTTTTCTCAGACGAGGCAAACTTTTCTCAGAAGATGAGAACTTTTCTCAGAAGATGCGAACCTTTCTCAAACTGCAAACTTTTCTCAGACGATACAAACTTTTCTCAGAAGATGAGAACTTTTCTCAGAAGATGCGAACCTTTCTCAAACTGCAAACTTTTCTCAGACGATGCAAACTTTTCTCAGAAGATGAGAACTTTTCTCAGAAGATGCAAACTTTTCTCAGATGATGCAAACTTTTCTCAGACGATGAGAAATTTTCTCAACTTTTGAGGATTTATTAAGAGATGCAAACTTTTCTCAGAAGATGCAAACTTTTCTCAGAAGATGCGAACTTTTCTCAGAAGATGAGAACTTTTCTTAGAAGATGCGAACCTTTCTCAAACTGCAAACTTTTCTCAGACGATGCAAACTTTTCTCAGAAGATGAGAACTTTTCTCAGAAGATGCAAACTTTTCTCAGATGATGCAAACTTTTCTCAGACGATGAGAAATTTTCTCAACTTTTGAGGATTTATTAAGAGATGCAAACTTTTCTCAGAAGATGAGAACTTTTCTCAGAAGATGCAAACTTTTCTCAGAAGATGCGAACTTTTCTCAGAAGATGAGAACTTTTCTTAGAAGATGCGAACCTTTCTCAATCTGCAAACTTTTCTCAGACGATGCAAACTTTTCTCAGAAGATGAGAACTTTTCTCAGAAGATGCAAACTTTTCTCAGATGATGCAAACTTTTCTCAGAAGATGAGAACTTTTCTCAGACGATAAAAACTTTTCTCAACTTTTGAGGATTTTTTAAGAGATGCCAACTTTACTCAGACGATGAGAAATTTTCTCAGAAGATGCGAACTTTTTTCAGACGATGAGAAATTTTCTCAACTTTTGAGGATTTTTTAAGAGATGCGAACTTTACTCAACTTTTGAGGATTTATTAAGAGATGCGAACTTTTCTCAGAAGATGCGAACTTTTCTCAGAAGATGAGAACTTTTCTCAGAAGATGCGAACTTTTTGCAGACGATGCGAACTTTTCTCAGAAGATGCGAACTTTTCTCAGAAGATGAGATATTTTCTCAACTTTTGAGGATTTTTTAAGAGATGCAAACTTTACTCAGACGATGAGAAATTTTCTCAGACGATGAGAAATTTTCTCAGACGATGAGAAATTTTCTCAGACGATGCAAACTTTTCTCAGATGAAAACTTTTCTAAACAGATCTGATCTTAAATTATAGTTTTTCCAAACATTAGTTTTTGCTAATAAATGAGGGTTTTTCTCATCTGATGCAGATATTTTTCACTTGTTGAAGAGGTTTCTGAAGGCATCCGGGATCTTCTTAAACAAGGTGTTTTTTTTGTTAGTCTCAAGTTTGTTTTGATGTGACAGAAGAAATGTCCGCAGTAAACTTCCTCCTCATAGAATGTAAGTGTTTTCTTTGATGAAAATGGTTTCCTGCAGTGTTATTCTACTATGTTTGAGCTATTTAAAGTTTGTTACGACACGATGAGATTCCTTCAAAATGAGGAACGCTTCACGAATTTGCGTGTCATCCTTGCGCAGGGGCCATGCTAATCTTCTCTGTATCGTTCCAATTTTAGTATATGTGCTACCGGAGTAACACGACAGCACCATCCCCCTCAGCAGTATTTATATGGCGCTGACCTTCCACCCCACAGACTCACGGTTGCATCAAAGGAGCGCCAGAAGGGTTCAAACTGGGTTTTAATTGAGAGAAAACACCACAAAAACAGCTCTGACTGCTGCTGTGTCCTGTTTCCTACCTGTAAGAACTCATCCTTTCACAGTTTTACTCAGTCTGGTTCTGATTCTGGTCATTCAGCTTCACTGGGTTCCTGTGAGAGAGAGAGGCATGATGGGAAATGTATGCAGGCGGTGTTACGTCAGGCAATCAGGAATGGATGGCTGAAGAGAACAAAAGGCTGACACAACCCCCCTCCTACAGCCCTGATATACCACCAACGCTTACTATAGCTGATCTCTGACGTCACCGAGTATGGGATCAAATAAGGGTCAGAAAGATTTTAAACTAGTACAATGACGTTCACGTGTAACAAAGTTTTGAAGTTGTAAAAACATTTAAAACAAGTAAAAACTAAAACAAAATATTTACAACTTCAAAACTCTGTTACACGTACACAAAATGTTTTTACAACTTCAAAATCTTTCTGACCCTTATTTGGTCCCATACTTCTCACAGTCCGGCTCTAAGGCTGCAACAAGGATGGGAGACAGATGAGGGTTTTTTCAAAAACAAGAATACATTACATGGTGATTCAATTAACATACAACTCAAAATCTTCCATAATGCATAGAAATATCACCTTAATATAGTACGGGGAAAATGTCTCTGATATTTCATTATTCTGTATTTTCTGGGAATCCAGCTTCCTCCCACCGTACAAAAACATGCATGTTAGGTTAATTGTTGAC
Source organism: Leuresthes tenuis (assembly GCF_036924035.1). Lineage (NCBI taxonomy): Eukaryota > Metazoa > Chordata > Actinopteri > Atheriniformes > Atherinopsidae > Leuresthes > Leuresthes tenuis. The sequence goes on along the minus strand of NW_027325358.1, from coordinate 954,210 downwards.
TTTAAAAAATTGTCCTTAGGTTGTTTGTCTCGTTTGTCTCTGTGTGGCCCTGTGATGGACTGGCGACCTGTCCAGGCTGTACCCCGGCTTATTACATATTAATGTATTATAATCATGTAATATGTAAAAAACATTACAACAAAGAAATATATAACAGAATGATCCTTTAATCGACAAGTATAGAAATAAAAACAAAAGATTTGGAGGATGCGGGCATCGATCCCGCTACCTCTCGCATGCTAAGCGAGCGCTCTACCATCTGAGCTAATCCCCCGTGTTAGCTTAGCATTGTGTCGTCATCATGTATATTCGCTACTGACACTGGTTTGAAATCAACCCTCAACTTGAAGTTCTATTCACCAGGTATCGTCTTTCCCTGTAACTCCAGCTCCACCGCAGATTTAAACAGAGTGTGGAATTTGAAAGACATACAAGAGCATAAGTGGAAACTTGAAATCTGGAGGATGACAAGTACTTTTTACCTGGTGAGTAAGTTATTGCTCATTATGAAGAAATCTGCCTCAAGTGAAAACATGTTGGTTGAATTCAGAAAGAGATGCTGTATGACAGGATATTTCGGCAACACAGGCTAACATGCTAATAGGTTAGCCAACTTAAAGAGATAAATGTAGTTTCTTACCTTTAAAGTATGAAGGCTAATTTATATCAGGCTGAACTTGGAAATGTGGTGACGCAGTGTTTTTATACCGTTTTAGTAATAATAGAAAGAACATGGCATAAATAACCACAACAGAATCCAATCAAGATTGCTCCATGTGAAAAGAGACGAAAAGTTCATTGGAGGATGCAGGTATCTAAGTAACCCCAAACTAAAGCTAAAGTAAGCCCAAAGTAAGACCAAAGTTAGCCCAAGGTGAGGCTAAAGTAAGCCCAAAGTAAGGCTAAAGTTAGCCCAAGGTAAGGCTAAAGAAAGCCCAAAGTAAACCCAAAGTAAGACCAAAGTAAGGCTAAAGTAAGCCTAAAGATAACCCAAAGTAAGCTAAAGTGAACCCAAAGCAAACCTAAAGTAAGGCTAAAGTAAGCCCAAAGTAAGGCTAAAGTTAGCCCAAAGTAAGACCAAAGTTAGCCCAAGGTAAGGCTAAAGTAAGCCCAAAGTAAGGCTAAAGTAAGCCCAAAGTAAGGCTAAAGTAAGCCCAAAGTAAGGCTAAAGTAAGCCCAAGGTAAGGCTAAAGAAAGCCCAAAGTAAGGCTAAAGTAATCCCAAAGTAAGGCTAAAGTAAGCCCAAAGTCAACCCAGAGTAAATAAAAGTAAACCCAAAGTAAGCTCAAAGTTAGCCCAAGGTAAGGCTAAAGTAAGACCAATGTAAGGCTAAAGTAAGCCCAAAGTAGGTCCAAAGTAAGGCTAAAGTAATCCCAAAGTAAGGCTAAAGTAAGCCCAAAGTAAGTCCAAAGTAAGGCTAAAGTAAGACCAAAGTAAGGCTAAAGTAAGCCCAAAGTAAGGCAAAAGTAAGACGAAAGTAAGGCTAAAATGAGCCCAAAGTAAGGCTGAAGTAAACCCAAAGTAAACCTTAACTAAGAATAAAGTAGGCCAAAGTAAACCAAAAGTAAACCCAAAGTAAGCCCAAAGTAAGCCCAAAGTAAGTCCAAAGTAAGACCAAAGTTAGCCCAAGGTAAGGCTAAAGTAAACCTAAAGTAAGGCTAAAGTAAGCCCAAAGTAAGTCCAAAGTAAGGCTAAAGTAAGCCTAAAGAGAACCCAAAGTTCCCAAAGAAGATGAGAACTTTTCTCAGACAAACATTTCTCAACTTTTGAGGATTTTTTAAGAGATGCGAACATTTCTCAGACGATGAGAACTTTTCTCAGAAGATGCAAACTTTTCTCAGAAGATGAGAACTTTTCTCAGAAGATGCGAACCTTTCTCAGACGAACTTTTCCCAGACGATGAGAAATTTTCTCAGACGATGCAAACTTTTCTCAGAAGATGCAAACTTTTCTCAGAAGATGCGAACTTTTCTCAGACGATGAGAACTTTTCTCAGACGATGAGAACTTTTTTCAGAAGATGAGAACTTTTCTCAGAAGATGCGAACTTTTCTCAGACGATGAGAACTTTTCTCAGACGATGAGAACTTTTTTCAGAAGATGAGAACTTTTCTCAGAAGATGCGAACTTTTCTCAGACGATGAGAGATTTTCTCAGACGATACGAACTTTTCTCAGACGATGAGAACTTTTCTCAGACGATGAGAACTTTTTTCAGAAGATGAGAACTTTTGTCAGAAGATGCGAACTTTTCTCAGACGATGCAAACTTTTCTCAGACGATGCAAACTTTTCTCAGACGATGCAAACTTTTCTCAGAAGATGCAAACTTTTCTCAGAAGATGCGAACTTTTCTCAGACGATGAGAACTTTTCTCAGACGATGAGAACTTTTCTCAGACGATGAGAACTTTTTTCAGAAGATGAGAACTTTTCTCAGAAGATGCGAACTTTTCTCAGACGATGCAAACTTTTCTCAGACGATGCAAACTTTTCTCAGACGATGCAAACTTTTCTCAGACGATGAGAAATTTTCCCAGACGATACGAACTTTTCCCAGACGATGAGAGATTTTCTCAGAAGATGCAAACTTTTCTCAGACGATGAGAACTTTTCTCAGATGAACTTTTCCCACACGATGAGAACTTTTCTCAGAAGATGCAAACTTTTCTCAGACGATGCAAACTTTTCTCAGAAGATGCAAACTTTTCTCAGAAGATGCGAACTTTTCTCAGACGATGAGAAATTTTCTCAGAAGATGCAAACTTTTCTCAGACGATGCAAACTTTTCTCAGACGATGCAAACTTTTCTCAGAAGATGCGAACTTTCCTCAGACGATGAGAACTTTTCTCAGACGATGCAAACTTTTCTCAGAAGATGCGAACTTTCCTCAGACGATGAGAACTTTTCTCAGAAGATGCAAACGTTTCTCAGAAGATGCGAACTTTTCTCAGACGATGAGAACTTTTCTCAGATGAACTTTTCCCACACGATGAGAAATTTTCTCAGACGATACGAACTTTTCTCAGACGATGAGAACTTTTCTCAGACGATGAGAACTTTTCTCAGACGATGCAAACTTTTCTCAGACGATGAGAAATTTTCTCAGACGATGAGAAATTTTCTCAGACGATGAGAAATTTTCTCAGAAGATGCAAACTTTTCTCAGACAATGCAAACTTTTCTCAGATGAAAACTTTTCTAAACAGATCTGATCTTAAATCATAGTTTTTCCAAACATTAAAAGTTTTTGCCAATAAATGAGGGTTTTTCTCATCTGATGCAGATATTTTTCACTTGTTGAAGAGGTTTCTGAAGGCATCTGGGATCTTCTGTATGCAAGGTGTTTTTTGTTAGTCTCAGTTTGTTTTGATGTGACAGAAGAAATGTCCGCAGTAAACTTCCTCCTCACAGAATATAAGTGTTTTCTTTGATGAAAATGGTTTCCTGCAGTGTTATTCTACTATGTTTGAGCTATTTAAAGTTTGTTACGACACGATGAGATTCCTTCAAAATGAGGAACGCTTCACGAATTTGCGTGTCATCCTTGCGCAGGGGCCATGCTAATCTTCTCTGTATCGTTCCAATTTTAGTATATGTGCTACCGGAGTAACACGACAGCACCATCCCCTTCAGCAGTATTTATATGGCGCTGACCTTCCACCCCACAGACTCACGGTTGCATCAAAGGAGCGCCAGAAGGGTTCAAACTGGGTTTTAATTGAGAGAAAACACCACAAAAACAGGTCTGACTGCTGCTGTGTCCTGTTTCCTACCTGTAAGAACTCATCCTTTCTCAGTTTTACTCAGTCTGGTTCTGATTCTGGTCATTCAGCTTCACTGGGTTCCTGTGAGAGAGAGAGGCATGATGGGAAATGTATGCAGGCGGTGTTACGTCAGGCAATCAGGAATGGATGGCTGAAGAGAACAAAAGGCTGACACAACCCCCCTCCTACAGCCCTGATATACCACCAACGCTTACTATAGCTGATCTCTGACGTCACCGAGTATGGGATCAAATAAGGGTCAGAAAGATTTTAAACCAGTACAATGACGTTCACGTGTAACAAAGTTTTGAAGTTGTAAAAACATTTAAAACAAGTAAAAACTCAAACAAAATATTTACAACTTCAAAACTTTGTTACACGTACACAAAATGTTTTTACAACTTCAAAACTTTTCTGACCCTTATTTGGTCCCATACTTCTCACAGCCCGGCTCTAAGGCTGCAACAAGGATGGGAGACAGACGAGGGTTTTTTCAAAAACAAGAATACATTACATGGTGATTCAATTAACATACAACTCAAAATCTTCCATAATGCATAGAAATATCACCTTAATATAGTACGGGGAAAATGTCTCAGATATTTCATTATTCTGTATTTTCTAGGAATCCAGCTTCCTCCCACCGTACAAAAACAGCCTGTCCAGGCTGTACCCCGGCTTATTACATATTAATGTATTATAATCATGTAATATGTAAAAAACATATTACAACAAAGAAATATATAACAGAATGATCCTTTAATCGACAAATATAGAAATAAAAACAAAAGATTTGGAGGATGCGGGCATCGATCCCGCTACCTCTCGCATGCTAAGCGAGCGCTCTACCATCTGAGCTAATCCCCCGTGTTAGCTTAGCATTGTGTCGTCATCATGTATATTCGCTACTGACAATGGTTTGAAATCAACCCTCAACTTGAAGTTCTATTCACCAGGTATCGTCTTTCCCTGTAACTCCAGCTCCACCGCAGATTTAAACAGAGTGTGGAATTTGAAAGACATACAAGAGCATAAGTGGAAACTTGAAATCTGGAGGATGACAAGTACTTTTTACCTGGTGAGTAAGTTATTGCTCATTATGAAGAAATCTGCCTCAAGTGAAAACATGTTGGTTGAATTCAGAAAGAGATGCTGTATGACAGGATATTTCGGCAACACAGGCTAACATGCTAATAGGTTAGCCAACTTAAAGAGATAAATGTAGTTTCTTACCTTTAAAGTATGAAGGCTCATTTATATCAGGCCGAACTTGGAAACGTGGTGACGCAGTGTTTTTATACCGTTTCAGTAATAATAGAAAGAACATGGCATAAATAACCACAACAGAATCCAATCAAGATTGCTTCATGCGAAAAGAGACGAAAAGTTCATTGGAGGATGCAGGTATCTAAGTAACCCCAAACTAAAGCCAAAGTAAGCCCAAAGTAAACCCAAAGTAAGGCTAAAGTAAGTCCAAAGTAAGACCAAAGTTAGCCCAAGGTGAGGCTAAAGTAAGCCCAAAGTAAGGCTAAAGTTAGCCCAAGGTGAGGCTAAAGTAAGCCCAAAGTAAGACCAAAGTTAGCCCAAGGTGAGGCTAAAGTAAGCCCAAAGTAAGGCTAAAGTTAGCCCAAGGTAAGGCTAAAGAAAGCCCAAAGTAAACCCAAAGTAAGACCAAAGTAAGGCTAAAGTAAGCCTAAAGATAACCCAAAGTAAGCTAAAGTGAACCCAAAGCAAACCTAAAGTAAGGCTAAAGTAAGCTCAAAGTAAGGCTAAAGTTAGCCCAAAGTAAGACCAAAGTTAGCCCAAGGTAAGGCTAAAGTAAGCCCAAAGTAAGGCTAAAGTAAGCCCAAAGTAAGGCTAAAGTAAGCCCAAAGTAAGGCTAAAGAAAGCCCAAAGTAAACCCAAAGTAAGGCTAAAGTAAGCCTAAAGTAAGGCTAAAGTTAGCCCAAAGTAAGCTAATGTGAACCCAAAGTAAACCTAAAGTAAGGCTAAAGTAAGACCAAAGTAAGTCTAAAGTAAGCCCAAAGTCAACCCAGAGTAAATAAAAGTAAACCCAAAGTAAGCTCAAAGTTAGCCCAAGGTAAGGCTAAAGTAAGACCAATGTAAGGCTAAAGTAAGCCTAAAGTAAGGCTAAAGTTAGCCCAAAGTAAGCTAATGTGAACCCAAAGTAAACCTAAAGTAAGGCTAAAGTAAGACCAAAGTAAGCCTAAAGTAAGCCCAAAGTCAACCCAGAGTAAATAAAAGTAAACCCAAAGTAAGCTCAAAGTTAGCCCAAGGTAAGGCTAAAGTAAGACCAATGTAAGGCTAAAGTAAGCCCAAAGTAAGGCTAAAGTAATCCCAAAGTCAACCCAGAGTAAATAAAAGTAAACCCAAAGTAAGCTCAAAGTTAGCCCAAGGTAAGGCTAAAGTAAGACCAATGTAAGGCTAAAGTAAGCCCAAAGTAAGGCTAAAGTAATCCCAAAGTCAACCCAGAGTAAATAAAAGTAAACCCAAAGAAAGCCCAAAGTAAATCCAAAGTAGGGCTAAAGTTAACCCAAAGTAAGGCTAAAATGAGCCCAAAGTAAGGCTGAATTAAACCCAAAGTAAACCTTAACTAAGAATAAAGTAGGCCAAAGTAAACCAAAAGTAAACCTAAAGTAAGGCTAAAGTAAGCCCAAAGTAAGTCCAAAGTAAAGCTAAAGTAAGCCTAAAGTGAACCCAAAGTTCCCAAAGAAGATGCGACCTTTTCTCAGAAGATGAGAAGTTTTCTCAGACGATGAGAACTTTTCTCAGACGATACGAACTTTTCTCAGACGATGAGAAATTTTCTCAGACGATGAGAACTTTTCTCAGACGATGAGAACTTTTCTCAGACGATACGAACTTTTCTCAGACGATACGAACTTTTCTCAGAAGATGAGAAGTTTTCTCAGACGAACTTTTCTCAGACGAACTTTTCTCAACTTTTGAGGATTTTTTAAGAGATGCAAACTTTTCTCAGACGATGAGAATATTTCTCAGACGATGAGAACTTTTCTCAGACGATACGAACTTTTCTCAGACGATACGAACTTTTCTCAGACGATGCGAACTTTTCTCAGAAGATGCGAACTTTTCTCAGAAGATGAGAACTTTTCTCAGAAGATGCGAACTTTTTGCAGACGAACTTTTCTCAGACGAACTTTTCTCAACTTTTGAGGATTTTTTAAGAGATGCAAACTTTTCTCAGACGATGAGAATATTTCTCAGACGATGAGAACTTTTCTCAGACGATACGAACTTTTCTCAGACGATACGAACTTTTCTCAGACGATGCGAACTTTTCTCAGAAGATGCGAACTTTTCTCAGAAGATGAGAACTTTTCTCAGAAGATGCGAACTTTTTGCAGACGATGCGAACTTTTCTCAGAAGATACAAACTTTTCTTTGTTTTTTTTGTTAGTCTCAGTATGTTTTGATGTGAC
>NW_027325358.1:937003-942003 GCF_036924035.1 Leuresthes tenuis | reverse complement strand
TCTCAGACGATGAGAAATTTTCTCAGACGGTGAGAAATTTTCTCAGACGATGCAAACTTTTCTCAGACGATGAGAAATTTTCTCAGACGATGAGAACTTTTCTCAGAAGATGCGAACTTTTCTCAGAAGATGCGAACTTTTCTCAGACGATGCAAACTTTTCTCAGACGATGCAAACTTTTCTCAGACGATGCAAACTTTTCTCAGACGATGAAAAATTTTCCCACACGATACGAACTTTTCCCAGACGATGAGAGATTTTCTCAGAAGATGCAAACTTTTCTCAGACGATGAGAACTTTTCTCAGATGAACTTTTCCCACACGATGAGAACTTTTCTCAGAAGATGCAAACTTTTCTCAGACGATGGAACTTTTCTCAGACGATGCAAACTTTTCTCAGAAGATGCAAACTTTTCTCAGACGATGCAAACTTTTCTCAGACGATGCGAACTTTCCTCAGACGATGAGAACTTTTCTCAGAAGATGCAAACTTTTCTCAGAAGATGCAAACTTTTCTCAGACGATGAGAACTTTTCTCAGATGAACTTTTCCCACACGATGAGAAATTTTCTCAGACGATACGAACTTTTCTCAGACGATGAGAACTTTTCTCAGAAGATGCGAACTTTTCTCAGACGATGAGAACTTTTCTCAGACGATGCAAACTTTTCTCAGACGATGAGAAATTTTCTCAGAAGATGCAAACTTTTCTCAGACGATGCAAACTTTTCTCAGACGATGCAAACTTTTCTCAGACGATGCAAACTTTTCTCAGAAGATGCGAACTTTCCTCAGACGATGAGAACTTTTCTCAGACGATGCAAACTTTTCTCAGAAGATGCGAACTTTCCTCAGACGATGAGAACTTTTCTCAGACGATGCGAACTTTTCTCAGAAGATGCAAACTTTTCTCAGAAGATGCGAACTTTTCTCAGACGATGAGAACTTTTCTCAGATGAACTTTTCCCACACGATGAGAAATTTTCTCAGACGATACGAACTTTTCTCAGACGATGAGAACTTTTCTCAGAAGATGCGAACTTTTCTCAGACGATGAGAACTTTTCTCAGACGATGCAAACTTTTCTCAGACGATGAGAAATTTTCTCAGACGATGAGAAATTTTCTCAGACGATGAGAAATTTTCTCAGAAGATGCAAACTTTTCTCAGACAATGCAAACTTTTCTCAGATGAAAACTTTTCTAAACAGATCTGATCTTAAATCATAGTTTTTCCAAACATTAAAAGTTTTTGCCAATAAATGAGGGTTTTTCTCATCTGATGCAGATATTTTTCACTTGTTGAAGAGGTTTCTGAAGGCATCTGGGATCTTGTGTATGCAAGGTGTTTTTTGTTAGTCTCAGTTTGTTTTGATGTGACAGAAGAAATGTCCGCAGTAAACTTCCTCCTCACAGAATATAAGTGTTTTCTTTGATGAAAATGGTTTCCTGCAGTGTTATTCTACTATGTTTGAGCTATTTAAAGTTTGTTACGACACGATGAGATTCCTTCAAAATGAGAAACGCTTCACGAATTTGCGTGTCATCCTTGCGCAGGGGCCATGCTAATCTTCTCTGTATCGTTCCAATTTTAGTATATGTGCTACCGGAGTAACACAACAGCACCATCCCCCTCAGCAGTATTTATATGGCGCTGACCTTCCACCCCACAGACTCACGGTTGCATCAAAGGAGCGCCAGAAGGGTTCAAACTGGGTTTTAATTGAGAGAAAACACCACAAAAACAGGTCTGACTGCTGCTGTGTCCTGTTTCCTACCTGTAAGAACTCATCCTTTCTCAGTTTTACTCAGTCTGGTTCTGATTCTGGTCATTCAGCTTCACTGGGTTCCTGTGAGAGAGAGAGGCATGATGGGAAATGTATGCAGGCGGTGTTACGTCAGGCAATCAGGAATGGATGGCTGAAGAGAACAAAAGGCTGACACAACCCCCCTCCTACAGCCCTGATATACCACCAACGCTTACTATAGCTGATCTCTGACGTCACCGAGTATGGGATCAAATAAGGGTCAGAAAGATTTTAAACCAGTACAATGACGTTCACGTGTAACAAAGTTTTGAAGTTGTAAAAACATTTAAAACAAGTAAAAACTCAAACAAAATATTTACAACTTCAAAACTTTGTTACACGTACACAAAATGTTTTTACAACTTCAAAATTTTTCTGACCCTTATTTGGTCCCATACTTCTCACAGCCCGGCTCTAAGGCTGCAACAAGGATGGGAGACAGACGAGGGTTTTTTCAAAAACAAGAATACATTACATGGTGATTCAATTAACATACAACTCAAAATCTTCCATAATGCATAGAAATATCACCTTAATATAGTACGGGGAAAATGTCTCTTATATTTCATTATTCTGTATTTTCTGGGAATCCAGCTTCCTCCCACCGTACAAAAACATGCATGTTAGGTTAATTGTTGACTTTAAAAAATTGTCCTTAGGTTGTTTGTCTCGTTTGTCTCTGTGTGGCCCTGTGATGGACTGGCGACCTGTCCAGGCTGTACCCCGGCTTATTACATATTAATGTATTATAATCATGTAATATGTAAAAAACATATTACAACAAAGAAATATATAACAGAATGATCCTTTAATCGACAAATATAGAAATAAAAACAAAAGATTTGGAGGATGCGGGCATCGATCCCGCTACCTCTCGCATGCTAAGCGAGCGCTCTACCATCTGAGCTAATCCCCCATGTTAGCTTAGCATTGTGTCGTCATCATGTATATTCGCTACTGACAATGGTTTGAAATCAACCCTCAACTTGAAGTTCTATTCACCAGGTATCGTCTTTCCCTGTAACTCCAGCTCCACCGCAGATTTAAACAGAGTGTGGAATTTGAAAGACATACAAGAGCATAAGTGGAAACTTGAAATCTGGAGGATGACAAGTACTTTTTACCTGGTGAGTAAGTTATTGCTCATTATGAAGAAATCTGCCTCAAGTGAAAACATGTTGGTTGAATTCAGAAAGAAATGCTGTATGACAGGATATTTCGGCAACACAGGCTAACATGCTAATAGGTTAGCCAACTTAAAGAGATAAATGTAGTTTCTTACCTTTAAAGTATGAAGGCTCATTTATATCAGGCCGAACTTGGAAACGTGGTGACGCAGTGTTTTTATACCGTTTCAGTAATAATAGAAAGAACATGGCATAAATAACCACAACAGAATCCAATCAAGATTGCTTCATGCGAAAAGAGACGAAAAGTTCATTGGAGGATGCAGGTATCTAAGTAACCCCAAACTAAAGCCAAAGTAAGCCCAAAGTAAACCCAAAGTAAGGCTAAAGTAAGTCCAAAGTAAGACCAAAGTTAGCCCAAGGTGAGGCTAAAGTAAGCCCAAAGTAAGGCTAAAGTTAGCCCAAGGTGAGGCTAAAGTAAGCCCAAAGTAAGACCAAAGTTAGCCCAAGGTGAGGCTAAAGTAAGCCCAAAGTAAGGCTAAAGTTAGCCCAAGGTAAGGCTAAAGAAAGCCCAAAGTAAACCCAAAGTAAGACCAAAGTAAGGCTAAAGTAAGCCTAAAGATAACCCAAAGTAAGCTAAAGTGAACCCAAAGCAAACCTAAAGTAAGGCTAAAGTAAGCTCAAAGTAAGGCTAAAGTTAGCCCAAAGTAAGACCAAAGTTAGCCCAAGGTAAGGCTAAAGTAAGCCCAAAGTGAGGCTAAAGTAAGCCCAAAGTAAGGCTAAAGTAAGCCCAAAGTAAGGCTAAAGAAAGCCCAAAGTAAACCCAAAGTAAGGCTAAAGTAAGCCCAAAGTAAGGCTAAAGTTAGCCCAAAGTAAGCTAATGTGAACCCAAAGTAAACCTAAAGTAAGGCTAAAGTAAGACCAAAGTAAGCCTAAAGTAAGCCCAAAGTCAACCCAGAGTAAATAAAAGTAAACCCAAAGTAAGCTCAAAGTTAGCCCAAGGTAAGGCTAAAGTAAGACCAATGTAAGGCTAAAGTAAGCCTAAAGTAAGGCTAAAGTTATCCCAAAGTAAGCTAATGTGAACCCAAAGTAAACCTAAAGTAAGGCTAAAGTAAGACCAAAGTAAGCCTAAAGTAAGCCCAAAGTCAACCCAGAGTAAATAAAAGTAAACCCAAAGTAAGCTCAAAGTTAGCCCAAGGTAAGGCTAAAGTAAGACCAATGTAAGGCTAAAGTAAGCCCAAAGTAAGGCTAAAGTAATCCCAAAGTCAACCCAGAGTAAATAAAAGTAAACCCAAAGTAAGCTCAAAGTTAGCCCAAGGTAAGGCTAAAGTAAGACCAATGTAAGGCTAAAGTAAGCCCAAAGTAAGGCTAAAGTAATCCCAAAGTCAACCCAGAGTAAATAAAAGTAAACCCAAAGAAAGCCCAAAGTAAATCCAAAGTAGGGCTAAAGTTAACCCAAAGTAAGGCTAAAATGAGCCCAAAGTAAGGCTGAATTAAACCCAAAGTAAACCTTAACTAAGAATAAAGTAGGCCAAAGTAAACCAAAAGTAAACCTAAAGTAAGGCTAAAGTAAGCCCAAAGTAAGTCCAAAGTAAAGCTAAAGTAAGCCTAAAGTGAACCCAAAGTTCCCAAAGAAGATGCGACCTTTTCTCAGAAGATGAGAAGTTTTCTCAGACGATGAGAACTTTTCTCAGACGATACGAACTTTTCTCAGACGATGAGAAATTTTCTCAGACGATGAGAACTTTTCTCAGACGATGAGAACTTTTCTCAGACGATACGAACTTTTCTCAGACGATACGAACTTTTCTCAGACGATGAGAACTTTTCTCAGAAGATACGAACTTTTGTCAGACAACGCAAACTTTTCTCAGAAGATGCAAACTTTTCTAAACAGATCTGATCTTAAATTATAGTTTTTCCAAACATTAGTTTTTGCCAATAAATGAGGGTTTTTCTCATCTGATGCAGATATTTTTCACTTGTTGAAGAGGTTTCTGAAGGCATCTGGGATCTTCTTAAACAAGGTGTTTTTTTTGTTAGTCTCAGTTTGTTTTGATGTGACA
>NW_027325358.1:924503-927003 GCF_036924035.1 Leuresthes tenuis | reverse complement strand
TGTTTTGATGTGACAGAAGAAATGTCCGCAGTAAACTTCCTCCTCACAGAATATAAGTGTTTTCTTTGATGAAAATGGTTTCCTGCAGTGTTATTCTACTATGTTTGAGCTATTTAAAGTTTGTTACGACACGATGAGATTCCTTCAAAATGAGGAACGCTTCACGAATTTGCGTGTCATCCTTGCGCAGGGGCCATGCTAATCTTCTCTGTATCGTTCCAATTTTAGTATATGTGCTACCGGAGTAACACGACAGCACCATCCCCCTCAGCAGTATTTATATGGCGCTGACCTTCCACCCCACAGACTCACGGTTGCATCAAAGGAGCGCCAGAAGGGTTCAAACTGGGTTTTAATTGAGAGAAAACACCACAAAAACAGGTCTGACTGCTGCTGTGTCCTGTTTCCTACCTGTAAGAACTCATCCTTTCTCAGTTTTACTCAGTCTGGTTCTGATTCTGGTCATTCAGCTTCACTGGGTTCCTGTGAGAGAGAGAGGCATGATGGGAAATGTATGCAGGCGGTGTTACGTCAGGCAATCAGGAATGGATGGCTGAAGAGAACAAAAGGCTGACACAACCCCCCTCCTACAGCCCTGATATACCACCAACGCTTACTATAGCTGATCTCTGACGTCACCGAGTATGGGATCAAATAAGGGTCAGAAAGATTTTAAACCAGTACAATGACGTTCACGTGTAACAAAGTTTTGAAGTTGTAAAAACATTTAAAACAAGTAAAAACTCAAACAAAATATTTACAACTTCAAAACTTTGTTACACGTACACAAAATGTTTTTACAACTTCAAAATTTTTCTGACCCTTATTTGGTCCCATACTTCTCACAGCCCGGCTCTAAGGCTGCAACAAGGATGGGAGACAGACGAGGGTTTTTTCAAAAACAAGAATACATTACATGGTGATTCAATTAACATACAACTCAAAATCTTCCATAATGCATAGAAATATCACCTTAATATAGTACGGGGAAAATGTCTCTTATATTTCATTATTCTGTATTTTCTGGGAATCCAGCTTCCTCCCACCGTACAAAAACATGCATGTTAGGTTAATTGTTGACTTTAAAAAATTGTCCTTAGGTTGTTTGTCTCGTTTGTCTCTGTGTGGCCCTGTGATGGACTGGCGACCTGTCCAGGCTGTACCCCGGCTTATTACATATTAATGTATTATAATCATGTAATATGTAAAAAACATATTACAACAAAGAAATATATAACAGAATGATCCTTTAATCGACAAATATAGAAATAAAAACAAAAGATTTGGAGGATGCGGGCATCGATCCCGCTACCTCTCGCATGCTAAGCGAGCGCTCTACCATCTGAGCTAATCCCCCATGTTAGCTTAGCATTGTGTCGTCATCATGTATATTCGCTACTGACAATGGTTTGAAATCAACCCTCAACTTGAAGTTCTATTCACCAGGTATCGTCTTTCCCTGTAACTCCAGCTCCACCGCAGATTTAAACAGAGTGTGGAATTTGAAAGACATACAAGAGCATAAGTGGAAACTTGAAATCTGGAGGATGACAAGTACTTTTTACCTGGTGAGTAAGTTATTGCTCATTATGAAGAAATCTGCCTCAAGTGAAAACATGTTGGTTGAATTCAGAAAGAAATGCTGTATGACAGGATATTTCGGCAACACAGGCTAACATGCTAATAGGTTAGCCAACTTAAAGAGATAAATGTAGTTTCTTACCTTTAAAGTATGAAGGCTCATTTATATCAGGCCGAACTTGGAAACGTGGTGACGCAGTGTTTTTATACCGTTTCAGTAATAATAGAAAGAACATGGCATAAATAACCACAACAGAATCCAATCAAGATTGCTTCATGCGAAAAGAGACGAAAAGTTCATTGGAGGATGCAGGTATCTAAGTAACCCCAAACTAAAGCCAAAGTAAGCCCAAAGTAAACCCAAAGTAAGGCTAAAGTAAGTCCAAAGTAAGACCAAAGTTAGCCCAAGGTGAGGCTAAAGTAAGCCCAAAGTAAGGCTAAAGTTAGCCCAAGGTGAGGCTAAAGTAAGCCCAAAGTAAGACCAAAGTTAGCCCAAGGTGAGGCTAAAGTAAGCCCAAAGTAAGGCTAAAGTTAGCCCAAGGTAAGGCTAAAGAAAGCCCAAAGTAAACCCAAAGTAAGACCAAAGTAAGGCTAAAGTAAGCCTAAAGATAACCCAAAGTAAGCTAAAGTGAACCCAAAGCAAACCTAAAGTAAGGCTAAAGTAAGCTCAAAGTAAGGCTAAAGTTAGCCCAAAGTAAGACCAAAGTTAGCCCAAGGTAAGGCTAAAGTAAGCCCAAAGTGAGGCTAAAGTAAGCCCAAAGTAAGGCTAAAGTAAGCCCAAAGTAAGGCTAAAGAAAGCCCAAAGTAAACCCAAAGTAAGGCTAAAGTAAGCCCAAAGTAAGGCTAAAGTTAGCCCAAAGTAAGCTAATGTGAACCCAAAGTAAACCTAAAGTAAGGCTAAAGTAAGACCAAAGTAAGC
>NW_027325358.1:684503-874503 GCF_036924035.1 Leuresthes tenuis | reverse complement strand
CTCAACTTTTGAGGATTTTTAAAGATATGCGAACTTTTCTCAGACAATGCGAACTTTTCTCAGAAGATGCGAACTTTTCTCAGCTTTTGAGGATTTTTTAAGAGATGCGAACTTTTCTCAGAAGATGCGAACTTTTCTCAGAAGATGCGAACTTTTCTCAGAAGATGCGAACTTTTCTCAGACGATGAGAACTTTTCTCAGAAGATGAGAACTTTTCTCAGCTTTTGAGGATTTTTTAAGAGATGCGAACTTTTCTCAGAAGATGCGAACTTTTCTCAGACAATGCGAACTTTTCTTAGAAGATGCAAACTTTTCTCAGAAGATGCAAACTTTTCTCAGAAGATGCGAACTTTTCTCAGAAGATGCAAACTTTTCTCAGAAGATGCAAACTTTTCTCAGACGATGAGAAATTTTCTCAGACGATGCAAACTTTTCTCAGATGAAAACTTTTCTAAACAGATCTGATCTTAAATTATAGTTTTTCCAAACATTAGTTTTTGCCAATAAATGAGGGTTTTTCTCATGTGATGCAGATATTTTTCACTTGTTGAAGAGGTTTCTGAAGGCATCTGGGATCTTCTTAAACAAGGTGTTTTTTTGTTAGTCTCAGTTTGTTTTGATGTGACAGAAGAAATGTCCGCAGTAAACTTCCTCCTCACAGAATATAAGTGTTTTCTTTGATGAAAATGGTTTCCTGCAGTGTTATTCTACTATGTTTGAGCTATTTAAAGTTTGTTACGACACGATGAGATTCCTTCAAAATGAGGAACGCTTCACGAATTTGCGTGTCATCCTTGCGCAGGGGCCATGCTAATCTTCTCTGTATCGTTCCAATTTTAGTATATGTGCTACCGGAGTAACACGACAGCACCATCCCCCTCAGCAGTATTTATATGGCGCTGACCTTCCACCCCACAGACTCACGGTTGCATCAAAGGAGCGCCAGAAGGGTTCAAACTGGGTTTTAATTGAGAGAAAACACCACAAAAACAGGTCTGACTGCTGCTGTGTCCTGTTTCCTACCTGTAAGAACTCATCCTTTCTCAGTTTTACTCAGTCTGGTTCTGATTCTGGTCATTCAGCTTCAATTTTTATTCTGTGAGAGAGAGAGAGGCATGATGGGAAATTTATGCAGCCTGTGTTACGACAGGCAGTCAGGATTGGTTGGCTGAAGAGAACAAAAGGCTGAAACAACCCCCCCCTCCGACAGCCCTACTGTTGCCTGATATACCACCAACCCCCTCTCCCCCCCCCACGGTAAGAGTTGCTGATCGAGAGACACTGAAGCAAACAGACCGCTTGGACGGAGCATAGAGGAAGAACTGGTTTAATCTGGTCTGTCTGACGCCATTTTGCTTTGTGTCAGCCGGACGAGCCGAATGTTTGCAGCAGAAAAGCTGCACAGCACCTGAAAACTGCAGTTTAACTCAAATCTGGACTATTATCTGGCTCCCAGCAGGAACCTGAACCCTCACTTAAACCCTAACGTGACCCGGATCCTCTGCTGTGTGGATACAAAACGACCCGTTTCGCAGTTTGTTGAACCAGAGCTGCAGAACCTGGACTCTATTTAAAACAGAAGAGTGATTGTGTTATAAATGTCGATGATCTAAATATTTTTAATGAGCATGTGTATTTTTGCGCTGTGTAATTCGCATTGACTGCCTTTGAATTCTGGGTTAAACGGAAGAAAACAGAAGAAGCCATATTTTGTTTGCTGTAATTACACAAACCTGCCTTTAGGTGTCGCTGTCGCACCCCATCGTCACTGGGCAAAGCCTGGAAATGAGACGGTAAAAATACATTTAATGTTACACAAAAAGCCCATAAGACAACATAATTAAAGTCGCAGTTTTTAATTACTAAACACGTATGAGCTTAAGAAACATTTCTTTGGTCACGGGTACATCTGTCAGGCGTTAATTTGCTCAACTCACCCGAAAGAAAAAAAAACACTCAACCAGACTCCGTGTTAATAAAAAGGATTATTTAATGTACAACATGGATAATTAGCTGAACATGATACACGATGAAGACAACAAGAGGTCCACTAATTATAACCTAAAGAGAAATTCGGCATATGTTACGAGTCAATATTAGACTTAATTTATCACCATAAGCTCTGTGTTATCCTCACAGACAGATAGCGAAACACTTCTTGAAGTTAAACTTACCTTAAATGCACCGAACTTTAAAAACCCTCCACATTCAGTGTCTTCTCAAACCGTGTTGTGTGTTATTATCGTCAGTTTAAGACAGATAAACCTGTTTTAAACGCTCTGCAGGTGGATTACAGGCGGGCCCACATTAATTAACTCGCAGACCTGTTGACCAGCAGCAGCAACTATCGCCTTCAGGCTCCATGATCGATGATGATGATGATGATGATGAGACGTTGTTAAATCCCCAAACTTTCTCTTTACAAATGCAGAAAAGTAGAAAACTACGAGCTCAATTTCATCAAATGAGCCGGACTCTGAGCTGGAAACACGAACCTTTGAGAGACTAAATTAGTAATTAATTCATTATTACTGACTGATTTCAATCATCAGTTTTTCCCGCTGAGTTCTACAGTTTGTCTGAGGAGGAAAATGCAAAATCCTGCAAACATGAAACACATCATTTGTTTCCTCATAGTACAGAAAAATAGCTGTTTTACAAATTTCTCAAATGTCATATTTGATAATTTTTTAGATTTAATCTTAGGATATTTTCTGTACATCCGGTTTCTGTACATCGTCAGAAACTTAAACTTTCCCTCGTCCATCCTTGATCTGCTTCTTTTACACACTTGTCCTCCTGCTTGGTGTCATCATATTTCTGAACTTTGTATATATATAACAAATGTATCCTGTTCAGTTTCCTCTGAGGACTTTAGTCCCAACAGAAATGTCATTTTTTAGATTATTTCTTCAATATTCACTCATTTTCTGGAGCTAAACAGAAGAAATATTTTACAGAAATAATAAGATATTAGTGATTTCAGGCTAAACATGAATATATGTATAATATAATATAATAACAGGATAATAGTAGCAAGATGAAATGCAATAAATGTGTAACTCAGACCAACTTCTGGAACCTTTCATTCATAAATCTCAGGCAGAGAAGTTACCTCACTGAGTCCAACAGAATCGCTCATGTTTGACAACATGTCAACAACAGCAAACCACTGATTTCTGAGGTTATTTTTCATTTATTGGATATTTATCGTCACTTTGTCCCTAAGTTTATCGTTTGGCTTGTTGTCTATTTTTCAATTGTTGGATAGAAGTGAAGTTTGCCTCATTTGGGAGTTATTGGGCCGGTCCGTGAATATCTGTAAAACTTTACCAAACTCACAGGTTCAGGGGTCACAGGTGAGTCACCTGTCCTGTAAGCTGCTGTCCAGCTGAGAATAAAGCTGAGTGGGTTTTTAAAAACATACATTTTAGTCAATGGTCCTAAAACATGGCAACAAACACAGAAAAAGTACCAAACACTAAACAATCAAAGTAAATGCAAATTAGCACAAACTGGTGCTAAATATTATGACCAATAAGTTGTTCAAATCTACCCATAATAGATACAAAGTGACAAACTGAGACACAAAAGAGATGTAGAAGGACCAGGAGGATGGTTACAAACACATATTACATTCAGTATGAGGTGAAAATGACCCAGAATAAGCCAAGAATCTTTGTTCAAAAGTTTTCCTTGAAATCTCAAGCTCAGTCTGTTAAAGTACAAATAGTGATAAAGTGATAAAGTGTAAATCACCGCTCTGGGTCTATTAGAGCAACGAGCTGCAGTTCTCCTCCAGACCTGCTGATGGCGGCAGAGGGCGGAGCTCATTAAAGGAGCAACCGGGGCTAACAGCAGTGTGTTTCCGGTGGTTCACATATGAGCCGTGTGAGGGCACAACAGGTGAGTTTTGTATTAATTTATCTCAGTTTGGGACACAGTTATCAACCTGTAGTTTAAGTTGGGAGCTGAGTGAGTCCTCAGTGAATGTTTAACCCGTGATGGTGGTTCGGAAAGTGCTCTGTTTAGCTGGTTAGCTGTTAGCCTCAATGTTAGCTAACATTGAATGAACGTTCAGCTAACGTAAGCTAACATGAACTCACCCAGAAACTCAACTAAAACGTGAAAACCTCGTGCTGCGAACTGAGCCGATCTTTCTTATTCAATTCATCTCATGTTCCGACTTTACTTGGATCATCTGAACCGTAATAAGTCATAATGCTGTTTGACGTTTTTATTTTCGAGCCTTTTTCCTTAGTGATCAGGTTGAATAAAGTCATAAATATGTATGGAACTGATTAAATATCAGTTCCATATATATATATATATATATATATATATATAGATAGCACAAACTACAAACTACTGAAAACTACAAAAACACTGAATCTTTGCTGAGAGTCGAGGTTGAAATCTTTGATTTGAAAACAACTGAAATAACTTCACAGCAGAACAAACCAGACCAGTGTGATCGGTCAGCTTTACACGACACGTAATTAAATAAAGAGGTTTATAGAAGATGAACTGAATATTCTGAGGTGATGGTGCTGAATAAGCTTCCGTTTCCTCTTGGTCAGACTCCATCATGGACATCCGACCAAACCACACGATTTACATCAACAACATCAACGATAAAATCAAGAAAGAAGGTGAGTTTAAGTTTGTTCTTTAAATAGCTTCTGACCAACGATCTAAATAACTTTGATCTGAACACTTTCTGAAGTCACTGTATTTTATTTTTTTAATTATTTTTTTTTTTTTGGTCAAACCTGCAAAGCGTAGAAGAAGAAGAGAGAAGTGACGTGCAGATGAGCTTCGGCTCACATTAACTCTGTTCGTCTTCCTCCCGCAGAGTTGAAGCGTTCGCTCTACGCACTTTTCTCTCAGTTCGGGCAGATCGTCGACATCGTGGCCATGAAGACGGCGAAGATGAGGGGACAGGCCTTTGTCGTGTTCAAAGAGCTCGCCGCCGCCACCAACGCTCTGAGGCAGCTGCAGGGCTTCCCCTTCTACAACAAGCCCATGGTAAGCCAGGTGTGGCGCCTTGGTGCTGCTCACACTCTTCCTCAGCTTCTCACTCGTGTTCCGCTGTCTTCCAGAGGATACAGTACGCTAAGACCGACTCCGAGGTCATCACCAAGGTGAAGGGCGCGTACGGCGACAAGGAGAAGAAGAAGGAGAAGAAGAAGAAGGCTCAGGAGCCGGCGGCGAACGCCACAAAGAAACCTGCAGCGGTGAGTAACCGTTACTTCCTGTTTGGTTTTAAGCTTCAACCCGAATGTTTAAAGAACTGTTCCTGACAGTTACCTGCTCCAGCCAGGTGTGTGTGAGTCCCACCAGGTGTGTGTGAGTCCCGCCAGGTGTGTGTGAGTCCAACCAGGTGTGTGTGAGTCCCACCAGGTGTGTGTGAGTCCCGCCAGGTGTGTGTGAGTCCCGCCAGGTGTGTGTGAGTCCCGCCAGGTGTGTGTGAGTCCCGCCAGGTGTGTGTGAGTCCAACCAGGTGTGTGTGAGTCCCGCCAGGTGTGTGTGAGTCCCGCCAGGTGTGTGTGAGTCCCGCCAGGTGTGTGTGAGTCCCGCCAGGTGTGTGTGAGTCCCGCCAGGTGTGTGAGAGTCCCGCCAGGTGTGTGTGAGTCCCGCCAGGTGTGTGTGAGTCCAACCAGGTGTGTGTGAGTCCCGCCAGGTGTGTGTGAGTCCCGCCAGGTGTGTGTGAGTCCCGCCAGGTGTGTGTGAGTCCCGCCAGGTGTGTGTGAGTCCCGCCAGGTGTGTGTGAGTCCCGCCAGGTGTGTGTGAGTCCCGCCAGGTGTGTGAGAGTCCCGCCAGGTGTGTGAGAGTCCCGCCAGGTGTGTGAGAGTCCCGCCAGGTGTGTGTGAGTCCAACCAGGTGTGTGTGAGTCCAACCAGGTGTGTGTGAGTCCAACCAGGTGTGTGTGAGTCCCGCCAGGTGTGTGTGAGTCCCGCCAGGTGTGTGTGAGTCCCGCCAGGTGTGTGTGAGTCCAGCCAGGTGTGTGTGAGTCCCGCCAGGTGTGTGTGAGTCCAACCAGGTGTGTGTGAGTCCAACCAGGTGTGTGTGAGTCCCGCCAGGTGTGTGTGAGTCCCGCCAGGTGTGTGTGAGTCCCGCCAGGTGTGTGTGAGTCCCGCCAGGTGTGTGTGAGTCCCGCCAGGTGTGTGTGAGTCCCGCCAGGTGTGTGTGAGTCCCGCCAGGTGTGTGTGAGTCCCGCCAGGTGTGTGTGAGTCCCGCCAGGTGTGTGTGAGTCCCGCCAGGTGTGTGTGAGTCCCGCCAGGTGTGTGTGAGTCCCGCCAGGTGTGTGTGAGTCCCGCCAGGTGTGTGTGAGTCCCGCCAGGTGTGTGTGAGTCCCGCCAGGTGTGTGTGAGTCCCGCCAGGTGTGTGAGAGTCCCGCCAGGTGTGTGTGAGTCCCGCCAGGTGTGTGTGAGTCCCGCCAGGTGTGTGTGAGTCCCGCCAGGTGTGTGAGAGTCCCGCCAGGTGTGTGAGAGTCCCGCCAGGTGTGTGAGAGTCCCGCCAGGTGTGTGAGAGTCCCGCCAGGTGTGTGAGAGTCCCGCCAGGTGTGTGAGAGTCCCGCCAGGTGTGTGAGAGTCCCGCCAGGTGTGTGAGAGTCCCGCCAGGTGTGTGAGAGTCCCGCCAGGTGTGTGAGAGTCCCGCCAGGTGTGTGAGAGTCCCGCCAGGTGTGTGAGAGTCCCGCCAGGTGTGTGAGAGTCCCGCCAGGTGTGTGAGAGTCCCGCCAGGTGTGTGAGAGTCCCGCCAGGTGTGTGAGAGTCCCGCCAGGTGTGTGAGAGTCCCGCCAGGTGTGTGAGAGTCCCGCCAGGTGTGTGAGAGTCCCGCCAGGTGTGTGAGAGTCCCGCCAGGTGTGTGTGAGAGTCCCGCCAGGTGTGTGTGAGAGTCCCGCCAGGTGTGTGTGAGAGTCCCGCCAGGTGTGTGTGAGAGTCCCGCCAGGTGTGTGTGAGAGTCCCGCCAGGTGTGTGTGAGAGTCCCGCCAGGTGTGTGTGAGAGTCCCGCCAGGTGTGTGTGTGAGTCCCGCCAGGTGTGTGTGTGAGTCCCGCCAGGTGTGTGTGTGAGTCCCGCCAGGTGTGTGTGTGAGTCCCGCCAGGTGTGTGTGTGAGTCCCGCCAGGTGTGTGTGTGAGTCCCGCCAGGTGTGTGTGTGAGTCCCGCCAGGTGTGTGTGTGAGTCCCGCCAGGTGTGTGTGTGAGTCCCGCCAGGTGTGTGTGTGAGTCCCGCCAGGTGTGTGTGTGAGTCCCGCCAGGTGTGTGTGTGAGTCCCGCCAGGTGTGTGTGTGAGTCCCGCCAGGTGTGTGTGTGAGTCCCGCCAGGTGTGTGTGTGAGTCCCGCCAGGTGTGTGTGTGAGTCCCGCCAGGTGTGTGTGTGAGTCCCGCCAGGTGTGTGTGTGAGTCCCGCCAGGTGTGTGTGTGAGTCCCGCCAGGTGTGTGTGTGAGTCCCGCCAGGTGTGTGTGTGAGTCCCGCCAGGTGTGTGTGTGAGTCCCGCCAGGTGTGTGTGTGAGTCCCGCCAGGTGTGTGTGTGAGTCCCGCCAGGTGTGTGTGTGAGTCCCGCCAGGTGTGTGTGTGAGTCCCGCCAGGTGTGTGTGTGAGTCCCGCCAGGTGTGTGTGTGAGTCCCGCCAGGTGTGTGTGTGAGTCCCGCCAGGTGTGTGTGTGAGTCCCGCCAGGTGTGTGTGTGAGTCCCGCCAGGTGTGTGTGTGAGTCCCGCCAGGTGTGTGTGTGAGTCCCGCCAGGTGTGTGTGTGAGTCCCGCCAGGTGTGTGTGTGAGTCCCGCCAGGTGTGTGTGTGAGTCCCGCCAGGTGTGTGTGTGAGTCCCGCCAGGTGTGTGTGTGAGTCCCGCCAGGTGTGTGTGTGTGAGTCCCGCCAGGTGTGTGTGTGTGAGTCCCGCCAGGTGTGTGTGTGTGAGTCCCGCCAGGTGTGTGTGTGTGAGTCCCGCCAGGTGTGTGTGTGTGAGTCCCGCCAGGTGTGTGTGTGTGAGTCCCGCCAGGTGTGTGTGTGTGAGTCCCGCCAGGTGTGTGTGTGTGAGTCCCGCCAGGTGTGTGTGTGTGAGTCCCGCCAGGTGTGTGTGTGTGAGTCCCGCCAGGTGTGTGTGTGTGAGTCCCGCCAGGTGTGTGTGTGTGAGTCCCGCCAGGTGTGTGTGTGTGAGTCCCGCCAGGTGTGTGTGTGTGAGTCCCGCCAGGTGTGTGTGTGTGAGTCCCGCCAGGTGTGTGTGTGTGAGTCCCGCCAGGTGTGTGTGTGTGAGTCCCGCCAGGTGTGTGTGTGTGAGTCCCGCCAGGTGTGTGTGTGTGAGTCCCGCCAGGTGTGTGTGTGTGAGTCCCGCCAGGTGTGTGTGTGTGAGTCCCGCCAGGTGTGTGTGTGTGAGTCCAGCCAGGTGTGTGTGTGAGTCCAGCCAGGTGTGTGTGAGTCAGTAGCTCCGACCAGGTGTGGAGCTCCACCACAGAAGCGGGTCGTTACACCTGTGAACAAACGGGTCGGTTTAAACGGGTTCTGTTGACTTTTCCAACCTGTTTTAGTCACAGCTGACGCCACATCAGGCTGATTTAGTTTTACCGTCTGAAGCCTGGTTTAGTTGTTCATCCATGTTATATTTTTCTCTGTCTAATCGCCATGGAGACGGAGTCCAAACCAGGTCCAATATGAGTTGTGCTGTTCACTCTCTGATGAAAGAAGTCCTGAAGGCCGCAGCCTTCAGGGTTCTCCAGAGACGGTTCCACGGATCAGAGCCGAGTGTAGAAACGGTTTTAAACTGAAGTCGCTGTTCGTGATGATGTTAAAACGCAGAACATTTGGAGGTCGCTGTGGGGCAGAGCGGCAACATGGCGCCCGTTAGGCGTGGTGGGGGCAGCACGGTGGCTTTGGACTTCAGTCTCTGGACCGACTTCTTGGAGCCCTGAAGGCTCAGTGGACCACAGATTCCTGACCTGAAGGTGCAGCCGGCTCCAGTTTAATCAACTGTTGGTGGCGTTAAAGATCAGAGGTTGGGATTCAGCCAATAAAGATCAATAACTGACCTCCTGTGGACCCGTCAGCCGCAGACCAGAAGGCGAAGGAAAGTTTCTGGATTTGATTCAATCCTAAAAAGTTTGATTTGTCAAAATAAGTAGACGGGAAAGAGAAGATTACGAAGGTGAAAGAAGGCAGAAACCAGTTTTATATGAGAGTCAGAGGACAGATCCTGGTCAGAAATAACTCCAAGGTTCCTCCCTGTAGGACCAGAAGCCAAAGAAACACCTTCCAGAGGAACTTTATAACAGGACAGTTTCTCCCTGAAGGTCCAAAGAGAACAACTTCAGTTAGAAGCAGAAAGTTCTGGGTCATCCAGGTCTTTGTGTTTAACACATGGCTGTAGTCTGACCAGCTGATTTTCTCTGTTAATGGGAGAAATGAGTGTTTGGTAAAAAGAAAACTTCTGACTTGTTTTAGACTCCTGATGCATCATCTGACAGAAACATTTAATCAGGCTTTAAAGCAGAACGTTGGGTTTTGAACTGAAAGGTTTGATGTCTGATTATTGTTCTCAAGGCGCCTGAAGGATGATTCCAGGTTGTATAAAACTCTGTTGCTGTGATCGATGGAAACGGTTCTGACCCGTTTGGAGGGTCGTAGTTAACCTGAAGTGGCGGTTGGCAGCTCCTCTGTAGAAGTGGACCTCATGTTTGGTGGATTTCACAGATGTGAAAGACTTATTTATGGTGCAACATCTCAGTATTTCACTGGAGGAGTTTCCAATCTCCTGCTGCAGGACTCTGATGATGAATCACTTCATGCTCCATAAAAGTCTGCTGCACCAGATAAATTCTACGGTTCTGCTCCAGAGGGATCAGACCAGCCCACTCATTCCAGCATGCATCCCTATTATAAGGAGTGCGGAAAAGTAGTTTGCAGGGGACCAAAGGGAGCTTTTCAGCCCTCTAAGCATGAGAACACGACGTGGAATAACCTCTTTCCAGCAGCTTAAATGAACAGGTCTCATATGTCACATTCTGTTCATGTTCCCTTCTAAATCTGTCTCCATCTTCCCAAACAATAAACCCAGGAGAGGGTTTCCTTCACTGGCTCAGAGTTGGAGAAAAGAGGTTAAAGTAGAAACAGAACCTGTAAAACCACCTGAGCTCACATAAAACCTCTGAAACATGCTTTAAAACGACGTGTTAACTGAGCCGATCTGTTAAATCTCTCTTCTTCTTCTCTGTTGCAGGCAGCTACACCTGTGCACACACCTGCAGTACAGGTGAGACCCCCCCCCCCCCCCCCCCCCCAGACCAGCTGCATCACACTGGATCTCATGACAAGTTTAGGCAGCTCACAGGCGACCGTACGAATGTTAATGAGTCGATTGAACCCATGAAACTAAAGTTTTTACTTTTAAAGGCAACATTCTGCCCAGTTTAACAGAATTGAGTTTTTTTTAGTTTGTTTTTTTTAGACGTTTAAGAAACACTCCAGCTCTATAGATACAGATAGTTACTCTATTGATCCCAGAGGGAAACAGGTTAGCAGTTAGCTGTGAGTTAGCAGTTAGCGGTAAGTTAGCAGTTAGCTGTAAGTTAGCAGTTAGCTGTGAGTTAGCAGTTAGCGGTAAGTTAGCAGCAGATGCTAGCAAACAATGCTTTCTCATCAGCAGTAATGGACCAAGCCGGAGATGTGCACAGCGTAACTCGTAGTAATGCATGTGAACCGTTAATTACTGCGTTTAAACATTTTGGATATATTAACCTCATTAAACAGTTGAACCTGGAGACCTCCATCTTTATCAGAAACATGCCGATAATGTAACGCTAGCACAGCGAGAGTGAGGAGAGGACCGGTGTTGTGTTGGAAACACACCTTAAACACAGCTGCAGGTTGTCTGAGTTACAGAACGTTAGCTAAGCTGTTAGCGTTAGCTGCTGCTAAAGGAGGAAATAAATCAGTAAATAAACCATGAGGAGTTATTTCATTAGCTTAGCTGTTAGCGTTAGCTGCTGCTAAAGGAAGAAATAAATCAGTAAATAAACCATGAGGAGTTATTTCATTAGCTAAGCTGTTAGCGTTAGCTGCTGCTAAAGGAGGAAATAAATCAGTAAATAAACCATGAGGAGTTATTTCATTAGCTAAGCTGTTAGCGTTAGCTGCTGCTAAAGGAGGAAATAAATCAGTAAATAAACCATGAGGAGTTATTTCATTAGCTAAGCTGTTAGCGTTAGCTGCTGCTAAAGGAGGAAATAAATCAGTAAATAAACCATGAGGAGTTATTTCATTAGCTAAGCTGTTAGCGTTAGCTGCTGCTAAAGGAGGAAATAAATCAGTAAATAAACCATGAGGAGTTATTTCATTAGCTAAGCTGTTAGCGTTAGCTGCTGCTAAAGGAAGAAATAAATCAGTAAATAAACCATGAGGAGTTATTTCTCAGATGCTTCCATTTCCCTGCTCTGAAGTTCAGGCTCTGAGAGTTGGAACTGATCCTCTTTGTGGCTCAGTTCCTTCAGTCAATGAAAATTCGACTCGTTAAAAGAGGAACTTTCAAACAAAAGGAACTAAATAAATCCCAGGGTTGTGTTTCTGGGGAGTTTTACAACTGCTGGTGACCTCAGACGCCCTGATATCTGCTCCCAGGAACAGGAAGAAGGAGTTTTACACAACATGGAAGCTTTAAGTAGAAAATGAGACTAACAGCTGGAGGAAACTAGTTTATCTCAGCAGATCCAAACCTTCAGTACCAGGAGCACGATGTTCGGTTAGTCTGAAAAACTCGTTAAAATGTCCAAACTGAAAGGTGATTACCATCCAAATCAGATGTTTTTAGTTGGCTTTGGTTGAGGGAAGGATTCTCAAATTCTGTTTCCGTTGTATTGATCTCTGCTGTTCTCTCAGGTTCCAGATAACCCTCCGAACTACATCCTGTTCCTCAGTAACCTGCCTGAGGAGACCAATGAGATGATGCTGTCCATGCTGTTCAACCAGTGAGTTCACCCTCAGGTTTCTGTTCATCTGAAGCTCGTTCATGACGACTGTTTCCACAACGATTTAAGTTCAAAACACCGTGGAACACTTTCAGTCTGGGTTTAACTGCAGCACCTTTCTTTTAATGTGTTCCCATGGCGACGCGTACAACTAGCAAACCTCTTTCAGCATTTTTGTCCCGTCATTTATTCAGATTTTAGACTTTTGATGTATTATTTAATCATTTAATGGGACGATCAGCTGCTTTACAGAAGCTCCTCATGTGAGTCCAGATCAGTCATCTGCGGCCGGGAGCTAAGGGCCGGGAGCTAAGGGCCGGGAGCTAAGGGCCGGGAGCTAAGGGCCGGGAGCTAAGGGCCGGGAGCTAAGGGCCGGGAGCTAAGGGCCGGGAGCTAAGGGCCGGGAGCTAAGGGCCGGGAGCTAAGGGCCGGGAGCTAAGGGCCGGGAGCTAAGGGCCGGGAGCTAAGGGCCGGGAGCTAAGGGCCGGGAGCTAAGGGCCGGGAGCTAAGGGCCGGGAGCTAAGGGCCGGGAGCTAAGGGCCGGGAGCTAAGGGCCGGGAGCTAAGGGCCGGGAGCTAAGGGCCGGGAGCTAAGGGCCGGGAGCTAAGGGCCGGGAGCTAAGGGCCGGGAGCTAAGGGCCGGGAGCTAAGGGCCGGGAGCTAAGGGCCGGGAGCTAAGGGCCGGGAGCTAAGGGCCGGGAGCTAAGGGCCGGGAGCTAAGGGCCGGGAGCTAAGGGCCGGGAGCTAAGGGCCGGGAGCTAAGGGCCGGGAGCTAAGGGCCGGGAGCTAAGGGCCGGGAGCTAAGGGCCGGGAGCTAAGGGCCGGGAGCTAAGGGCCGGGAGCTAAGGGCCGGGAGCTAAGGGCCGGGAGCTAAGGGCTGCTTGTTTTCAACAGGAAGTAAAACGTGATCACATGGCAGCGTGTCTCAGCTTCCTGTTGGGCTGGATGATTCTTAGATGTTCTGAGATCTGAACACAGAAACTTTATTTTCAAAGTTCTCCTAAATAAAATGGACTTTAGGTCATTTTGTCCTGTCAGCAGGTCTTTATTTTCTTATCGGATCTCGAGTTGAAACAGAAATGGCAGAAAGAAGAGTTCTTCACCTGAAACTGGACCTCTGAACTGTTCTGCTGTCTGCAGGTTTCCGGGTTTCAAAGAAGTGCGACTGGTCCCGGGGAAACACGACATCGCCTTCGTGGAGTTTGAGAGCGACACCCAGGCGGGCGTGGCCAAAGACGCGCTGCAGGGCTTCCGAATCACAGCCACCTGCGCCATGAAGATCACCTACGCCAAGAAGTAGATCCCGGCTGCACAGAGACTCTGATCCGTTCTTTCATCCAACTCAACCTTTTTTATTCCATTTTTTTCTTTTTTGACGTCTTTGAGGAGAAACTTCTGGACCTCGTTTTGTTTTGTAAAATAAAGGAATAAACACGTTTTACAGAATCGCTGCCTCATATTTAGATGCCTTTTATCAGAACCGGTTTATCAGAACCAAGCTTTGGGTCACCAGAACCAGGCTTTGGGTCACCAGAACCAAGCTTTGGGTCACCAGAACCAGACTTTGGGTCACCAGAACCAGGCTTTGGGTCACCAGAACCAGACTTTGGGTCACCAGAACCAAGCTTTGGGTCACCAGAACCAGGCTTTGGGTCACCAGAACCAGGCTTTGGGTCACCAGAACCTTCACTCAGAGATAACAGGTTTTAATCCAACACTGAGTTCTGGTCCAATTTCATTCAGGTTAACAACTTATTTAAAGATTAAAGTGTCTGACTGACTTCAGGATGGAGGTTAAATGATGATTTTACTCAGGAACAGAAATTTAAACCCGAAACGTGTTCGGCATCAGTTCCGTGATGATGGTTGAAATCTGACTTTAAGACTTCTGTTCCCTCTGCTGCTGGAGTTAAGGATCCATCTCATGTTAGTTTGTCTGAGTTCAGTCACAGCATAAAGGAAGAATTAATGCACTTTAGATGGATTAAGTTCACAGACTGATGCCAGTATGGAGTTCAATTCAATTCAATTCAGTTTTATTTATAAAGCACCAAATTACAACAAATGTCATCTCAAGGCACTTAAATAATATAATCCAATTCAAGCCAATTGGAATTCAATTCATTGTAGTCATAATGCAATTCAGTCATATTTATATTATTATATAAATATATATCTATATATTTTATTTAGTCATAAATTAAAATGGGGAAAAAGAGAGCAAAGTGAGGAAAGGTGCATCATGGGAGCTCCCCCAGCAGGCTGGGCCTACAGCAGTAGAACTATGGGATGTTTCAGGCTCCCCTGAGCCATCCCTAACTATAAGCTTTATCAGAAAGGAAAGTTTCAGCCTGATCTTAAAGGTAGAGAGGGTGTCTGCTTCCTGAAGCCAAACTGGCAGCTGGTTCCACAGAGAGGGGCCTGATAACTGAAGGATCTGCCTCCCATTCTGCTTTTAGGGGCCTGATAACTGAAGGCTCTGCCTCCCATTCTGCTTTTAGGGGCCTGATAACTGAAGGCTCTGCCTCCCATTCTGCTTTTAGGGGCCTGATAACTGAAGGCTCTGCCTCCCATTCTGCTTTTAGGGGCCTGATAACTGAAGGCTCTGCCTCCCATTCTGCTTTTAGGGGCCTGATAACTGAAGGCTCTGCCTCCCATTCTGCTTTTAGGGGCCTGATAACTGAAGGCTCTGCCTCCCATTCTGCTTTTAGGGGCCTGATAACTGAAGGCTCTGCCTCCCATTCTGCTTTTAGGGGCCTGATAACTGAAGGCTGTGCCTCCCATTCTGCTTTTAGGGGCCTGATAACTGAAGGCTGTGCCTCCCATTCTGCTTTTAGGGGCCTGATAACTGAAGGCTCTGCCTCCCATTCTGCTTTTAGGGGCCTGATAACTGAAGGCTCTGCCTCCCATTCTGCTTTTAGGGGCCTGATAACTGAAGGCTCTGCCTCCCATTCTGCTTTTAGGGGCCTGATAACTGAAGGCTGTGCCTCCCATTCTGCTTTTAGGGGCCTGATAACTGAAGGCTCTGCCTCCCATTCTGCTTTTAGGGGCCTGATAACTGAAGGCTCTGCCTCCCATTCTGCTTTTAGGGGCCTGATAACTGAAGGCTCTGCCTCCCATTCTGCTTTTAGGGGCCTGATAACTGAAGGCTGTGCCTCCCATTCTGCTTTTAGGGGCCTGATAACTGAAGGCTCTGCCTCCCATTCTGCTTTTAGGGGCCTGATAACTGAAGGCCAATGATAAAGAATTACAGTAGTTCAGTCCTGAAGGAACACATGCATGGAGCATCAAAGTTGAGCTGCAACTATTTCCAGTTCTGATGTCTTTGTTGGAGCCCCTCCCCCTGACATTTGGAGCCCCTCCCCCTGATATTTGGAGCCCCTCTAAAAACTCAAATTAAAGGTGAACCTGCTAAACTTCAGTTCTTCGGCTTTATGTGACGTTTCATCAGTGCAGATTATTCAAACAGCAGCTCTGCTGACAGATCAGATCAATAGATCTAAAATGTTCCTGTTTGAAGATCAATAAAGTCTCCTGTGAGGTGATCAGATCTGTTCCTCTGTCAGTGAGACCTTCATCTTCACCATATTGTTGCTTTGAATGGAAACGTGTTGGAAAACATTCACAACCAGGAACACGTGATTAAAATGATTAAAGCTTGAACCGTAACCTTTGCCTGCTCCTCAGTTCTGGGCTTTTTCTTCCTTTTGCAGGTTGAACAAAGCTTCTGTTTACATGATGAAACTTTCTTTACTCGAAGCCTTATATCACATGCAGAAGGGCTGTCGCTGGGGTTTTATCTCCTCTGACTGTGAGCTGAATACAAAGCCTGAACACCTCCAAGGCTGCAGTGTTGATTACAGACTCACTGAGGTGACAGATGGCCTCTGGTTTCCCTCCAGGTTTATGCTGTTCCAGGCAGCAGCTTTAAATTTTGTCACTGATGTCGTTTTGTGTGGATTTGTGTCTGTTGGAGATGTGATAACGGAGGAGATTAAACTCCCCACAGTTTATGAGGCTAAAGCAGCGAGACTAAAGCGGCGAGGTCTGAGGCTAAAGCAGCGAGTTCAGAGGCTAAAGCGGCGAGGCTAAAGCAGCGAGGTCAGAGGCTAAAGCAGCGAGACTAAAGCAGCGAGGTCAGAGGCTAAAGCGGCGAGGTCAGAGGCTAAAGCGGCGAGGTCAGAGGCTAAAGCAGCGAGGCTAAAGCGGCGAGGTCTGAGGCTAAAGCGGCGAGGTCAGAGGCTAAAGCAGCGAGGCTAAAGCGGCGAGGTCAGAGGCTAAAGCAGCGAGGCTAAAGCGGCGAGTTCAGAGACTAAAGCGGCGAGGTCAGAGGCTAAAGCGGCGAGGTCAGAGGCTAAAGCAGCGAGGTCAGAGGCTAAAGCGGCGAGGTCAGAGGCTAAAGCAGCGAGGTCAGAGACTAAAGCGGCGAGGTCAGAGACTAAAGCGGCGAGGTCAGAGGCTAAAGCGGCGTGGTCAGAGGCTAAAGCAGCGAGGTCAGAGACTAAAGCGGCGAGGTCAGAGGCTAAAGCAGCGAGGTCAGAGACTAAAGCGGCGAGGTCACAGGCTAAAGCGGCGAGGTCAGAGGCTAAAGCGGCGAGGTCAGAGGCTAAAGCGGCGAGGTCAGAGGCTAAAGCGGCGAGGTCAGAGGCTAAAGCGGCGTGGTCAGAGGCTAAAGCGGCGTGGTCAGAGGCTAAAGCAGCGAGGTCAGAGACTAAAGCGGCGAGGTCAGAGGCTAAAGCAGCAAGGTCAGAGACTAAAGCGGCGAGGTCACAGGCTAAAGCGGCGAGGTCAGAGGCTAAAGCGGCGAGGTCAGAGGCTAAAGCGGCGAGGTCAGAGGCTAAAGCGGCGTGGTCAGAGGCTAAAGCGGCGAGGTCAGAGGCTAAAGCGGCGAGGTCAGAGGCTAAAGCGGCGAGGTCAGAGGCTAAAGCGGCGAGGTCAGAGGCTAAAGCGGCGTGGTCCTCCAGTCAGACCAGAAACACTCCAGCTCTACATATAGATACAGATAGTTACTCTATTGATCCCAGAGGGAAACAGGTTAGCAGTTAGCTGTAAGTTAGCAGTTAGCAGTAAGTTAGCAGTTAGCTGTAAGTCAGCAGTTAGCTGTAAGTCAGCAGTTAGCTGTGAGTTAGCAGTTAGCAGTAAGTTAGCAGTTAGCTATAAATTAGCAGTTAGCTGTAAGTTAGCAGCAGATGCTAGCAAACAATGCTTTCTCATCAACAGTAATGGACCAAGCCGGAGATGTGC
The DNA here is from genome assembly GCF_036924035.1 of Leuresthes tenuis. NCBI lineage: Eukaryota > Metazoa > Chordata > Actinopteri > Atheriniformes > Atherinopsidae > Leuresthes > Leuresthes tenuis. The sequence continues at coordinate 857,308 of NW_027325358.1, read as the reverse complement.
ACAGCGTAACTCGTAGTAATGCATGTGAATCGTTAATTACTGCGTTTAAACATTTTGGATATATTAACCTCATTAAACAGTTGGACCTGGAGACCTCCATCTTTATCAGAAAGATGCCGATAATGTAACGTTAGCACAGCGAGAGTGAGGAGAGGGCCGGTGTTGTGTTGGAAACACACCTTAAACACAGCTGCAGGTTGTCTGAGTTACAGAACGTTAGCTAAGCTGTTAGCGTTAGCTGCTGCTAAAGGAAGAAATAAATCAGTAAATAAACCATGAGGAGTTATTTCATTAGCTAAGCTGTTAGCGTTAGCTGCTGCTAAAGGAAGAAATAAATCAATAAATAAACCATGAGGAGTTATTTCTCAGATGCTTCCATTTCTGAGACACTAAGAGTGGTTTCAGTGAGCTGCCATGTTTCAAAGGCTGGTAAATTTGAGTGTCATCAGCGTAGAAATATCATATTTTCTAAGGACAGAAACGATGATCTCTTCATAGTCGTGAGCTGAACTGCTTCAACAACAGCTCCTTAAACTCTGTTCCTCTGGGGTTATGAAAGTTAAAACCTGTTTAACTGATGTTCCTGTCGATGGATTAGATAAAGTTCCCTTTTTACTGAGTAAAAGCAGGATGTGAAGCTGTAGGTGGAGGTGAGGAGGATCGGCCTCCTTCCCAAAGCCTCCAGCTGCCCTCAGCTTCTTTCAGCCTCCTCCTTCCCAGCCTGAGTGTGTGAATCAGCAGTGGGAGGAGCTTCTGTGTCGGGGGCTCGCCGCCCGCCTCCTCCTTCAGAGGAGCAGAGCGCCGGAGAAGCAGCAGCTTCAGGTCAGTGCTGTTTCCAGAGAGCCTGTCTGTGTTTTTACTCTTAGATTAAATCCTGCTGAAAGGGAAGCGTTCTCCTTCTGCAGATCTGGAACAAGCACAGCTTCACCTTCTCACATGTGAATATTTATTGCTTTTCTTTGTCTCAGATAATTAGATTCTGTCTTAGACTGTTGGTAAAAAGAGTTTGTCAGAAGGTTGGAAACAGAAGCTGGAGATGCAGCTGGAAGAAAATAACTTTAAAACAGACTAAAAGTGCTGCAGAGCAGCAGAACTAAGGAGGCTGAGGTGAGCTGATGGGAGGAAGAGGCACAAGAAGAAAGAGATAAACTCTCAACAGAAGAACAGAGTTCGGGCTGAACCGGAGTGAAGCAGGTAACATGAAGCTGACTGAAGGCAGCGAACCTCACGGATCAGACATGTTCCCCGTGATTAGGTCCTGATTAGTTTAAGGATAAATGTGTGTTCATGTGGGTTAGGGTTAGGGGTGTCTGCAGGGTGTTTCCTCAGCATGCTGACAGCTTTAGCTGCTTTATAAGGGAGATTATTCTGGAATTTAAGGAGTCGAGGTCATAATCTGAATTCTGTACCTTGATCCCTAGAGTTCAGAGCACAGATCTTAAATCTGAGCCAGACAGGAGATGGTGGCTGAGAGGAAACTGGGCCCAGAAGCATCAGGATGTCGGAGGTGTTTCCAGCTGGCAGGATGACAGCAGTCAGTTTGTCTTCTCTCCTCCAGCCTCTGTGGTTTTATTTGAGGATCAGAGCTGCTGAAACGACCCAAAGTGGTGCAGGCCTCTGTTAAAACGGGCTTTTCGTCTGAATGAGACAGCTCACGGCACAGCCTGATGAAAGACATCAGGTGACGTCTCTCTGAGGGTCTCAGAGTCGAGTCGCGACATTCCTCAACCTGTGGATAAATCTAACAAGTTCTGCACATGAACACATGAAAATGATGAATTTATGAACCTCCGGACGGGAAAGAGCGTCTGTTCTTTGGTCTGTTTTTATCTTCTTCACACCTGGGTTCTGTTTGATTCCGGTTCTTTGTAGGTTACCTGTTAAAAGTGAAGTCGGAGGCCTTCCCACCGCCGCTCCGGCTCTGATTGGTCGGTTCCTGTGGCCCGACCAGCCTCAGCCGGTTTTACACGAGCTCGGCTGAGATGGATGATTTAAAAAAGCATTTTAAGGTGCTGCAGGATGAATCATCTGGATCCCAACAAACAGACTTTAGAGTAACGTCTCCTGCCAGAATCTGGAGTTTAGGTGTAAACAGGTTCAGGAGTGACTGATAATGCCTCCCTCTGCTGGAAATAAGCTTTTTAACCTTTTTCAGAGGTTGTATTGTTTTATCACGGCTGAGAACACCTCAGAAAGGCGAGGTCGCAGTCTTTGGACTGTGTGGGGGAACCAGCACCAACTGATCCTGAATACTTGGTGTGGGCTGGGCAGCTAAATGTTCTGAAAGGAGAAGCTGTACAGGTTAGATGGAGCACTCAGCCAGCTGTGGGCGCTGGTAAGCAGCTTACTCCGGTCCTGGTTTATGGAGCTAACCTCAGAGACCACGAGCTTTGGTTAGACGGGCCTTCCACTAACTCACAGAACTATCAGCTCAGATCAGCTCAGATCAGCCTCAGATCAGCTCAGATCAGCCTCAGATCAGCTCAGATCAGCTTAGATCAGATCAGATCAGCTCAGATCAGCTTCAGATCAGCTCAGATCAGCTTAGATCAGATCAGCACCGATCAGCTTCAGATCAGTTCAGATCAGCTCAGATCAGTTCAGATCAGCTCAGATCAGTTCAGATCAGCTCAGATCAGCTCAGATCAGCTCAGATCAGCTCAGATCAGCCTCAGATCAGCTCAGATCAGCTCAGATCTGATCAGATCAGCTCCGATCAGCTTCAGATCAGCTCAGATCAGCTTAGATCAGATCAGCTCCGATCAGCTTCAGATCAGTTCAGATCAGCTCAGATCAGTTCAGATCAGCTCAGATCAGCTCAGATCAGCCTCAGATCAGCCTCAGATCAGCTCAGATCTGATCAGATCAGCTCCGATCAGCTTCAGATCAGCTCAGATCAGCTTAGATCAGATCAGCTCCGATCAGCTTCAGATCAGCTCAGATCAGCCTCAGATCAGCTCAGATCAGTTCAGATCAGCTCAGATCAGATCAGATCAGCTCCGATCAGCTTCAGATCAGTTCAGATCAGCTCAGATCAGCTCAGATCAGCCTGAGATCAGCTCAGATCCATCACTGAGCGCCTCGTTTCTGATTTGTGTCGCTAATCTCAGGAACTGGAAGTTAACACATGAAACATCAACATTAATCTGTTTATTATCACCATGACAACCTCCCAAAGGGGATCTTTGTGGGGGGGTTGACGGACTGATTTCAGGTCGGAGGCAGCAGAGCGCTGTGTTTCTGGTGCTGCTGAGCCTGAGCCTGTGTTTTCTGAACCTGCAGACAGTCCAGACATGTTGGCCTGATCCAGAATGACCAACCTGACCAACGGCAGCTCTGCTCTCACGGACCTCCTGGACTACGAGGTTCCTCTGGATGAGATCCCGGACACCACGCAGGGCCAGGCCTTCTTCGTGGCCACCATCCTCATCGCCACGGTCCTGGTGGGCATCATGCTGGTCTGCGGCGTGGGGAACTGCCTGTTCATCGCCAGCCTCGCCCGCTTCAAGCAGCTCAGGAACCTGACCAACCTGCTGATCGCCAACCTGGCCGTGTCGGACGTGCTGGTGGCGGTCGTGTGCTGCCCCTTCCTGCTGGACTACTACGTGGTGAAGAAGCTGTCGTGGGAGCACGGCCTGCTGCTCTGCGCCGCCACAAACTACCTGCGCACCGTCTCGCTGTACGTGTCCACCAACGCCCTGCTGGCCATCGCTGTGGACAGGTGGGTCCTTCACCTGGTGGTTCTGCTGGGTCGGAAAGTGCCTCAAACTGAAAGATTCAAACAGGATTCAGATCTTTCAGAAGTAGAAAAGGCCCCAAACCTAATAGGACTGAATCCTGTTCACCAGGGTCCTGCTTTAGGGTCACAGTTAGGAGTTAAATCTGTGTTAAAGCTTCCAAACCGATCCTGTTCGGCTCCAATCTGCTTCCAGGAAGCGTTTCCAGTATCTTTCACACGGAAGCTTCATCATTCGTGTTTGAACCTGATCAATAATCTATAATATCTCTGTGAAACCGCCTGATCAGCTGCAGCTGGGAGACAGAGAAGGTTTAAAGTGCCAAATCAACACTGGAAATAAGAACACAGAGTCTGTTTCTGAAGCAGGTGACGCTGTGCAGGAGCTTTACATCAAACAGGTTTCAGAGCCTGATTTACCTTCTGCTCCTGAGCCTCTGAAGGTAATCTCTCACCGGCTGAGCATCGCTCCGGGAGGCTGACGCCTGCTGGGACCGTTTACTTAGAGGAAAGACGGGAAACCTCAGCGTGTCTGAGTGCTTCCAGCCGAACATCTGAAGGAGGCTCAGCTCTCTGCTTTGTCTCCACAAAGAGAAACTGCAGCTTCTGATCTGTAGAAACAGTCAGCCGTAAATCAGCAGGAACACCGGCGGCGTCCTCCAACACGGCTCCTTAACAACACGAATACCAAAGAAATGACATCAACAAGTCTAACAGGAGGACGCTGCTACCAAAAAGAGGTCAGAGCACAGCCTGAATCTGGCAGCTCTTCAGCTTTTCTATCAGCTAACAGTTAGGAGCAGAAATCAAACTAAATATGGCCAAAAACTTCTCTATGGGAGGGAGGGAGTCTGATAGGAGGGAGTCTGACGGGAGGGAGCCTGACGGGAGGGAGGGAGCCTGACGGGAGGGAGCCTGACGGGAGGGAGTCTGACGGGAGGGAGCCTGACGGGAGGGAGCCTGACGGGAGGGAGCCTGACGGGAGGGAGTCTGATAGGAGGGAGTCTGATGGGAGGGAGCCTGACGGGAGGGAGCCTGACGGGAGGGAGTCTGACGGGAGGGAGTCTGATGGGAGGGAGTCTGATGGGAGGGAGTCTGACGGGAGGGAGTCTGACGGGAGGGAGTCTGACGGGAGGGAGTCTGAGAGGAGGGAGCCTGACGGGAGGGAGCCTGACGGGAGGGAGTCTGACGGGAGGGAGTCTGATAGGAGGGAGTCTGACGGGAGGGAGTCTGATGGGAGGGAGTCTGATAGGAGGGAGTCTGATGGGAGGGAGCCTGACGGGAGGGAGTCTGAGAGGAGGGAGCCTGACGGGAGGGAGTCTGATGGGAGGGAGTCTGATAGGAGGGAGTCTGATGGGAGGGAGCCTGACGGGAGGGAGTCTGATAGGAGGGAGTCTGACGGGAGGGAGCCTGACGGGAGGGAGTCTGATGGGAGGGAGCCTGACGGGAGGGAGCCTGACGGGAGGGAGTCTGATAGGAGGGAGTCTGACGGGAGGGAGTCTGATAGGAGGGAGTCTGACGGGAGGGAGTCTGATAGGAGGGAGTCTGACGGGAGGGAGTCTGATGGGAGGGAGTCTGATAGGAGGGAGTCTGATGGGAGGGAGCCTGACGGGAGGGAGTCTGATGGGAGGGAGTCTGACGGGAGGGAGCCTGACGGGAGGGAGTCTGATGGGAGGGAGCCTGACGGGAGGGAGTCTGAGAGGAGGGAGCCTGACGGGACGGAGCCTGACGGGAGGTAGCCTGACGGGACGGAGCCTGACGGGAGGTAGCCTGACGGGAGGGAGCCTGACGGGAGGGAGCCTGACGGGAGGGAGCCTGACGGGAGGGAGCCTGACGGGAGGGAACCTGACGGGAGGGAGTCTGACGGGAGGGAGCCTGACGGGAGGGAGTCTGACGGGAGGGAGCCTGACGGGAGGGAGTCTGACGGGAGGGAGCCTGACGGGAGGGAGTCTGACGGGAGGGAGCCTGACGGGAGGGAGTCTGATGGGAGGGAGCCTGACGGGAGGGAGCCTGACGGGAGGGAGCCTGACGGGACGGAGCCTGACGGGAGGGAGTCTGACGAGAGGGAGTCTGACGGGAGGGAGCCTGACGGGAGGGAGTCTGATAGGAGGGAGTCTGACGGGAGGGAGCCTGATAGGAGGGAGTCTGACGGGAGGGAGTCTGATGGGAGGGAGTCTGATAGGAGGGAGTCTGACGGGAGGGAGCCTGACGGGAGGGAGCCTGACGGGACGGAGCCTGACGGGAGGTAGCCTGACGGGAGGGAGCCTGACGGGAGGGAGCCTGACGGGAGGGAGCCTGACGGGAGGGAACCTGACGGGAGGGAGTCTGACGGGAGGGAGCCTGACGGGAGGGAGCCTGACGGGAGGGAACCTGACGGGAGGGAGTCTGACGGGAGGGAGCCTGACGGGAGGGAGTCTGACGGGAGGGAGCCTGACGGGAGGGAGTCTGATGGGAGGGAGCCTGACGGGAGGGAGCCTGACGGGACGGAGCCTGACGGGAGGGAGTCTGACGAGAGGGAGCCTGACGGGAGGGAGTCTGAGAGGAGGGAGCCTGACAGGAGGGAGCCTGACGGGAGGGAGTCTGACGGGAGGGAGCCTGACGGGAGGGAACCTGACGGGAGGGAGTCTGATAGGAGGGAGTCTGACGGGAGGGAGCCTGACGGGAGGGAGTCTGATGGGAGGGAGCCTGACGGGAGGGAGCCTGACGGGAGGGAGCCTGACGGGACGGAGCCTGACGGGAGGGAGTCTGACGAGAGGGAGTCTGACGGGAGGGAGCCTGACGGGAGGGAGTCTGAGAGGAGGGAGCCTGACAGGAGGGAGCCTGACGGGAGGGAGTCTGATGGGAGGGAGCCTGACGGGAGGGAGCCTGACGGGACGGAGCCTGACGGGAGGGAGTCTGACGAGAGGGAGTCTGACGGGAGGGAGCCTGACGGGAGGGAGTCTGAGAGGAGGGAGCCTGACAGGAGGGAGCCTGACGGGAGGGAGTCTGACGGGAGGGAGCCTGACGGGAGGGAACCTGACGGGAGGGAGTCTGATAGGAGGGAGTCTGACGGGAGGGAGCCTGACGGGAGGGAGTCTGATGGGAGGGAGCCTGACGGGAGGGAGCCTGACGGGAGGGAGCCTGACGGGACGGAGCCTGACGGGAGGGAGTCTGACGAGAGGGAGTCTGACGGGAGGGAGCCTGACGGGAGGGAGTCTGAGAGGAGGGAGCCTGACAGGAGGGAGCCTGACGGGAGGGAGTCTGACGGGAGGGAGTCTGACGGGAGGGAGTCTGGCGGGAGGGAGCCTGACGGGAGGGAGTCTGATGGGAGGGAGCCTGACGGGAGGGAGCCTGACGGGAGGGAGTCTGATGGGAGGGAGTCTGACGGGAGGGAGCCTGACGGGAGGGAGTCTGGCGGGAGGGAGCCTGACGGGAGGGAGCCTGACGGGAGGGAGCCTGACGGGAGGGAGCCTGACGGGAGGTAGTCTGACGGGAGGGAGTCTGACGGGAGGGAGCCTGACGGGAGGGAGTCTGAGAGGAGGGAGCCTGACGGGACGGAGCCTGACGGGAGGTAGCCTGACGGGACGGAGCCTGACGGGAGGTAGCCTGACGGGAGGGAGCCTGACGGGAGGGAGCCTGACGGGAGGGAGCCTGACGGGAGGGAGCCTGACGGGAGGGAACCTGACGGGAGGGAGTCTGACGGGAGGGAGCCTGACGGGAGGGAGTCTGACGGGAGGGAGCCTGACGGGAGGGAGTCTGACGGGAGGGAGCCTGACGGGAGGGAGTCTGACGGGAGGGAGCCTGACGGGAGGGAGTCTGATGGGAGGGAGCCTGACGGGAGGGAGCCTGACGGGAGGGAGCCTGACGGGACGGAGCCTGACGGGAGGGAGTCTGACGAGAGGGAGTCTGACGGGAGGGAGCCTGACGGGAGGGAGTCTGATAGGAGGGAGTCTGACGGGAGGGAGCCTGATAGGAGGGAGTCTGACGGGAGGGAGTCTGATGGGAGGGAGTCTGATAGGAGGGAGTCTGACGGGAGGGAGCCTGACGGGAGGGAGCCTGACGGGACGGAGCCTGACGGGAGGTAGCCTGACGGGAGGGAGCCTGACGGGAGGGAGCCTGACGGGAGGGAGCCTGACGGGAGGGAACCTGACGGGAGGGAGTCTGACGGGAGGGAGCCTGACGGGAGGGAGCCTGACGGGAGGGAACCTGACGGGAGGGAGTCTGACGGGAGGGAGCCTGACGGGAGGGAGTCTGACGGGAGGGAGCCTGACGGGAGGGAGTCTGATGGGAGGGAGCCTGACGGGAGGGAGCCTGACGGGACGGAGCCTGACGGGAGGGAGTCTGACGAGAGGGAGCCTGACGGGAGGGAGTCTGAGAGGAGGGAGCCTGACAGGAGGGAGCCTGACGGGAGGGAGTCTGACGGGAGGGAGCCTGACGGGAGGGAACCTGACGGGAGGGAGTCTGATAGGAGGGAGTCTGACGGGAGGGAGCCTGACGGGAGGGAGTCTGATGGGAGGGAGCCTGACGGGAGGGAGCCTGACGGGAGGGAGCCTGACGGGACGGAGCCTGACGGGAGGGAGTCTGACGAGAGGGAGTCTGACGGGAGGGAGCCTGACGGGAGGGAGTCTGAGAGGAGGGAGCCTGACAGGAGGGAGCCTGACGGGAGGGAGTCTGATGGGAGGGAGCCTGACGGGAGGGAGCCTGACGGGACGGAGCCTGACGGGAGGGAGTCTGACGAGAGGGAGTCTGACGGGAGGGAGCCTGACGGGAGGGAGTCTGAGAGGAGGGAGCCTGACAGGAGGGAGCCTGACGGGAGGGAGTCTGACGGGAGGGAGCCTGACGGGAGGGAACCTGACGGGAGGGAGTCTGATAGGAGGGAGTCTGACGGGAGGGAGCCTGACGGGAGGGAGTCTGATGGGAGGGAGCCTGACGGGAGGGAGCCTGACGGGAGGGAGCCTGACGGGACGGAGCCTGACGGGAGGGAGTCTGACGAGAGGGAGTCTGACGGGAGGGAGCCTGACGGGAGGGAGTCTGAGAGGAGGGAGCCTGACAGGAGGGAGCCTGACGGGAGGGAGTCTGACGGGAGGGAGTCTGACGGGAGGGAGTCTGGCGGGAGGGAGCCTGACGGGAGGGAGTCTGATGGGAGGGAGCCTGACGGGAGGGAGCCTGACGGGAGGGAGTCTGATGGGAGGGAGTCTGACGGGAGGGAGCCTGACGGGAGGGAGTCTGGCGGGAGGGAGCCTGACGGGAGGGAGCCTGACGGGAGGGAGCCTGACGGGAGGGAGCCTGACGGGAGGTAGTCTGACGGGAGGGAGTCTGACGGGAGGGAGCCTGACGGGAGGGAGTCTGATGGGAGGGAGTCTGACGGGAGGGAGCCTGACGGGAGGGAGCCTGACGGGAGGTAGTCTGACGGGAGGGAGCCTGACGGGAGGTAGTCTGACGGGAGGGAGCCTGACGGGAGGTAGTCTGACGGGAGGGAGCCTGACGGTGTCGTCCCGATCTGTGCTCAGCTGGATGCTCTCTTTCTGTCTGCAGGTACTTGGCCATCCTCTACCCTCTGCGGCCTCGCATGAAGCACCAGACGGCGTACTGCGTGATCCTGACGGTCTGGATCGTCCCCGTCTTCATCTCCATCCCCTCCGCCTACATGGCCTCAGAGACCACCTACCCTCACGTGGAAGGTCGCAGCCAGAAGACCTTCTGTGCTCAGATCTGGCCCGTGGACCAGCAGGTCTACTACCGCTCCTACTTCCTGCTCATCTTCGCTCTGGAGTTCCTGGGTCCCGTGACCATCATGTCCGTCTGCTACGCTCAGATCTCCAGGGAGCTGTGGTTCAAAGACGTTCCGGGTTTCCAGACGGAGCAGATCCGGAAGAGACTCCACCGGCGTCGCAGGACGGTGGTGGTGCTGATTCTGGTGCTGGTGGCCTACGTCCTGTGCTGGACGCCGTACTACGGCTTCACCCTGCTGCGGGACTTTTACCCCACCCTCATCTCCAGGGACAGGAACTCCCTGGTGGCGTTCTACATCATTGAGTGCATCGCCATGAGCAACGGGGTCATCAACACCCTCTGCTTCGTGAGCGTCCGGAACAACGTGAACCGCCTGAAGAAGGCAGGCAAGTTCCCGCTGAGGCTGGTCAGCTTTGTCACGGGAAAGTCGGTGGATGACGGCGACGCTCGGACGTCCTCTCTGCGGGTGACGGAGGAGCTCGGCTGAGGTGGAGCTGGACCCGGCCTGAAGGTGAGAGACCAGGAACCAAGACAGCAAGAGACGAGCATTTCCCAAAGGGGGGTTCATCCTGGACCGGTTCATCGCAGGGCTGCGAGCCCGGAGCACCTGGAGAGAACCAACACGTGCACGGGCAGAACGTGCAAACTCCCACAGAAGGAACCGGCTGAGATCAGAACCAGGAACCGTGTGGGCGAGAGCAGGACCAGCAGGAGAGAATAACGAGAGTTTCCCCGAAGTTTCAGTCACGACCCGAAGTTTAAGTCACGGCCCGAAGTTTCAGTCCAAGTCACGACCGGAAGTTTCAGTCCAAGTCACGGCCCGAAGTTTCAGTCCAAGTCACGGCCCGAAGTTTCAGTCCAAGTCACGGCCCGAAGTTTCAGTCCAAGTCACGACCCGAAGTTTCAGTCCAAGTCACGACCCGAAGTTTCAGTCCAAGTCACGGCCCGAAGTTTCAGTCCAAGTCACGGCCCGAAGTTTCAGTCCAAGTCACGGCCCGAAGTTTCAGTCTCAGTCACGACCCGAAGTTTCAGTCACGACCCGAAGTTTCAGTCTCAGTCACGGCCCGAAGTTTCAGTCCAAGTCACGGCCCGAAGTTTCAGTCCAAGTCACGGCCCGAAGTTTCAGTCCAAGTCACGGCCCGAAGTTTCAGTCTCAGTCACGACCCGAAGTTTCAGTCTCAGTCACGGCCCGAAGTTTCAGTCCAAGTCACGGCCCGAAGTTTCAGTCCAAGTCACGACCCGAAGTTTCAGTCACGACCCGAAGTTTCAGTTTCAGTCACAACCTGAAGTTTCAGTCTCAGTCACGGCCCGAAGTTTCAGTCCAAGTCACGACCCGAAGTTTCAGTCCAAGTCACGACCCGAAGTTTCAGTCCAAGTCACGACCCGAAGTTTCAGTCCAAGTCACGGCCCGAAGTTTCAGTCCAAGTCACGACCCGAAGTTTCAGTCTCAGTCACGACCCGAAGTTTCAGTCACGACCCGAAGTTTCAGTCTCAGTCACGGCCCGAAGTTTCAGTCCAAGTCACGGCCCGAAGTTTCAGTCCAAGTCACGGCCCGAAGTTTCAGTCCAAGTCACGGCCCGAAGTTTCAGTCCAAGTCACGGCCCGAAGTTTCAGTCTCAGTCACGACCCGAAGTTTCAGTCTCAGTCACGGCCCGAAGTTTCAGTCCAAGTCACGGCCCGAAGTTTCAGTCCAAGTCACGGCCCGAAGTTTCAGTCACGACCCGAAGTTTCAGTCCAAGTCACGGCCCGAAGTTTCAGTCCAAGTCACGGCCCGAAGTTTCAGTCACGACCCGAAGTTTCAGTTTCAGTCACAACCTGAAGTTTCAGTCTCAGTCACGGCCCGAAGTTTCAGTCCAAGTCACGACCCGAAGTTTCAGTCCAAGTCACGACCCGAAGTTTCAGTCCAAGTCACGACCCGAAGTTTCAGTCCAAGTCACGACCCGAAGTTTCAGTCCAAGTCACGACCCGAAGTTTCAGTCACGGCCCGAAGTTTCAGTCTCAGTCACGACCTGAAGTTTCAGTCCAAGTCACGACCCGAAGTTTCAGTCCAAGTCACGGCCCGAAGTTTCAGTCTCAGTCACGACCCGAAGTTTCAGTCACGACCCGAAGTTTCAGTCTCAGTCACGGCCCGAAGTTTCAGTCCAAGTCACGGCCCGAAGTTTCAGTCCAAGTCACGGCCCGAAGTTTCAGTCACAACCCGAAGTTTCAGTTTCAGTCACAACCTGAAGTTTCAGTCTCAGTCACGGCCCGAAGTTTCAGTCCAAGTCACGACCCGAAGTTTCAGTCCAAGTCACGACCCGAAGTTTCAGTCCAAGTCACGACCCGAAGTTTCAGTCACGGCCCGAAGTTTCAGTCTCAGTCACGACCTGAAGTTTCAGTCCAAGTCACGACCCGAAGTTTCAGTCCAAGTCACGGCCCGAAGTTTCAGTCTCAGTCACGACCCGAAGTTTCAGTCACGACCCGAAGTTTCAGTCTCAGTCACGGCCCGAAGTTTCAGTCCAAGTCACGACCCGAAGTTTCAGTTTCAGTCACAACCTGAAGTTTCAGTCCAAGTCACGACCCGAAGTTTCAGTCACGGCCCGAAGTTTCAGTCTCAGTCACGACCTGAAGTTTCAGTCCAAGTCACGACCCGAAGTTTCAGTCCAAGTCACGGCCCGAAGTTTCAGTCTCAGTCACGACCCGAAGTTTCAGTCACGACCCGAAGTTTCAGTCTCAGTCACGGCCCGAAGTTTCAGTCCAAGTCACGACCCGAAGTTTCAGTCCAAGTCACGACCCGAAGTTTCAGTCACGGCCCGAAGTTTCAGTCTCAGTCACGACCCGAAGTTTCAGTCTCAGTCACGACCTGAAGTTTCAGTCCAAGTCACGACCCGAAGTTTCAGTCACGGCTCGAAGTTTCAGTCTCAGTCACGACCTGAAGTTTCAGTCCAAGTCACGACCCGAAGTTTCAGTCTCAGTCACGACCTGAAGTTTCAGTCCAAGTCACGACCCGAAGTTTCAGTCACGGCCCGAAGTTTCCGTTTCAGTCAACAGGAACTAAGAACTTTGTGCTGGATCAGCACAAAGTTCACTGGATTTATCTCTGTAACACGGAGCGAAAAACAAGAAGGAAGTGGGACTGGAACCCAATTCAGTGATTTCTGAACTTTACAAAGAAGCTGTTGCAGTTTGACTGAATCTCACCTGAAGCTAAAGGAACCAAATCCGGTTGTTTTGGTGAAATCATGATTATAAAAATATTATCACAGGAAGTCTTCTGCGAGCTTTAAAGTTTAACTAAAATCAGTTCATCAGCAGGTGTTAAAACGCATTATTTATGGGACAAAAACACAGAAGCAGTGAGTGTAAAACTAAGTGAACCTAGTTTTAACCCCTGCTGAGGAACAGTTTTATGTCCTTACATGTAAACATATTAGCATCAAGGGAGGGTTTATTTATACTTTATTCTGATCTTTAAAATATGACATCATCATGAGGTATGAAACCTGCTTTAGTAAAATTATTTGCACTTTTATTTTTCGGGTAAAACATTAAAAGATTCTGCTCACTCTTCAGTGCATTTTACCATAAAGTTTGTGCACCCCACATTTAGAGGTTGAACAGCATTAAAAAAAAGACAAACTTCAGTTTTAAATCACAAAGAAACATTAACAGAAGAATAAAAAATAAAGCAGTTTCTGTCTGAGGCTCGTCTTTCGGCTGTTGGGGTTCAGGGAGCGAAGAGTCCTTCAGTCTGACAGGTCACCACAGGAAGTGACCTCACCAGAACACGGCGCTCAGGTAAACGACAGGTTCGCTGATGAATGGGATTCAGCTAAACCGACTGTCTTAGATTCTAAAATGATCTGAATTTAATGCAAAGCTTAAACGCACACAGGCAGCGAACAGTGTGAAGGCAACAGGAGCCGCTGATCCTCTTCATTGGCTGAGGCTCATCATCAGACGCCTCCTGGCTCTTAATAAACGCCACGAGGTGGTTCCATGTTTATGATGAACGAGAAACATTTTGCAGAAATCAAACATTTGATCATTTAAGGAAACACCTTCAGTGTAAAGACTTCAGTCCAGAGAAGCTCCGACGACTCAAGAAGAATAGTTCAGCTGAACCGATCGTGTTCGGTGACCTCATCCTGCTGCAGCATCTATAACATCTGCAGCATCTGCAGGATGTTATAGATGCTGCAGATGAGGTAACACCGAACAGAGTTTCAGTCTCGACTTTATCAGCGAATCACCTTCATTTGTTCATCCCAGATCAAATTAGACCCAAATGATCGGTGTGTTCAGGATCCCCTGAAGGTGACTCTTTCAAACAAACACAAGGAAGGACGCTGCATCGTCCTCTTCTACTTTCTCTTCTTCAGGAAGGCCTTCGCCTCCTCCTGCAGACGTTTGATGTCTTCTTTATCGCTGTCGTCGGAGGCCGGCGGGACGTAGTCCGAGTCGTCGCCCACGTCCTCGCTGTCGTCATTTATGAAGCTGTCGTCGTCCTCATCTTCGTCGGGAGAGTTTTTGGTGGCGGTTTGAGTCGAACGAGCTGCGAAAATTAGCAGAGTCACACGAGGAAGCCGAGCATCAGACGAGATCTTTCTTCAAACATCACCTGCTGCACGACTGAAACACCGAGTGCGTTTTTAAGTTAGCAGTTAGCTGTAAGTTAGCTGTAAGTTAGCCGTTAGCTGTAAGTTAGCCGTTAGCTGTAAGTTAGCAGTTAGCTGTAAGTTAGTAGTTAGCTGTGAGTTAGGAGTAAGTTAGCAGTTAGCTGCAAGTTAGCAGTAAGTTAGTAGTTAGCTGTGAGTTAGCAGTAAGTTAGCAGTTAGCTGCAAGTTAGCAGGTAGCTGTAAGTTAGCCGTTAGCTGTAAGTTAGCAGTTAGCTGTAAGTTAGCAGTTAGCTGTAAGTTAGTAGTTAGCTGTGAGTTAGCAGTAAGTTAGCAGTTAGCTGCAAGTTAGCAGGTAGCTGTAAGTTAGCGTTAGCTGTAAGTAAGCAGTTAGCTGTAAGTTAGCAGTTAGCTGTAAGTTAGTAGTTAGCTGTGAGTTAGCAGTAAGTTAGCAGTTAGCTGCAAGTTAGCAGGTAGCTGTAAGTTAGCCGTTAGCTGTAAGTTAGCAGTTAGCTGTGAGTTAGCTGTGAGTTAGCAGTAAGTTAGCAGGTAGCTGTAAGTTAGCGGTTAGCTGTAAGTTAGCAGCAGATGCTAGCAAACAATGCTTTCTCATCCACAGTGATGGACCAAGCCGGAGATGTGCACAGCGTAACTCGCAGTAATGCAATTTTCCTTCATCTTAAAAGGAGCTTCATCATGAAATATATCTGAGATTAAAAACTCATCTCTGTACACACACCTGGTTTCTTTGAGTGTTTGTATTCTTTCCTGTGAAGCGGGTTTTTCCTGCAGGTGAAAAACTAAACGTCAGTCTGCTTTTCAGGGATAAACATCATTATTCCAACAGCAGAACAACTCAGAGTCTGAAATAATATCCTCATAAAGATGGAAAACATTCTCAAACATCTACAGATCAGGAAATAATGAGCAGCTTTAAACAGATGCAACAGCAAAAAGGCCAGCGGCAGAAGCGGGTCGGTCATCCAGGTCGTGTTGAGCCTGAAAAAGGGCAGCTGGACTTCTCATGTCTGAGAGGACAGAAGAAAGGATACGGTGGATCAGAACCAGAGGATCCTTCTGCAGCTCCGGCTTCATCACAGACCACCTTTAAACCAGACTGCTGGAGGAAGGAGGTTCTGCCGCCTGTCTGCAGACCGGAGGCCACTTTTAGCCCAGCTTTGTCTGAGAAGCTGAACCTGAAACCTGACTGGAGGATTAAAGATCTGTGAGACTCATCATCAGGTTTCCCTCAGATGTTTGACCTGTAGCAGTCGGTGCCGAACGGACACTCGGGTCGATCCTCCTCCTCCTCGTAGTCGGTGTCCCCGGGATGACTGCACTCCTGGAAATGAAGCGGATTCTTCCTGGAAACACAAACAGCAAGTTGGTCGTTACTTCACACGTGCTGCATCCCTTTGTTGGGTTTTAAAGTTTTTCAGTCTGTAGATGAGCTGAGAGCAGACCAGGAAGAGTTTTATAACTCAGCCATAACCATCCGACCGGAACACACATAGAGATCAATCTACCAGCACACAGGTATTCATCAACCCTTAAATGTGTAAAGCAGCTGATTCAGGTGATGAAGGGAGTTCATGTTCTCGGATCATTCGATCAATAACAGCATTCAGAGACTTGAACATGTTATTGGGATTAAAGGAACTGCATTAGGCTGGTTTAAGTCATATTTATCTGATAGATTCCAGTTTGTTCTTGAAAATGAGAAATATTCCTCACACACCGGAGTAAGTCATGGAGTTCCTCAGGGTTCTGTGCTTGGACCGATTCTTTTCCCTTTATACATGCTTCCATTAGGTAACATTATCAGACAGCATGGCATAAATTTCCATTGCTATGCTGATGATACTCAGCTGTACTTATCTATGAAACCAGATGAAACCAAAAGGTTGGTCAGACTACAAGCCTGTCTTAAAGACATAAAGACCTGGATGAGTCAGAACTGTCTGCTTCTAAATTCAGACAAAACTGAAGTTGTTCTCTTTGGACCTTCAGGGAGAAACTGTCTGTTATATAGTTGCTGTAGATGGTATTTCCTTGGCTTCTAGTTCTACAGCGAGGAACCTTGGAGTTATTTCTCTCTCATATAAAACAGGTTTCTGCCTTCTTTCACCTTCGTAATATCATTAAAATCAGGACCATCCTGTCTCAGGGTGATGCAGAGAAGCTGCTCCATGCATCTGTTCCTTCAGGACTGAACTACTGTAATTCCTTATTATTGTTCTGTCCCACAGATTCTCTGAAAAGCCTCCAGCTGATCCAAAACCCTGCAGCCAGAGTTCTGCTGAGATCTAACAGCAGAGATCATGTTTCTCCAGTTTTAGCTTCTCTTCATTGGCTCCCTGTTAAATTCAGAATAGAATCTAAGCTTCTTCTCCTCACATATAAAGCTGTTAATGACCGAGCTCCATCACATCTTAAAGATCTCACAGTTGGATATTTCCCCAACAGAGCACTTTGCTCTCAGGCTGCAGGTTTCCTTGTGGTTCCCAGAGTTTCTAAAAGCAGAATGGGAGGCAGAGCCTTCAGTTATCAGGCCCCTAAAAGCAGAATGGGAGGCAGAGCCTTCAGTTATCAGGCCCCTAAAAGCAGAATGGGAGGCAGAGCCTTCAGTTATCAGGCCCCTAAAAGCAGAATGGGAGGCAGAGCCTTCAGTTATCAGGCCCCTAAAAGCAGAATGGGAGGCAGAGCCTTCAGTTATCAGGCCCCTAAAAGCAGAATGGGAGGCAGAGCCTTCAGTTATCAGGCCCCTAAAAGCAGAATGGGAGGCAGAGCCTTCAGTTATCAGGCCCCTAAAAGCAGAATGGGAGGCAGAGCCTTCAGTTATCAGGCCCCTAAAAGCAGAACGGGAGGCAGAGCCTTCAGTTATCAGGCCCCTAAAAGCAGAATGGGAGGCAGAGCCTTCAGTTATCAGGCCCCTAAAAGCAGAATGGGAGGCAGAGCCTTCAGTTATCAGGCCCCTAAAAGCAGAATGGGAGGCAGAGCCTTCAGTTATCAGGCCCCTAAAAGCAGAATGGGAGGCAGAGCCTTCAGTTATCAGGCCCCTAAAAGCAGAATGGGAGGCAGAGCCTTCAGTTATCAGGCCCCTAAAAGCAGAATGGGAGGCAGAGCCTTCAGTTACCAGGCCCCTAAAAGCAGAATGGGAGGCAGAGCCTTCAGTTATCAGGCCCCTAAAAGCAGAATGGGAGGCAGAGCCTTCAGTTATCAGGCCCCTAAAAGCAGAATGGGAGGCAGAGCCTTCAGTTATCAGGCCCCTAAAAGCAGAATGGGAGGCAGAGCCTTCAGTTATCAGGCCCCTAAAAGCAGAATGGGAGGCAGAGCCTTCAGTTATCAGGCCCCTAAAAGCAGAATGGGAGGCAGAGCCTTCAGTTATCAGGCCCCTAAAAGCAGAATGGGAGGCAGAGCCTTCAGTTATCAGGCCCCTAAAAGCAGAATGGGAGGCAGAGCCTTCAGTTATCAGGCCCCTAAAAGCAGAATGGGAGGCAGAGCCTTCAGTTATCAGGCCCCTAAAAGCAGAATGGGAGGCAGAGCCTTCAGTTATCAGGCCCCTAAAAGCAGAATGGGAGGCAGAGCCTTCAGTTATCAGGCCCCTAAAAGCAGAATGGGAGGCAGAGCCTTCAGTTATCAGGCCCCTAAAAGCAGAATGGGAGGCAGAGCCTTCAGTTATCAGGCCCCTAAAAGCAGAATGGGAGGCAGAGCCTTCAGTTATCAGGCCCCTAAAAGCAGAATGGGAGGCAGAGCCTTCAGTTATCAGGCCCCTAAAAGCAGAATGGGAGGCAGAGCCTTCAGTTATCAGGCCCCTAAAAGCAGAATGGGAGGCAGAGCCTTCAGTTATCAGGCCCCTAAAAGCAGAATGGGAGGCAGAGCCTTCAGTTATCAGGCCCCTAAAAGCAGAATGGGAGGCAGAGCCTTCAGTTATCAGGCCCCTAAAAGCAGAATGGGAGGCAGAGCCTTCAGTTATCAGGCCCCTAAAAGCAGAATGGGAGGCAGAGCCTTCAGTTATCAGGCCCCTCTCTGTGGAACCAGCTGCCAGTTTGGCTTCAGGAAGCAGACACCCTCTCTACCTTTAAGATCAGGCTGAAACTTTCCTTTCTGATAAAGCTTATAGTTAGGGATGGCTCAGGTGAGCCTGAAACATCCCATAGTTCTGCTGCTACAGGCCCAGCCTGCTGATCTTCAGTGGAAAATGGATCAAAGTAAAGGGATGGATCCCACCCTGAAGGTGCTCAGGTGTACCTGTAACAGTCTTTTCCATACGGACACGGCGTTCTGGGTTTGGACGCAGCTGTGACGGTTGCTGAGTGTCCGTTTGACCCCTCAGATTCTGCTCTTTTAGCTGTTAGTTTGTTCGTTGGCTTCTTTTCCTCCTCTGATCTGATCTGTGTCACACCTCCTTTTCCCTCCAGCTCCAGCTCCAGGTCGTCGGACTCAGACCGGCTCGGTTTGCTCTGATATCTGGACTCATCTGAAGGAACGACCTGAAAATCAGAGGATTTCATTTCAGTTTGTCCTTCGTTTTAATCATTTAGACTGAAAAGGAGGTTCAAGTTGTGTTTGGATTCACCTCCAAACAACCCAAAGAGGCTGAGTTTCTAAACCTTTTCTGCTGAATAAAGGACAAATAAAGGATGTTTTGAGGATTCTGGTCCTGTTTGAAGAGGATTAAACAGGGTTTCAGTGATAATGTTATAATGAGCTCTGAATCAGAAGCAAAATAAACCCGAGTAGAAAGCAAACAAAAAGCATAAATCTGCTTAAAACTCAGCTCAGAATCAAACAGCAGCAGGTGGCTCCAAATGAGCTGTTTTTAAAAGATATTCATCAGGAACGTTTTTAGTCTCAGACTCTGAGCTCAGACGGACTTCTGGTGATAAATGTACTCAACTGTTTCCTCTTCATCACTTATCTTCCTCCTTTTCCTCGGCCTTTTCTCCTCACTGGGCTCCGCCTCCTCGGGGGAGGAGTTAACAGTGGGCGTGGCCTGCGTGGCTGATGATGCTGCAGGATGTTTACGACTCTTCACAGCTGATGGAAGTAAACAAACAGAAGGTCAGTGGGTCTGCTTCACAGGTGAAGACTTCATCTGGTTCTGTCCTTCACTTCTTCTCCTGCTTTGTCTTATTTTACTCATCACAGCACAGAAAGAACCTTAGAACCTGCACAAAGATTCTCTACAAGTCAACATTTATTTTTTGGGTTTAATGAACATTAACAAGAGAGACAGGAAACAGAGGGGGGGGGGTGACATGCAGCAAAGGGACTCGAACCGGGAACGACTGCATTCTATACATTTTATATTAAAATGAAAACTTATCAGGAGAAGAAGGCGAGATGAGTTAAAGGAAACGACATGAATACAGTTTAAAGACTTTGAGAACAAAGAGAACTCAGTGTTAATAATCTTTATTGATGGATTTCAAACTAATCAGTTTATGTTTCATTGAACTCATTTGATTAATTTTCATTCTACAATCACAACATTTGATGGTTTTGGAACCGTCAGAACGATAAAAACCGCGGTTCTGGTACCTTTCAGAGTGGAAGATGGACTCTTTGATGCCGCCATCATCCACGCAGGTAAAATTCTTCTCCGGGTCACTTTGCTCTGAACATCCTCCGAAACGCCATCCTGCCAAAGAAAAGAGAATAAAACCGATTTGTGAAGAAGACTCCAAACATTTACAGAAAGGGAAGCAGATGGAACTTTTATCACTTTCTCCTTGTTTTAAAGCCTCCATATTGTGTAAAACTCCTTCTTCCTGCTCCTGGGAGCAGATATCAGGGCGTCTGAGGTCACCAGCAGCTGTAAAACTCCCCAGAAACACAACCCTGGGATTTATTTAGTTCCCTTTGTTTGAAAGTTCCTCATTTAACGAGCCGTTCTGATTTTCATTGACTGAAGGAACTGAGCCACAAAGAGGATCAGTTCCAACTCTCAGAGCCTGAACTTCAGAGCAGGGAAATGGAAGCATCTGAGAAATAACTCCTCATGGGTTATTTACTGATTTATTTCTTCCTTTAGCAGCAGCTAACGCTAACAGCTTAGCTAATGAAGATGACGTACACCAGCTTCTAAGGAGTTACTGCTGCTCCTTTCTGAAAGATGAACATTATTGTTCCCACATTACTTTGTTAGCTGAAGCTTTCTAGCTGAACGGTTCCGTTCTGTAACTCAGACAACCTGCAGCTGTGTTTAAGGTGTGTTTCCAACACAACACCGGTCCTCTCCTCACTCTCGCTGTGTTAACGTTACATTATCGGCATGTTTCTGATAAAGATGGAGGTCTCCGGGTACAACTGTTTAATGAGGTTAATATATCCAAAATGTTTAAACGCAGTAATTAACGGTTCACATGCATTACTACGAGTTACGCTGTGCACATCTCCGGCTTGGTCCATTACTGCTGATGAGAAAGCATCGTTTGCTAGCATCTGCTGCTAACTTACAGCTAACTGCTAACTTTTAGCTAACTGTTGAACTGTTTCCCTCTGGGATCAATACAGTAACTATCTGTATCTATAGAGCTGGAGTGTTTCTGACTGGAGGAACTGAGTCGGCTTGGTCCATTACTGCTGATGAGAAAGCATTGTTTGCTAGCATCTGCTGCTAACTCACAGCTAACTGCTAACCTGTTTCCCTCTGGGATCAATACAGTAACTATCTGTATCTATAGAGCTGGAGTGTTTCTGACTGGAGGAACAGCTTCATTATGTCTGTTTACGGCATTAAATAATAATAATATTTAATGCATATGTCTGTACTTCTTTTTGAGCTGCTGATACAAACCTGTCTGAAAGTCTCTGCCTTCCCCTCGTTCGACGGATCGGACCCTCGTTCTGATAGTTCCTGTCCAGCGGGGGGAGGAGCTTCTTCCTCCTCCTGGTTTCTGCAGGTAAACACAGACCTGAAGCTCTGCTGTGATAAGAGCTGGAATCTGAGAATGAATCTTTCATGACCCTCAGCTGCTAACATCTGCTCAAGTGTCCTCTTCCATCTGTTTGATGTGAGCTTCAAACAGAACCAGGACAGAGGGATAAAATCAGCATTGTGCACGATGCTGTTGAGCCACAGAGATGAAAGCAGCTCTGTGATCAGCCAGTCTGTGCATTACCATGAAATAAGTACCTGGGAGCGCGCTCCTCTCCGCCCACGGCCTCCACCCTGTAGACGAGGCGCCCCGGCAGCAGGGAGAGCAGCTCGCCGTGATGAAGCCGGCGCCAGCAGTCTTTCTGTAGAGGGCGGGGCTCGTCAGTCAGCGACGACTGGAGGAAGCACGGATTCAGATGGGTCTGAAGGCCCAAAGAACAAGACCCAGAGTTCAACTCAAACTGCTCAGGCTCATCCCTCACTGGGCAGCAGCGCCCCCTGCTGGGCCGACTCAGTTATGAACAACTTTAAAACTTTGAAATCAGAGCATCATAAATGCTGCTGTTGTTTTTACTGAATATCCTCCAATTCACATTTTACAGGTTCAGATCACACCTGATGAGCCTTTAAAAAGTTACCTGATCCACTGGATCCACTGGATCCACTGGATCCAGGTCCAACTGGAAACTGCTCTGATTCTGACAAGCTTTACCAGATCAAACTGTTTGGTTTTGTGCTCGTTTGTCCGAGTCAGTGGACTCATTTCTACATTAGCAACAGTGTTTGAGTAGCATTGAGACAAAGTCCTTCACAGAGGGAACCTCACACAGAACTCAGCCCACGGGCCCCTAAAGGCAGAGAAGTTGCTGCTCTAAAGAAAATCAGTTCACAGAAATTAACTTAATCAATGATCCACAGGTTGATCCGACATGACCAAATGAACAGAGGTGAGCTGCAGCTGAGGTGAGGACACATGAACTTACCGGTTTGAGGCGGAGCTGTCCGTTCAGGTTCTGCAGCAGCCCGTGGCGTCTGGACACTCTCATATCGCTGATCTGACACGACGGCAGGAGAGAGAACATTAGACCTTTAGGCTGTGAAAGCAGAACTAAGCCGGACCTTAATAATGCTTTTCTTCATCTGTCAGATTTATTTATTGTAAATGCACCAAAACAGGAAGTGTCAGGCCTAAAAAACTATCTCCAGCAGATGAACAGGATCTGAAAGTGATGTCCTTAAGAAAGAGGAAAAAATCCAGCTGTGACCTGACAGGACCTGAGAGATGCATCTGGACCTTCAGCTGATCCATCTACTGTTGGCCCAAGTCTCATCAGAAATGGTCTCCATGGAAGAGTGGCTGTCAAGAAGCCATTCTTAAGGAAGGGAAACAGGGAGAAAAGGCTGAGCTGTGCCAAATGACACAAGAAGTGGACTGAAAATCAGTGGCAACAGGTCTTATGGAGGGATGAATCCTCCCCAGAGCCCGGACCTCAACATTATTGAAGCAGTGTGGGATCATCTGACAGAGAACGGAACAAAAGGCAGCCCACATCCAAAGAAGAGCTTTGGGATGTCCTTCAAGAAGCCTGGAGAACTATTCCTGAAGACTCCTTAAAGAAATGACAGAAAGCTGGTCTCAGAGGGTTCAGGCTGTGTTGGAGAATAAAGGAGCTCAGACCAGAGATTCACTTTAAAGCTGCTGAGAACTGAACAAACGGAGCCTTTCCTGTTTTTACTGGAAATATAAAATAAATGAGGGCTGGATCAGGATTTTGGACAGAACTATTTAATTTTGTGCCCTGACAGCTTTAAGTTTCACAGAATGTTTCATGAGTTCCTGCTAAAAGCTTACTTTGCATTAGTTTAAACATGAACATGAGCAGAAATCACAGGGTTCAAAGTTCAGGCCCAACCCAGTGACACAAAGTATGCTCCATTAAATGTAGTTTTCATCTACACATGATAGCACATTATTCTCTGAACACCAGCTACAGTAAAGTCTCAGGAGGACTCACTCCCAGGAAGGGACCCCGGCCCAGAACCGTCTCCCCCGGCGGCAGGTGGACCGGATCCCCGCCGTCCACCGGGACGAGGTCGAAGCCCGACATCAGCTCTGCAGGCCGGACAAGAAGCAGCAATCTGACTGCGAGCTCTGACTGGAAACAAGTAACAACAAAACCATATCACCAGGGGGATTTAGTTAGGAAAGTAACAAGTTTAACGTTTTTGAAAGGAAATATGTGTTTTATGTGAGTCCGGATGTTTTTGTGGTAACACACCGCTGAAAATGACGTCTCGGCGGGATACACTTCACTTCTGGCGAGGCGCCGTAGAACAAAACCGGACAATTTCGATCTCCTGTGACTTAAAAACACGAAACCACTACTTCCGCTCGCAGATTCAAAACTTCCGGGATGGAGGGAGCATGCGCAGTAGAGTTCTGACCGACCGCAACCAATAACCATCCAGGAAACGTCCAGATTAAATGAATTATTATTTAATTGTAAAATATTCTTATATATCATATATTTTATTGAATACATTTAAAAGCCTCTCAACAAGTAAACACCACTTATTAATTCGGCATACAGAGCTTTCCCTTATAACGTACAATAACGTCAATAGATAAACAAACAAATAAATGAATAAATATTACAGCTGATTCATAGATAAGAACAAAATAAGAAAAAAAACAAGTGCAAAAAATTTAGGATATTTTGTTTTGGTCTGATTTGCATGTCACTTTAAAACAGGGGGTTTTGCTCTGTTGAAAAAGATTATTTGAAAATTAGGGAAAAAATTAACTAGAATAAAAACTACGCCAAATTAATCTATAGCTTTAACAATAAAATAACTCTGACGATTATGATATTTCACATTTCAGGAGTCTATCTTACAAAGGATTCTGCTCTAATTTGACAGATTTTTAATGGAGTCTGGTTATGTTTCGATTTAAGAAAAAAACTACACGATATTTTTACCATTGCAAAACGTTTTTAACCACACAACATAGATAATTACATTATTGTGATTATTCCTTTTTGGTTCTTTTAAAATATATATTTAAAATTTTAAATCTTAAGGGCGTCAACCCTGTGCGCATGCCGTCAAAAACGTGCTGACGTCACGTCTGTGTGTAAACAGCCGTTGAAACATTTAAACACGGTCAGCTGACAGTGCCACGAACCGACAGAACTGCGGGGACGGACTGATTTAAATCCCAAACGGTCATCTTCTCACACCGTTAGGCCTCGGCTGTTAAACGGGAGTTCGGACCGAAAACCGCAACCGAGCCGCGGCTCCGTCGCCGGGGCGGAGACGAAGGAAGCTGAACGTGGGTATGACTTGTTTTCATTTGAAAATAACCCCCCATGAGGCAGAAATGAACACCCCACAAACCCACCAAGGAAAGAAACGGAGCAGGTCCCAGCGGGATGAGTAATACGCAGCAGTGGTTGTTCTGCTTCCTGACGCACGTGTCCGATGTTTACGCACCGCCTCAGTCAGGGTTTACTGTCCCTGGGGCCCTTTATGGCCCCTCAGCCTCGTCCTGGGGGTCAAAGAGCCGGACTGAAGCAGGATTTATCATTTAGTGTTGGTCCTTTGTGGGATTTTTGCCTCTCTGAGTGTCCATGTTGTCTTTTTAGGGCTCCGTTAGATTTCTTTGCAGTTTGTTATTGTTTTAATGTTCTTTTTGGTCATTTTGTATGTTAGGAGCTGCATTTCTTTCTTATTAGGGGTCTAGCAGCGAAGCTGCAGAACCCTATTGTTTTAGCTGTTTTTCTTATTATTATTCTTCTACTTTCCGCCACCATTGAAGTCTATGGCAGCCCCATTAACGCAATGGTAAAAAGTTGTGAAATTTGGCACATCTAATTAGGACAGTCCCATTAGCAAATTCAACAAATTTCGTGCCCAAATTCTAAACTCTCTAGCGCCACCAACATGTCAAAGTTTGAAGCACATTCAGCTAAATAACTTTTGACTCGTTGGTCCAAATTTCAAAAACAAGGTATCGTTAGAATCCTTGGATCATGGCGAGTCTAACGCACCCTATGACGTCATTTTCCGTCTGACTAGATTTTCCGCCATCTTGGATTTTGTTCAAAACCTTCAAAATGCATTACAGGTCACCCAGATTGTTTGAATTCCATGGGACTTGACACATAGAATCTTCAGACTGGGCCTCACAAGAGCTATCACCTGGAATTTTTAAGTTTGCCCGTAGCAGTCAATCAAACTCAGCGCTGACACGCCAAATAGGACGTGAGGCCATATCTCAGCAACCATTTAATCTTTTGACATCAAACTTATAACCCAGACTCAGGACCAAGTCTGTAAGAGGCCCAAGAAGTCTGGTGAACTTCCACCTTGAGGGGGCGCTATAAGTAGAAAAACTGCATTTTGCTCATAGCTTTGGAGCCGTTGGTTCAAATTGGACAAATGAGGTACCGTTGGAATCCCTGGATGAAGACGAGTTCATCTCAAACACCAAACTTGGTCTATGGACTCATGATGCCTTCCTGAGCAGCCGCAGGCTTACCTGCTGTTCTGCTAGACCCCGCCATCGCTGCTTGCAGCTATATTTTTGGTTGTTTTTTTTGTTAAGTTTTTCTTATTTTTCTCTAAATTCGGTTTATTTCAGTAGCACACATTCAAAAGTCCTCTCGGGTCACTTTTCAGAGAAAATAAACAAAGTTAATCTCCAACCCAGAGACATTAAGTCCAATAAAAGTGTTATAGTTTAAAATGCCAAATCACAGGTCCTAAATAATTAGCCAAGTTAAGTAAACCAATAGATTTCAACAGCCTGATCCAATCCTGAGCTGCAGGAGGCGACTGTGGAGGGAAAAAACTCCCTTTTAACAGGAAGAAACCTCCATCAGAACCAGAACCAGGAAGAAACCTCCATCAGAACCAGAACCAGGAAGGGTCCATCTGCCTGGACCAGCTGGGGCTGAGAGGACAGGAAAGAGGGGACAACAAGCAGCGTAACACCAGGCCAGAGACAGGATGTTCCTGATTTATTACGAAGGTGAAAGAAGGCAGAAACCTGTTTTATATGGAGTCAGAGGACAGATCCTGGTCAGAAATAACTCCAAGGTTCCTCACTGTAGGACCAGAAGCCAAAGAAATACCTTCCAGAGTAACTTTATAACAGACAGTTTCTCCCTGAAGGTCCAAAGAGAACAACTTCAGTTTGTCTGAGTTCAGAAACAGAAAGTTCTGGGTCATCCATCTGCTCCTTTGGGTTATAAATGAGTATTTTATAATGAGTAACATGTGAAATGCTTTGAATTGGAGCTAAATGAACGTTCTTTTACTGAGAACGACGCACTTTGTCATGAGAACACTAATGTTCCTTCTTTCAGTCCATCCTCTCCTTCGGACCTGAAACGTCGGCGCTTTGTGTGACTTTGTGCTTCAGATGATTTATTTCTGTTGTCTCAGGCGGTTCCGACCCGTTGGACCGATGCAGCATGAGCCTGCGGGGGCCTCTGTTTGTCCTCCATGACGGACGAGCCTCCCTGAAGGCGCCCGATGACTCCTCCGCTCACAACTTTGCGGAGACTCTGCCGCCGGAGTTGAGCGTGAGGATCTTCGGCGAGCTGGACGCAGAGAGCCTGTGCAGCGCCTCGCGGGCCTGCAGGCTGTGGCACGGCATCATCGAGCAGAGCGAGCAGCTGTGGAGGAGGCAGTGTCTGCTGCTGAGAGCCGTCTGCAGCAGGGAGGTGGACGGAGACCGCAGCGGCGGCCTCTCCTGGAAGGTCGGTTTCACACACAGCATCTGAGATACTTTCTCCTCCTGCCAACATTCAGATGGCTTTTAATGCCCAGTACTATGGTGACACTTTTATATTATCTTATTCAATTTAGCTGTATTTTATTGCGTTTACTGTTATTTTATTGCGTTTACTGTTATTTTATTGTTTTGTACTTATTCTTTTCTTTATTTATTATCTGCTGTAAAGCACTTTGGTACCGAAATGGATTGTTGTAATGGGCTGTAGAAATAAATCACATTTACATTTACAACACCAGACCCAAACTCATGCTCGACTTTTGGATCTGAAGCTAATTACTTCTGAGTTAGTATAGAGATAATAGAAAATATTAAAATGTAATAATATTATAGAAGATAATAGATTTAAATATAAACCAGCTGAAGTGCAGCAGAGAGGAAGGTGTGGTAGAAACCTTCAGAGGTCTCCATCAGTGGGTCGGGCTGTTGTTTCTGTTGCTTAGCAACAGCTCAGCTGATGATGTCACACACAGCGTCAGCAGGTAACTCAGGTGAACTGAGAGAGAAACTCACAGCCAGCAGCTCAACATCTGGGCTGCAGAGACGCTCCAGGATTCCACCATCTGTTGTTAACCAGCTCTGTGATCCTCCTCCTTTACTGTTAGCGCTCTGTCTGCAGTCTCTGTCTGCCCGGATAGTCTTAAAGCTGAGCAGAGAGCTGTTAGAGCTGTTCCTGCAGCCAGGTCCAGGATTCCACCATCTGTTGTTAACCAGCTCTATGATCCTCCTCCTTTACTGTTAGCGCTCTGTCTGCAGTCTCTGTCTGCCCGGATAGTCTTAAAGCTGAGCAGAGAGCTGTTAGAGTGTTTCCTGCAGCCAGGTCTCTGCCTGATATTCCTGCTGTGTCCTCATCAGGGCTCCAGACTCGTACATTTTATCCAGCAGAGATCTCACATTTCCCCTGATGATTAAAGGAGGAAATGCTTTAAACTTCCTCCTTTTCCTCCATTTTGTTCCTGCTCTGCATCCTAGACGTCTCCTCTTTAACTCATCTGGTTTTGGGCTCTTATTCCAGGCATTACTTGGTCTTTGGAAAGCTCAGTTAGCTGCTCCACCAGGCTAACACTTCCCTGTTGCCATGGTTACGCATCATAACAGATGTTCAGAGAAGTCTTTGAGAAATCTGTGTTTTCACAAAAGTGTCCAAACTATAACAAACCTCTGCAGTTTCAAGCCTGATTTATTGATTTTTAGCAATAATTCAGCATATTTATAGGCTGAACATCCTTCATTAAACACTGAAAAGCCAAAATAACACAACATCCTATAATCTGTGTTTCTATAACTTGTTTTCTCGTCTGGAATATTACATTTTCTTTCCAGATGTTCACTCTGAGCCTTAAAGGAGAAACTTTCATTCATAAACATTTCTCAGAAGTTTATAACAGTAAATCTGCAGTTTAACAACCAAAGTGAGACATCATCTCAGAGCGTGTTTGAGCTCACATCAGAGGACCGTTTCAGAGGCTGGATGATGGTACCGAACACTTCCACTGACTGCTGTGACTGGTTCAGTTGAGCCGGGCCCGGTTCTGATGGAGCTGCTTCCTGTCTGCAGGTCACGCTGGTGAGGAACTACACCCGCAGCCGGGTGAAGAGCGACTGGCTGAGGGGACGGTACAGCCAGGTGCGCTCGGCCGAGGAGCTCGCCGGCAGGAAGATGGCGCCGCTGGACGCAGAGACGTGGGCCGAGATCCTGCAGGCGGAGCTGGACAGATGATCATGACTCATTTCACTGTTGGATTTAAACTCTAATATATGTCTGTACATAACTTTTATAACTTTTAAATGAAAAATAGATCATGGGAAATGGAAAGCTTGGATGCAAATACAGCCGATGAGAAACATCACGTGTTCGTGTTTCTTTTGTTGAGTCTTTACGTGTTCTGGTGCCGGTTTGGGTTTGAGATGGACAGCTGTTTTTATTCATGACTCAGCTGTTTTTATTCATGACTCAGCTGTTTTTATCCATGACTCAGCTGTTTTTATTCATGACTCAGCTGTTTTTATTCATGATCAGCTGTTTTTATTTATGATCAGCTGTTTTTATTCATGACTCAGCTGTTTTTATTCATGACTCAGCTGTTTTTATTCATGACTCAGCTGTTTTTATCCATGACTCAGCTGTTTTTATTCATGACTCAGCTGTTTTTATTCATGATCAGCTGTTTTTATTCATGACAGCTGTTTTTATTCATGACTCAGCTGTTTTTATTCATGACTCAACTGTTTTTATTCATGATCAGCTGTTTTTATTCATGACTAAGTTTTTATTCATGACTCTGTTTTTATCCATGACTCAGCTGTTTTTATTCATGACTCAGCTGTTTTTATTCATGATTTAGCTGTTTTTATTCATGATTCAGCTGTTTTTATTCATGACTCAGCAGTTTTTATTCATGACTCAGCAGTTTTTATTCATGATTCAGCAGTTTTTATTTATGATTCAGCTGTTTTTATTCATGACTCAGCAGTAAAGGGTCATTTTAGCAGGATGCGTCACACCCCTTTAATGAAGAGTCCCACAAAGATCCACCTGAGCGCTCCTCTCAGCTGCAGCTGGCTTCAGGAAGTGAGCCGCAGGTTTGATTCCTGCAGGAAGCAGATGGACAGAAAGCTGCTTCCATTGGTTTGTTTCTTAAATTCATGAATAAAAGAATCTGAAGCTAAATGATTCAATGTGTCCGAGATGGAAAAGCTCTGATCCATCCATCATCCATCTTGAGGTCAGGTCACAGAACCAACAGGTCCAGCAGGTAAACTCTTTTCCCTTTTCCCAGCATCCCTCTCCAGCTCCTCCTGGGGGTCCTGAGGTGTTCCCAGGCCTGATGGGACGTATAATCCCTGCAGTGAGTTCTGGTTCTGACCCGGGCCTCCCAGGAGGCATCCTAACAGATGAACCCAGCTCTACTCCGAGATCCCTCCAGATGGTGGAGATCCTACATTTAATTGATTAATTCCTTAAATGTATTCATTTATTTATTGTTACAGTGAATTTGATTTTGAAAAGTGTTGGGATTCCGCTCTTATTGTGAAAGTTCCTCCCGGAAGTCTCCGTCCCTCTTCAGCATCCTCTTCTCCTCCAGCTCGGGAGCGCCTCCTGACCCCCCTCCCGCTGACAGAGCAGCATCCCGGGATAATGGACGACGTGCCCCCGATCATCAACATCTCCGTCGCGCTGCGGATCCAGCCCAACGACGGGCCCGTCTTCTTCAAGGTGGACGGAACCCGCTTCGGCCAGAACCGAACCATCAAGCTGCTGACCGGCTCCAAATACAAGATCGAGGTGGTGCTGAAGCCGGGCACCGTGGAGGCCACGTAAGGAGCCGTTTCACAGATGTGCACGCGGCGCGCGTGTGTGCACATCTGTGCAGGTGTATGTGTGAATGTGCAAGTGAGACCCGCACCCCATTAATACGAACCAGGCGCGTGCACGTCGTCCCCACGGCCTCCTGCTCCTCAGGCCGCAGCATCCGACACCCGCTGAATAAATGATGCGGGATCAGGTGGGGGGTTTGCGGGCTCCCTGAGGGTTCGTGTCGGTTCTGATGGCGGAGTCTGGTGGAACAGAACCGGTCCATGAAGTCCAAGCAAACTGTAACAGGAAGAGACAAAGAGCCTGAAAATCCTCCATCACACGCGTTTAAAGTATTAAATGCATAAAGAACCCTTTTTTTTACAGTAAAACTGTGGAATTAATCCGCACTTTTAGTTAAAAATACATTTTCAGAATTTTCATCATTTTAAATAGAAATATGTCTAAAAATCCAACATTTTACATCATTCAGATAAATTCTCATCTTCCACGAAAACTACCCCCCCCCCCCCCAAAAAAAAAAAAAAAGTATTTTCCTCACCTGAAATATCAGTTTCATTTGGTTCATTAATATAAATCAGACACACATTTAATTTCTCATATTTGTCTGATCTGGAGTTGTAAAAGGTTTTATTCTGCTGGATCTTCACCCTCCAGCCTTTAGTTCAGGTTCTGTGGGTCACTTTGATTAAAAACCTTATTGTTCTCCAGTGAGATGCATCAGTAAAGGCCGACAATCTAAACTGAGGTTCTTGGTGTCAGTTTGGTGTTAAAAGGCGCTGAAACAGTTTTCTGAAGCTTTGAGCCTCGAACTGTGCCAAATAAAATCGAATAATCTTCTTCTTCACAGCAACATGAACATCGGGGGCATCATCTTCGCTCTGGAGCAGCAGTCCAGGGATGAGGACTCGGTGGTTTATCACGGCCAGTACAACACGGAGGGCGTCCCTCACACCAAGAGCGGAGACAGACAGCCTGTCCAAGTCAGCATTGAGGTGAGAACACAGGTGCAAACACTAAATCAGGTTCAGTGTGTCGCAGATTAAAGGTGACACCATGTCCACTTTTTTAAAAACAATTTCCTGAAGTCTTATTGAGAAAACAAACGTCACGGAGAAACACTCCAGCTCTGTATATAGATACAGATAGTTACTCTGATCCCAGAGGGAAACGGGTTAGCAGCTAGCTCTAAGTTAGCAGTTAGCTCTAAGTTAGCAGTCAGCAGTTAGCTAGCAGTTAGCTGTAAGTTAGCTGTAAGTTAGCAGTTAGCAGTCAGCAGTTAGCTGTGAATTTGCAGTTAGCTGTAAGTTAGCAGTTAGCTGTAAGTTAGCAGTCAGCATTTAGCTGTGACTTAGCATTTAGCTGTGAGTTAGCAGTTAGCTGTGAGTTAGCAGTTAGCTGTAAGTTAGCAGTCAGCAGTTAGCTGTGAGTTAGCCATAAGTTAGCAGTTAGCCATAAGTTAGCAGTTAGCTGTAAGTTAGCAGCAGATGCTAGCAAACAATGCTTTCTCATCAGCAGTGATGGACCAAGCCGGAGATGTGCACAGCGTAACTCGTAGTAATGCATGTGAACCGTTAATTACTGCGTTTAAACATTTTGGATATATTAACCTCATTAAACAGTTGTACCTGGAGACCTCCATCTTTATCAGAAACATGCAGATAATGTAACGTTAACACACCGAGAGTGAGGAGAGGACCGGTGTTGTGTTGGAAACACACCTTAAACACAGCTGCAGGTTGTCTGAGTTACAGAACGGAACCGTTCAGCTAGAAAGCTTCAGCTAACAAAGTAATGTGGGAACAATAATGTTCATCTTTCAGAAAGGAGCAGCAGTAACTCCTTAGAAGTTGGTGTACGTCATCTTCATTAGCTAAGCTGTTAGCGTTAGCTTCAGCTAACAAAGTAATGTGGGAACAATAATGTTCATCTTTCAGAAAGGAGCAGCAGTAACTCCTTAGAAGTTGCTGTACGTCATCTTCATTAGCTAAGCTGTTAGCGTTAGCTTCAGCTAAAGGAAGAAATAAATCAGTAAATAAACCATGAGGAGTTATTTCATTAGCAAAGCTGTTAGCGTTAGCTGCTGCTAAAGGAAGAAATAAATCAGTAAATAAACCATGAGGAGTTATTTCATTAGCTAAGCTGTTAGCGTTAGCTGCTGCTAAAGGAAGAAATAAATCAGTAAATAAACCATGAGGAGTTATTTTATTAGCTAAGCTGTTAGCGTTAGCTGCTGCTAAAGGAAGAAATAAATCAGTAAATAAACCATGAGGAGTTATTTCATTAGCTAAGCTGTTAGCGTTAGCTGCTGCTAAAGGAAGAAATAAATCAGTAAATAAACCATGAGGAGTTATTTCATTAGCTAAGCTGTTAGCGTTAGCTGCTGCTAAAGGAAGAAATAAATCAGTAAATAAACCATGAGGAGTTATTTCATTAGATAAGCTGTTAGCGTTAGCTGCTGCTAAAGGAAGAAATAAATCAGTAAATAAACCATGAGGAGTTATTTCATTAGCTAAGCTGTTAGCGTTAGCTGCTGCTAAAGGAAGAAATAAATCAGTAAATAAACCATGAGGAGTTATTTCATTAGCTAAGCTGTTAGCGTTAGCTGCTGCTAAAGGAAGAAATAAACCAGGAAATAAACCATGAGGAGTTATTTCATTAGCTAAGCTGTTAGCGTTAGCTGCTGCTAAAGGAAGAAATAAATCAGTAAATAAACCATGAGGAGTTATTTCATTAGCTAAGCTGTTAGCGTTAGCTGCTGCTAAAGGAAGAAATAAATCAGTAAATAAACCATGAGGAGTTATTTCTCAGATGCTTCCATTTCCCTGCTCTGAAGTTCAGGCTCTGAGAGTTGGAACTGATCCTCTTTGTGGCTCAGTTCCTTCAGTCCAGCGTTGAACTGGACCAAGTTGTTAAAACAGTGGGATGAAAAGTGTCTGCTGCACATTCACAGTCTTTAGCTAACTCTGCTGGAACATTAGGAGTTTTACACTTCAGACGCCCTGATATCTGCTCCCAGGAACAGGAAGAAGGAGTTTTACCCTTCAGACGCCCTGATATATGCTCCCAGGAACAGGAAGAAGGAGTTTTACACTTCAGACGCCCTGATATCTGCTCCCAGGAGCAGGAAGAAGGAGTTTTACACTTCAGACGCCCTGATATATGCTCCCAGGAACAGGAAGAAGGAGTTTTACACTTCAGACGCCCTGATATCTGCTCCCAGGAGCAGGAAGAAGGAGTTTTACACCTCAGACGCCCTGATATATGCTCCCAGGAACAGGAAGAAGGAGTTTTACACTTCAGACGCCCTGATATATGCTCCCAGGAGCAGGAAGAAGGAGTTTTACACTTCAGACGCCCTGATATATGCTCCCAGGAACAGGAAGAAGGAGTTTTACACTTCAGACGCCCTGATATCTGCTCCCAGGAACAGGAAGAAGGAGTTTTACCCTTCAGACGCCCTGATATATGCTCCCAGGAAGAAGGAGTTTTACACTTCAGACGCCCTGATATATGCTCCCAGGAACAGGAAGAAGGAGTTTTACACCTCAGACGCCCTGATATATGCTCCCAGGAGCAGGAAGAAGGAGTTTTACACCTCAGACGCCCTGATATATGCTCCCAGGAGCAGGAAGAAGGAGTTTTACACTTCAGACGCCCTGATATATGCTCCCAGGAGCAGGAAGAAGGAGTTTTACACTTCAGACGCCCTGATATATGCTCCCAGGAGCAGGAAGAAGGAGTTTTACACTTCAGACGCCCTGATATATGCTCCCAGGAGCAGGAAGAAGGAGTTTTACACCTCAGACGCCCTGATATATGCTCCCAGGAGCAGGAAGAAGGAGTTTTACACTTCAGACGCCCTGATATATGCTCCCAGGAGCAGGAAGAAGGAGTTTTACACTTCAGACGCCCTGATATATGCTCCCAGGAACAGGAAGAAGGAGTTTTACCCTTCAGACGCCCTGATATATGCTCCCAGGAAGAAGGAGTTTTACACTTCAGACGCCCTGATATATGCTCCCAGGAACAGGAAGAAGGAGTTTTACACCTCAGACGCCCTGATATATGCTCCCAGGAGCAGGAAGAAGGAGTTTTACACTTCAGACGCCCTGATATATGCTCCCAGGAACAGGAAGAAGGAGTTTTACACTTCAGACGCCCTGATATATGCTCCCAGGAGCAGGAAGAAGGAGTTTTACACTTCAGACGCCCTGATATATGCTCCCAGGAGCAGGAAGAAGGAGTTTTACACTTCAGACGCCCTGATATATGCTCCCAGGAACAGGAAGAAGGAGTTTTACACTTCAGACGCCCTGATATCTGCTCCCAGGAGCAGGAAGAAGGAGTTTTACACTTCAGACGCCCTGATATATGCTCCCAGGAACAGGAAGAAGGAGTTTTACACTTCAGACGCCCTGATATCTGCTCCCAGGAGCAGGAAGAAGGAGTTTTACACTTCAGACGCCCTGATATATGCTCCCAGGAACAGGAAGAAGGAGTTTTACACTTCAGACGCCCTGATATCTGCTCCCAGGAGCAGGAAGAAGGAGTTTTACACCTCAGACGCCCTGATATATGCTCCCAGGAGCAGGAAGAAGGAGTTTTACACTTCAGACGCCCTGATATATGCTCCCAGGAGCAGGAAGAAGGAGTTTTACACTTCAGACGCCCTGATATATGCTCCCAGGAGCAGGAAGAAGGAGTTTTACACTTCAGACGCCCTGATATATGCTCCCAGGAGCAGGAAGAAGGAGTTTTACACTTCAGACGCCCTGATATATGCTCCCAGGAGCAGGAAGAAGGAGTTTTACACTTCAGACGCCCTGATATATGCTCCCAGGAGCAGGAAGAAGGAGTTTTACACTTCAGACGCCCTGATATCTGCTCCCAGGAACAGGAAGAAGGAGTTTTACCCTTCAGACGCCCTGATATATGCTCCCAGGAAGAAGGAGTTTTACACTTCAGACGCCCTGATATATGCTCCCAGGAGCAGGAAGAAGGAGTTTTACACTTCAGACGCCCTGATATATGCTCCCAGGAGCAGGAAGAAGGAGTTTTACACTTCAGACGCCCTGATATATGCTCCCAGGAGCAGGAAGAAGGAGTTTTACACTTCAGACGCCCTGATATATGCTCCCAGGAGCAGGAAGAAGGAGTTTTACACTTCAGACGCCCTGATATCTGCTCCCAGGAACAGGAAGAAGGAGTTTTACCCTTCAGACGCCCTGATATATGCTCCCAGGAAGAAGGAGTTTTACACTTCAGACGCCCTGATATCTGCTCCCAGGAACAGGAAGAAGGGTTTTTACACTTCAGACGCCCTGATATATGCTCCCAGGAGCAGGAAGAAGGAGTTTTACACCTCAGACGCCCTGATATATGCTCCCAGGAGCAGGAAGAAGGAGTTTTACACTTCAGACGCCCTGATATATGCTCCCAGGAGCAGGAAGAAGGAGTTTTACACTTCAGACGCCCTGATATATGCTCCCAGGAGCAGGAAGAAGGAGTTTTACACTTCAGACGCCCTGATATATGCTCCCAGGAACAGGAAGAAGGAGTTTTACACTTCAGACGCCCTGATATCTGCTCCCAGGAACAGGAAGAAGGAGTTTTACCCTTCAGACGCCCTGATATATGCTCCCAGGAAGAAGGAGTTTTACACTTCAGACGCCCTGATATCTGCTCCCAGGAACAGGAAGAAGGAGTTTTACACTTCAGACGCCCTGATATCTGCTCCCAGGAGCAGGAAGAAGGAGTTTTACACCTCAGACGCCCTGATATATGCTCCCAGGAGCAGGAAGAAGGAGTTTTACACTTCAGACGCCCTGATATATGCTCCCAGGAGCAGGAAGAAGGAGTTTTACACTTCAGACGCCCTGATATATGCTCCCAGGAACAGGAAGAAGGAGTTTTACACTTCAGACGCCCTGATATATGCTCCCAGGAGCAGGAAGAAGGAGTTTTACACTTCAGACGCCCTGATATATGCTCCCAGGAACAGGAAGAAGGAGTTTTACACTTCAGACGCCCTGATATATGCTCCCAGGAACAGGAAGAAGGAGTTTTACACTTCAGACGCCCTGATATATGCTCCCAGGAACAGGAAGAAGGAGTTTTACACTTCAGACGCCCTGATATCTGCTCCCAGGAGCAGGAAGAAGGGTTTTTACACAACCTGGAGGCTTTAAAGTTGCAGCTGGATGATGGAGCAGTGATGTAATTCTCAGAGTGACCTGAGGAGGGCAGCATTGTCTAATCGATGTTACTGTGAAGATTACTTTGGAAAGTTTTAGATGAGGCTGATGATGATGATGAGGAGGAGGAGTTATTGTCATATTGGTGATGTCATTTCTCTCCCTGCAGTTCAACAAAGCCGGGACGTTCGAGACGGTCTGGCAGGCGAAGTACTACAACTACTACAAGAGGGAGCACTGCCAGTTTGGCAACAAGTTCAGCAGCGTCGACTACGAATGCAAACCCAACGAGACGCGGACCCTGATGTGGATCAACAAGGAGGCGTTCGTCTGAAGCCGAGGACCTTCTTCCACAGACCCAGGCGGCGTTTTCCTGGCGGGTTCCAAAAGGTCCTGATGTTTGTTTAGTTTAATCAAAGCTGGAGAAAAAAGAGTTTGC
Organism: Leuresthes tenuis; assembly: GCF_036924035.1. Lineage (NCBI taxonomy): Eukaryota > Metazoa > Chordata > Actinopteri > Atheriniformes > Atherinopsidae > Leuresthes > Leuresthes tenuis. The sequence continues at coordinate 820,627 of NW_027325358.1, read as the reverse complement.
TGGTCTTTAAGTAGAGGTTTCTGTGAAGCTGCCCTCACAGCAGCCGAAGCAACAACTCCTCCACATTTTTTATCTAAAGAGATGAAGCAGCTTTATTCCTTTATTTCACTTCTTGTGTGTCTCTCCCTCTGAGCTCTAACTTCTGCTTTCTGAACAGATGAATGCAGCTTTCAGGGTTAACCCTTTAGGCGCCTCCAAACTGAATAAAACGGGCTGAAAGTCCCACAGAATGAATCCGGTCTCTTCTCTCCACAGAATGACGTTTTATCTGAATTATCCTCTTTAAGGTGACTTCCTGTTCAAAATGTTCCAGTAAACTGATGAAGGGAATGAAATAAAACCAGATTTTCCCTCGGTGACGGATCGAAGGACAGGGACGGCAATCCAAGGCGTTGATGTCATCAGTGATGTCACTGCATGCAAATTAGGTGAATAAATTTACTACCTTTGGGTCACACTCAGTGTTTTTCCCATTCAAAGTTTCCCTTTTATCTCTGGCCGTTTTAAGCTGCATCCTTTTCTTCATGAAAGCACTTAAAGGGTCAAACTATCCCCACAGAATCCTGCAGCTGTCAGTAAAATGAATCTGTGTGGGAGCCCTGCACATTTAGCCATGAAAGGCGCCGGTATCTGAGCCTCCAGAGCAGCTTCAGGCCTGGGAATGAGCATAACAAGGGTCAAAACAGGTCAGAAGCATAGCTTTAGGGTTCACACACTTGCTGTGCTGCAGAAAAGAAGATGACCCACATTCCAGGATGTGTTGAACTGTATTAGCTGAAGACGCCTGAACTCTTCCCTCTCTTAAAGCTGTTTGTGAGGAGGCAGCTGCTCAGAAACTTAGTTTAGCAGCAAAAAAAGTTACTTTGAGCTTGAAGGCCTTCTCTGGAGCTTCCATGTTCAAACTGTCCTTCAGCTGCAGTTTTTATTGAACAAACCCAGGAGGAAACAGCATTTGTTTGGGACTATTTCCAGCAGCGGATGAATCTTTTCAGCCTTTGAACTCCTTCTGTTTTATCCTCACAGGTGCTTTTTGATCACAGGCTTCACTTTGTGTTGCAGCTGCTGCTTTTCTGTTTGCATTTTGCCAAATTTGACCCGTGGGTTTGTTGTTCTGTTGGTGTCTTAATGCCTGAACCTGCTGTTTTATTATCACCGAGTGTGACGTGTTGCTGTCAATAAACAGAAGAAAGAACCACTGTGTCCGCTGTGAGCTTCATTATTATCATAAACTTTATTTTTACAACAGCAGCAGCTTTAAATCACTCTGAAGTCTGTTCAGGAAATGAAGAAATTAAAGAGATGACATCACACACTCAGCGCCATGAGGAGTTCCAACGACCTGTAGGGCAACAGGAAGTGAGGTCACAATGACCTCTGAGCTGGAACATCTGATCTGCTCCAGCTCCACTAAAAGCCTCCAAAGCTTCATCCTGCAGCAAGAGAATGATCCAAAGATCCTGCTGAGCAGCACCAGAGTTTCTCAGAGCTGAAACATGGCCGAGCCGTCAGCTGGTTCAGATCCAGCAGCTGGTTCAGATCCACCAGCTGAGCTTCTGTTGAAGGATCTGCTTTAATGCAGCCTCCATCACTCAGTCCCACATGATGGAGGCTCTGTGAGTCTGTGGTGGTTAACAGGACTAAACAGCTGGTTCTTCTCTGGTTCTACTCTGGTTCTACTCTGGTCCTACTCTGGTCCTACTCTGGTCCTACTCTGGTTCTTCTCTGGTTCTTCTCTGGTTCTTCTCTGGTTCTTCTCTGGTTCTTCTCTGGTTCTTCTCTGGCAGCAGCAGGTATCCATGTGCTTTTTCCCACCACCTTTTTAATAATCTGACATTAATCTTCTTCTCTGACGGATTAAACGACTTTGGGGAATCTTCTGCAGAACCTTTTTGCTGAAGGTCTTTAATCTTGTGGGTTGGTCTGGCAGATGATCAGAGGCGAGGTGTTCCTGCTGAGCATACTGGGACCGGGGCTGAAGAACGGGTGGAGTTCCTCGGTGAAGCAGCAGCCGGTGAAGGAGTAGAGCAGCGCTGCAGCATCCGGATCATAGAAGGAGACCCGGGCCTGCCGGTGGTCCACGAACACGCCCACCTTCTGCGGCGCAGAGCGCAGCTGCAGGCGGGTCGCTGTGTCCCCATGAGCCTTGTACGAGTTTCCATTGGTCAGACCCAGAGTCCAGAAACCGAACTTTGGGCTCAGGGTGAGGTCCCCCTTCCTGCTGCTGGAGGCTCCGGCCACTCCTAAAGTCCACTTGGTCTTTCCTGCGACCTGAACCTCAAAGTAAGAGCTGCCTGAGGAGCAGCTCGGCCTTCCTAAGACACTGAGCGCGGTGGAGAATCTCTGGGGGGTGTCTGGCAGCTTCTTCTTCTTGTCCCCGTGTTTCACCTGTTTCCCGTCCTCAGACAGGAGGAGTTTCCGGTGGGCCGTGTCCGGGTCCAGAGTCACGTCCACCTCACACCGCCGGACCCTCTTCAGCTCAGCCTCAAACAGCTTCTTCATCCTCTTATTGAGCTCCTCCTGCAGCTGAGCCGCAGCCCTCACCGCAGCCCCCCCATGTGATGCCCGGACGCTGACCGCGGTCCAGTCCCTGGTGGGTGGAGCAGCCTGCAGGGAGGAGCAGCTTTGGAGCAGGTGGAGGGGGTCCTCAGAGCGTGAGAGCTGCTCCACCTCAGAGCTCCTCTTCATCAGCTCAGAGACTTCCTGCTCCAGGTCTCTGATGAAGCCTTCAGCCTGTTTCCCTGCAGCTTCCTGCTGGTCCTCCACCTCCTTTATGAGCTCCTTCAGGCCTCTCTCAGCAGACTCCTTCAGAGCAGTGAAGACCTGAACACCTTCTGCTTTCTCTCTGTCTGCAGCAGCTTCACCGATCTTCACCGACTCTTTGATCTCCTGAATCTTCACTCGTCTCCTCTGGATCATCTGCTGGATTCCAGCCTCTGTCTTCCCCAGCTCTGCCTTCTCTCCTTCATATCCTTCTGTCAGAGGAACACAGTCATGAGTCTTGTGGTCTAAAACAGAGCAGAGGCAGCAGATACATGTGTGGTCGGTCCTACAGAACAGCTCCAGAGGTTTATCGTGCTGCAGACACATCCTGTCCTCCAGGTTCTCCACAGGCTCCATCAGCTGATGTCTCCTCAGGCGTGAAGCTGTCAGATGAGGCTCCAGGTGAGTCTCGCAGTAGGAGGCCAAGCACACCAGGCAGGACTTCCGGGCCGTCAGTTTGGGTCCAGTGCAGACGTCACAGGGAACTTCTCCTGGTTCGGCAGCTTGTGGCTCTGAGCTGCTGGCTTTCTGCTGAGCTTCACGTCTGAACTCAGCAAGCAGCTCACTGATGAAGGTGTTGACCTGCAGCTCGGGTCTAGTGTTGAACACCTTTTTACACACGGGACACTGGCTGCTGCCGTCCCAGTGCTGAGCGATGCAGCTCTGGCAGAAGTTGTGTCCACATGCTGTGCTGACGGGATCAGAGAACACATCCAGACAGATGGAGCACAGGAAGTGCTCCTCAGGTCGCTGCTTTCTGCCAGCAGACATGTCTGTGGGCTGCCTGGGAGAAAGGAAACGGCTGTGCTGAATATATCATAAAACTGCAGCTTCTAATGTTTCCCTGCAGCAACACACCTGATCAGACCCTCGCCTCATTGGCTGATCTGTGCAGAACATTTTGAAGAGATCCATTTAATCTGAGTCAGGTTTACAAATTAAATACTAGAAAAAGTTAATCAGCTACTAACCTGAGCAAAGTCTGCTGTGATCAACAAGACATTTATTTACAACAACAGCGGTGATTAAACTCTGACAACTTATAAAAATATGATATAATAATATAACTTATAAAAATTACCTTTAATATCCGCATTTAATCCAAATAAAGCACGAGCACAACTTACTTTGTTCTCAGGACTTTATGGGACACGGACGCTGTGACGTACCAACAGGAAGTTCAAGGCGCTTGATCGTCACGTGATCTACAGATCCCTGACGTCATTGGCGGGAAATTTGAATGAACGCAAACATAAACGTAAAAAAACACCATAAATCAGCATAATTTAGAACTGATAACGACTGTTTGGTCAGTCTGGAGTTATCTTGGTTAATAGCATGTTTCCGGTTTATACATTTTAGTGGCATTAAAAATAAATCAAAAGTTTACTTTGATGACCAGATGTCCGCTTTGTGCGGGACTGTCACGCGCTTTAAATCCTTTCACGCTGTCCCGCATTGTTATTGACAGACTCCAGTTTTAAAATGCGTGTTTTATAATCTGCATTCATCAAATGTCTGTTCGGAGAAAGCATCAGGCCGTCATCAGGGGGCGGGGCGTGTGAGCACGTCAATCAAACGGGAGCGCGGACGCAGGTTAAAGGCGCGCCCAGCAACAGAAAACAATGCAGACCAGGTCAGCTCCATGCCGACTAAGTTTTCTTGGGACAACTTGGGAAAGTTGCATTTAAAAAGATATATTTGTTTTTATTTGCAGTCTGCTGTGAGCTGCTGAATCAATGATGGCGAAACATAGCAAAGTTACAAGCTAAGGGGCAGAGCAGATTCATTTTTAGAGTTATTCAGACTGCATCGATGCATCGGTCCCACATTGAATTGGAATCTGGTCACCCTACTATTATATTGAAAGTGAAAGTGGTTCAAATACAGATTGTAGTAATGCCTGCAGTTTATTGCAGGGGTGTAACTTTGCATTAGGACCATAGGGACGAGTCTCCACCAAAGTTTGGGAAAGACAGAGTTGACCCTTATTTTTGATAATATTCTAATCGAACTTTTTTTTTTTACATAATGCATTGAATATAATATTGAATATAATAATAATATATTGAATATAATATTTTCATCCGTAGTATTAAGCATTTGTAGAGAACTGTTTTTCCGACCTGCCGTCTCGTCGCAGTACTCTGTGTAACCTGCATGGCAACAAGGTTAGAAATGCTGCCGTTTGATTGGCTGAAGGTCAGCGTCAGCCAATCAGTGCGCTCTGTGGCAGAGTTGCTGTAAAACGCTGGATTGGCGGTAAAATATCAGATTGACTGTTGCAGACAGGCTAGACGCCACGAAATCATGAAAGTAAATCCTCACATTAATATTTCGTTTGGTCTCAACATTTTTGCTGTGCTTCTGCTTTGTAAAAAGAAAATGTCACTGAAAAAGAAGTTATTCCAGTTTTAGCTAACTACCCGCGCTATGCTAGCCTGGAGGCTAACATAGAGACTCATTACGGAAAAGTGTTATTAAGGTGTGAATATAATGTAGTTTTATTTTACATGAGCATCTTTTATCAGGACTTTATTTTCTAATTACAAACACAGTTGGTTCCATAAAGCCTAAATCTTGGCTATGCCCGTAATATTCAAACGTTTTTTGTAATAAGTTGAAAAGTGTAAAGCATTTAGTGTCATATAAGGTGTACATTTTATTCAGTGTTCATTATTTATCTTTCAGGAAACAGATGCAGGTTGTGGAAGCAGCAGCTTCAGTTGATCAAGGATTTTCTTGGTCGTGTCCCCACCAAAACCAAACTTACGCTTAATCTCCCTGATAACCGTGGGCTGGCCGACTAATATAAGAACTTTTACTTTTAGAGGTGACACAGTGAGACCAACAAGTGTGTTCTGCGCTGAGTTCCTTCATCTTTCTGATGGAAAGTACAACATCTGTCCAACATCTGTCCACCAGGCTGTTCCCAAAACTCCTCAAATGTCACAAACTTATTGTGTTCATGTTTATTTCAACTTATAAAATCTCAGATGTCAGGAAGACGACTCAGCACCCTGGTGTGATTTGTTGTAGTGAAATAAACTGCGTTCACTCTGATGGAGACGCTTTCCTTCGCCTGCTTTCCTTCGCCTGCTTTCCTTCGCCTGCTTTCCTTCGCCCGCTTTCATTCGCCCGCTTTCCTTCGCCCGCTTTCCTTCGCCCGCTTTCCTTCGCCCGCTTTCCTTCGCCCGCTTTCCTTCGCCCGCTTTCCTTCGCCCGCTTTCCTTCGCCCGCTTTCCTTCGCCCGCTTTCATTCGCCCGCTTTCCTTCGCCCGCTTTCCTTCGCCCGCTTTCCTTCGCCCGCTTTCCTTCGCCCGCTTTCATTCGCCCGCTTTCATTCGCCCGCTTTCCTTCGCCCGCTTTCATTCGCCCGCTTTCATTCGCCTGCTTTCCTTCGCCTGCTTTCATTCGCCTGCTTTCCTTCGCCTGCTTTCATTCGCCTGCTTTCCTTCGCCTGCTTTCCTTCGCCTGCTTTCCTTCGCCCGCTTTCCTTCGCCCGCTTTCCTTCGCCCGCTTTCATTCGCCCGCTTTCCTTCGCCCGCTTTCCTTCGCCCGCTTTCCTTCGCCCGCTTTCCTTCGCCCGCTTTCATTCGCCCGCTTTCCTTCGCCCGCTTTCATTCGCCCGCTTTCCTTCGCCCGCTTTCATTCGCCTGCTTTCATTCGCCTGCTTTCATTCGCCTGCTTTCCTTCGCCTGCTTTCATTCGCCTGCTTTCCTTCGCCTGCTTTCATTCGCCTGCTTTCCTTCGCCTGCTTTCATTCGCCTGCTTTCCTTCGCCTGCTTTCATTCGCCTGCTTTCCTTCGCCTGCTTTCCTTCGCCTGCTTTCATTCGCCTGCTTTCCTTCGCCTGCTTTCATTCGCCTGCTTTCCTTCGCCTGCTTTCATTCGCCTGCTTTCATTCGCCTGCTTTCATTCGCCTGCTTTCCTTCGCCTGCTTTCCTTCGCCTGCTTTCCTTCGCCTGCTTTCCTTCGCCTGCTTTCCTTCGCCTGCTTTTGTCTTTGAGCTCAGTCGCCTTCAGGATCAGCGACTTGGACAAAGACGGCTTCATATCCAACGGGGAGCTGTTCCAGGTCCTGGAGATGATGGAAACAACCTGAAGGAGTCGCCGCTGCAGCAGGTCGGAGGAGGAGGACCGGTGCATAAAAAGATGGCGTTCTGACAGCTGCTCCTCGCGCCGCCTTCTGATTGGCCGGAGCCTCTCTGCGTCACTCGGGCGCAGCTGGAAGCAGAATCCCACCAGCTGATTCTTTCTGTCTGCTGTGGATCAGAACCGGAGTAAGAGCAGAAAGCTTCGGCACATTCAGTTCTGTTCTGACCCGTGAGGATGGTTTAAAGTGTTCAGAATAATTAGAACAAGCCCGAGATCAACATGAACGTTTGTCTTTATGTCAGTGAAGCTGGTCGTCTGGTTACGGGCAGAACCGAAGCAGAACCGGAGCAGAACCGAAGCAGAACCGGAGCAGAACCGAAGCAGAACCGGAGCAGAACCGAAGCAGAACCGGACTGAGGTCACCAGCAGGAGACGCTTTGCTTCACCGCGTCAGAACCAGAAAGAAGCTTCAGACTGGACTTCAGTTTGTTGGAGAGCTTTTATTTCAGAGCAGATGCACTGATGTGCGGGTCAGTGACCTCAGCCACCTGTGCAGGTAAAGCGGAGCGGTTCAGCACGGAGGATGGGGGCGGAGCCTGTGGTTCTGAGCCTGAACCGCCACAGAAGTGTTGAACTGTTCCTTTAAAGCTCACTAAGATTAAAAACAGGTCGGCTCAGAGTCCCGCAGGTGAGCTTCAGCGGGTTCTGCTGCTCCCGGGTCGGTCCGTCACGTCGGAGCCCGGACGTTCTGTGCGGCCTGCAGCCGGCGCCGCCTCCTCGCCATCGCCTGCTGCTTTTTCAGCTCGATCTCAGCCGCCGAACATTTCCCCACACCTGCAGAGGAAGTGACCCGAAGAAGCTTTTAAAGGAGATTTTCTGTCTCAAATTGTCCCAAAAGATGCTTTTACACGTTTGTTTGCTAAATTCTCCATTTTCTTAAAGCAAAACTAGCGCCAGAATTAAACTTTCTGTGAATGTAGCGAGTCAAACGTTCCTTTTAAAAGCTGAATTCATTTAGATTCTAGTTTCTTCCAGGATTTCATCAACCGGGCCGTGGCAGAGACTTTGTAACCGTAACCCCAGAGACCGTAACCCCAGAGACCCGGGTGTAGAAACCCCCCGATAACAACCAGCTCTGAGCTCACAGAGCTGGGTGTAAAAACCGGACTTCTCCTTTAAGGTTCCAGGAGCTTAAAAGGTTCCTGGAGCTTAAAAGGTTCCTGGAACTTAAAAGGTTCCTGGAACTTAAACGGTTCCTGGAACTTAAACGGTTCCAGGAACTTTAAAGGTTCCAGGAACTTTAAAGGTTCCAGGAACTTTAAAGGTTCCAGGAACTTTAAAGGTTCCAGGAACTTTAAAGGTTCCAGGAACTTTAAAGGTTCCAGGAACTTTAAAGGTTCCAGGAACTTTAAAGGTTCCAGGAACTTTAAAGGTTCCAGGAACTTAAAGGTTCCAGGAGCTTTAAAGGTTCCTGGACCTTAAAAGGTTCCTGGAGCTTTAAGGTTCCCTCCAAAGATGACAGTTCTGGTATTTCACCTTCTCTGGTTCGTCTCCGATCTGTGGCGCTGTTCTTACCTTCGCTGGTTTCCATGGAGACAGGGTTGTTTGGCTTCTTGAAGGTGAAGCGCTGCGGCGGTGGCGCTGCTGACCGGCCGCTGCTCGGCTGGAGATTCCTGCATGCTGATCCTGACCAAGTGTTTGTTTGTGTGGATCCGAACACCTGCTTCACCTGAGCAGTGACACCGGGGGCCGGGCCGGTCGGACCGGAGGCGGCGGCCGGCGCCTGCGTCCGGTTGTCGCAGGTTCTGTGGGTCGGCTGCAGAGGCGCCCTCTGGCTGGAGGCACCAGGAGTCTGTTTGGTGGAGACGGTACTCACAGTCTGGACCTGGTTCTCCAGGTCCTCACACATTTCACACAGCAGGTCGTCGTCGGCCGGGTCGTCCCAGATCGGGTCCGATGAGAAGAAAGAGTCCAGGTCGTCATCCAGGAAGTCGACGACAGACGAAACCACGTCCGGTTCCTTTGGAAAGCTCTGAGCAGCAGCAGGACTCCTCTGCGGTTCTGGTTTCACCGGGTTTGACTGAGACATTGGCCCGGTCCGCTGAGGTCCGATCCCAGCAGAGAAGCAGTTTGTCCTCGTGTACGTCTGGGTTCTTCTCTCTGAGAAGTCCGAGCCCGGCTGCAGTCGGAACGTCGCTCTCGGCCTCACGTTTTCCTGCTCGGTTCTGGATCCGACCTGAACAGCGGCGCTGACCGGAGCGGCTGTTTCCCTCCGACTCAGCTGACCGGCTGGTTTCTGGGTCGAGCAGAGCTTCGGCACCATGAAGTTCTGTGGATTCTGAGTGATCTCCAGCACCAAAGAGTCATTCAGCAGGTCGTCGTCTTCCCAGTCGTCCTCGAAGGCAGCGGCAGAACTCGGGCCGTGGCTGGACGGTTTCCCATGAGCCTCTCTGGGAGCTGAGGGGGGCGCAGCTTTAACTTGAGTCGGCTGACTCAAGGTCCGGCTCAGGGGCTGCGTCGGCCCATCGAACAGGAAGTCCAAGTCATCCTGCAGCTGCAGGTCCAGATGAGGGTCGGCCCGGGCCTCCGGGCCCGCAGCCGGCCCAGGGTCTCCAGGAGGTGAGGACGGGAGCTGGTTCTGAAGCTCCTCGTCGTCATCCTGATGAAACATGTTGAAGTCGAACTGTTTGGCGAGCCTCAGCAGGTCGTCCACCCCGGTGGGCCTGATGGAACAAAACAGAACATGAGCTCAGGTTAGAGTCTCGCTCGGGTCCGACTGCAGAACCACTCCAGAACTGGAACACGTGCAACACATCCTCAGGCGCCACCTAGAACACCTAGAACTATATAAAACATCTGTCCCAGAATGGTTGAACCGGGACATGAAACATCTGTCCCAGAACACTTCGGTTCCTGCTACTTTAGGTTGAACCGGGACATGAAACATCTGTCCCAGAACACTTGGGTTCCTGCTACTTTTGGTTGAACCGGGACATGAAACATCTGTCCCAGAACACTTGGGTTCCTGCTACTTTTGGTTGAACCGGGACATGAAACATCTGTCCCAGAACACTTGGGTTCCTGCTACTTTTGGTTGAACCGGGACATGAAACATCTGTCCCAGAACACTTCGGTTCCTGCTGCTTTAGGTTGAACCGGGACATGAAACATCTGTCCCAGAATGGTTGAACCGGGACATAAAACATCTGTCCCAGAACACTTCGGTTCCCGCTACTTTTGGTTGAACCGGGACATGAAACATCTGTCCCAGAACACTTCGGTTCCTGCTACTTTTGGTTGAACCGGGACATGAAACATCTGTCCCAGAACACTTGGGTTCCTGCTACTTTTGGTTGAACCGGGACATGAAACATCTGTCCCAGAACACTTCGGTTCCTGCTACTTTTGGTTGAACCGGGACATGAAACATCTGTCCCAGAATGGTTGAACCGGGACATAAAACATCTGTCCCAGAATGGTTCGGTTCCTATTACTTTTGGTTGAACCGGGACATGAAACATCTGTCCCAGAATGGTTGAACCGGGACATAAAACATCTGTCCCAGAATGGTTCGGTTCCTATTACTTTTGGTTGAACCGGGACATGAAACATCTGTCCCAGAACACTTCGGTTCCTGCTACTTTTGGTTGAACCGGGACATGAAACATCTGTCCCAGAATGGTTGAACCGGGACATGAAACATCTGTCCCAGAACACTTCGGTTCCTGCTACTTTTGGTTGAACCGGGACATAAAACATCTGTCCCAGAACACTTCGGTTCCTGCTACTTTTGGTTGAACCGGGACATGAAACATCTGTCCCAGAACACTTCGGTTCCTGCTACTGTTGGTTGAACCGGGACATGAAACATCTGTCCCAGAACACTTCGGTTCCTGCTGCTTTAGGTTGAACCAGGACATGAAACATCTGTCCCAGAACATAAAACATCTGTCCCAGAACACTTCGGTTCCTGCTACTGTTGGTTGAACCGGGACATGAAACATCTGTCCCAGAACACTTCGGTTCCTGCTACTTTTGGTTGAACCGGGACATAAAACATCTGTCCCAGAACACTTCGGTTCCTGCTACTTTTGGTTGAACCGGGACATGAAACATCTGTCCCAGAACACTTCGGTTCCTGCTACTTTTGGTTGAACCGGGACATAAAACATCTGTCCCAGAACACTTGGGTTCCCGCTACTTTTGGTTGAACCGGGACATGAAACATCTGTCCCAGAACACTTCGGTTCCTGCTACTTTTGGTTGAACCGGGACATAAAACATCTGTCCCAGAACACTTCGGTTCCTGCTACTTTTGGTTGAACCGGGACATAAAACATTTGTCCCAGAACACTTCGGTTCCTGCTGCTTTAGGTTGAACCGGGACATGAAACATCTGTCCCAGAACACTTGGGTTCCTGCTACTGTTGGTTGAACCGGGACATGAAACATCTGTCCCAGAACACTTCGGTTCCCGCTACTTTTGGTTGAACCGGGACATGAAACATCTGTCCCAGAACACTTGGGTTCCTGCTACTGTTGGTTGAACCGGGACATGAAACATCTGTCCCAGAACACTTCGGTTCCTGCTACTGTTGGTTGAACCGGGACATGAAACATCTGTCCCAGAACACTTCGGTTCCTGCTGCTTTAGGTTGAACCAGGACATGAAACATCTGTCCCAGAACATAAAACATCTGTCCCAGAACACTTGGGTTCCTGCTGCTTTTGGTTGAACCGGGACATGAAACATCTGTCCCAGAACACTTGGGTTCCTGCTACTTTTGGTTGAACCGGGACATGAAACATCTGTCCCAGAACACTTCGGTTCCTGCTACTTTTGGTTGAACCGGGACATGAAACATCTGTCCCAGAACACTTCGGTTCCTGCTGCTTTTGGTTGAACCGGGACATGAAACATCTGTCCCAGAACACTTCGGTTCCTGCTACTTTTGGTTGAACCGGGACATGAAACATCTGTCCCAGAACACTTCGGTTCCTATTACTTTTGGTTGAACCGGGACATGAAACATCTGTCCCAGAACATGAAACATCTGTCCCAGAACACTTCGGTTCCTGCTGCTTTTGGTTGAACCGGGACATGAAACATCTGTCCCAGAACACTTCGGTTCCTGCTACTTTTGGTTGAACCGGGACATGAAACATCTGTCCCAGAAGAACCAAACCTCCCAGCTGGCCCGGTTCTGCGGGTCTGAACCCACCTCGGGGACTTCTTCTTGGCTCTGGGAGCCTGCACATCTGGGGTGCAGGGGATGGTGGCGCTGTCTCCGATCCACTGCTGCAGGGTCGGTTCTGATGCCTGCGGCCTGCCGTGCTGCACAGAGAAGATGCTGCAGATCAACACCTGAGGCTTTCTCACTGGATCCGTGCACGCTCACAAACGTGCACGCTCACAAACGGGTGTTAACTGACCTTTGGAGCGATCCTGCTGACAATCTCTGAGATGTTCACGACTCCAGCGGCGTGCTTTTTGCCTTTTTTCCCTGAAGGCAACAACACAGTGAGCCTCAACACGCCAGCACGGAGCAGAGCTACAGCCTGACAGCTTACCGGGTCTGCGGGGCGACGGCGAGGTGGCGTCCCAGATGATGTCCTGCTGGAAGTCCGAGTCGGTGTGAGGAGACTCGGCGCTGAAAACACCTGCTGCTTTGGACCTGGCAATTCTGGTGGGACTCTTAAATTCTGCACAAGAGGAGACACAAACTCACCAACTGTAGAACAAGCTGTAAAAGCCCAAATATTTGGGTTTAATGTTCCGACGGTTCTGCACTGAAGGACACAAGTGGACCCCCACTGAGCCGCTCTTTATGAAGCGGACTTATGCCGAAGTGTGAAGCCTTAAAAACGCATTCATTCACCTAAAAATAGCCGAAGCGTTTGTTCATTTTTCAGTGAAACCCAAAATGTACCAAATGGTACTTTCTGCGTCACCCTGTGAAAACACGGTTGATGAACTTCATCTCCGCCGAACTTCGGTGTAAATTCTTTGATAAAATGAAGATTATTTGATAAAAATCTAAAATTGACAGGAGGCTCGGTTCGGTTCGGTCCCAGCGGACAGACAGCATCTCCGGCCCGCTAAAATAACCCGCTCCTGACCTGCTCGCTGGCTCCGCGGAGACGCCACCTCGGCCGGGACCGCCTGAGTCAGCCTGAGGCTCCGGCTCAGGCGGTTCGTCCTCGCTGGTTTGACCGTCTGTGGCTCCAGCGGGGAAGGGTCGAAGATACTCCGGCCACCGTTCATGGTACACGGCCGAACCTCGGACAGATTCTGGCTGTTCTCACTGAACTGTTCTCAGTTATTTACACTTTATTTGACTGAAAACTGACAGTCAGCAGGAGCGATTTTGAACGTCCCGCCATCTTTCCTTCTTCCCAGAGTTCTTTTCGGTGTTGCGTTCAAAGACAACAAAGCTGTGCGAAAAATGTGTTTCTGCGAAATGTTTTGTTGTTGTTATCTTTTATGTTTAAATACTGAAATATGGTATTAAAAAAAACACAGTTTGGAGTTATGACTAAATCTTTGCAGCTGTTGAATAAATTGATGAATAAAATGGAAAAAATGGTCCTGGTTGAATGTTAGATTTTAATTATGTAACTCAGTTCCCACAGAATTTCAAACTGCTTTATATGAAGACTTTTAGTTGTAATTCACTAAATAATTAGATTGATTTTGATGAGAAATAGAAATGCATAGAAGAGTAGTTAAACACAAAATAGAATTCATGAAGAAGTGAAATTGATATATTATGTGAAAGTAGAGAAATAAAGAATAGTTTTTATGTAATTCCGGATGTTTCCAGCAGAGGGAAGCATCGTGAAATCTGACTTTCAGGCTTAATTTTTGGGTGTATTCTGTTCAGAGGCTAATAAGTACAAATAAATGTCCTAAATTAAATCTTTTAGCTGGAAGTCACCGTAAAGATCCCAGAATACGATGGATTCCAGGCCAATGCTGATGAGCTTTTAGGATGAATGCACCTCGGCTCGCTCTGAAAGTCAGGCCAGTCTCCACCAGGGCTGCCCCTCGGCACCGGTCCTGTTGGACAGGATCTGGAGGTGTCGTCGGGGGAGGAGGGCGTCAGGGTTCAGCTCTGCTTTCTGCAGATGATGTGGTTCTGTTGGCCTCTTCGGGCCGTGACCTTCAGTTCACAGCAGCCGGGATGAAGCTCAGCTCCTCCAGATCTGAGACCCGGTTCTGGTCCAGAAAAAGGTGGAGCGCTCCCTGCAGGAGTCGTTCATCAGATGGTTTAATTTGTGTTTTCACTCCCTGTCAGTCGCTGTAATTAATCAGCAGTTGGTCTTTAGCCGACCTTCAGCCCAACAGCTGATGAACGACTTCCTGTCCGCCAGGCGACCCGCGCTGCCGCCACAGTGTTTCATTAAAGACGAGGAGGCGTGGGTGATGGATCAGCAGGTCGCAGGTTCTGACCCGGATAACCAGATGGATGTCTCCCTGGATCCAGTTTGTTTGGATGAACCCGGTTACCCCGGTTACCTGCTGCAGCCTGTCGGGCTCACGATGGAGAAAAGTTCTGGGAAAAAAACAGCCAATCAGAACCTTTCCTGGTGGTTTTAAACCCAACATGCAGGTCCAAACCGTGTCAGACACATGGCTGCAGATCACTGAATTTAACTCAGTTCAGCTTCAAATGGAAACGAAACATCCGTCAGAACCTCAGTACATTCTGAACATGCAGAACTCTGTGTGGTTTGATTCTGTTTCTTGTTGTTCTGTTCAGCGCTTTGTTTAGTTTCCTGTTTTATTTTGAAAGGCAGCTTCCTGTTAGCTGATGATGTCACTATTTAACCTCCTTGTTGATTCCAGTCTTTGTTTTCAGTCTGGTTCTGGTTTCCAGTCTGGTTCTGTTCATTACAAAGTGATCAAACTTCCATGAGTCAGAGACAAAGTTAGCTGTCAAACTGCAGCAGCAGCTTCCTCTGACAGGTTCTGCAGGACAGGAAGACGCTCGCTGAGCCACATTCATGCATTTGGATTTAGGACAAATACCTGATCATCAAACTGACTGAATGTGGGCCTGAATCCTTCAGATAAAGATAATAATTTATAACATAAAACAAGACTAACAATTAACTTTAATGATGCAAAACTGTTCAGAAGTTCTGATCAGCTTCATTTCTTTATATTTCTACATAAAAACAGGAAGCAGCTGCAGAGATTCACTGAAACATGTTCAAACATGAACATAAACCCAGAATCTGAGGCAGAAACAGAGTTTTTCTCAGTTCTCAGCAGCTTTAAAGTGAATCTCTGGTCTGAGCTCCTTTATTCTCCAACACAGCCTGAACCCTCTGAGACCAGCTTTCTGTCATTTCTTTAAGGAGTCTTCAGGAATAGTTCTCCAGGCTTCTTGAAGGACATCCCAAAGCTCTTCTTTGGATGTGGGCTGCCTTTTGTTCCTTTTGTTGCAGCTGTCATGGAGTCTTTATACTAACTTAGATGTTTCAAGGCTGTGAAGTAACACTCTGTCCCAGCAGCAGAGGGGAGGAGATGAAGACAACAGCTCTTTGCTCTGCTGCTAAAGGAAGCTCCAGGTGGAGGTGCACTTGGAGGAAACTGCAGGTGACCCTGAGTGGATGCCGGATATCAAACACTCTGACGCTTGGATCATGTGACCAAAGCTCTCGGCCATTCTGTTAATCTTTATCAACAAATCAGACGGTAGATGCTGTGATGACCTTTGACCTCTCCGAGCTGTGGTTGTGCTAGCTGTGTTAGCATCCAGGTCTCACCAGGTGAGTGTTCACACCTGTCCTGCTGCAGACAAAGTTCCTTCTTTCGAAATCCAGATGTTAACAGATGTCGTACTTCTATTTAGCTCATAACAGCAGTAACTCCTTAGAAGTTGGTGTACGTCATCTTCATTAGCTAAGCTGTTAGCATTAGCTGCTGCTAAAGGAGGAAATAAATCAGTAAATAAACCATGAGGAGTTATTTCATTAGCTAAGCTGTTAGCGTTAGCTGCTGCTAAAGGAAGAAATGAATCAGTAAATAAACCATGAGGAGTTATTTCATTAGCTAAGCTGTTAGCGTTAGCTGCTGCTAAAGGAAGAAATAAATCAGTAAATAAACCATGAGGAGTTATTTCATTAGCTAAGCTGTTAGCGTTAGCTGCTGCTAAAGGAGGAAATAAATCAGTAAATAAACAATGAGGAGTTATTTCATTAGCTAAGCTGTTACCGTTAGCTGCTGCTAAAGGAAGAAATGAATCAGTAAATAAACCATGAGGAGTTATTTCATTAGCTAAGCTGTTAGCATTAGCTGCTGCTAAAGGAAGAAATAAATCAGTAAATAAACCATGAGGAGTTATTTCATTAGCTAAGCTGTTAGCGTTAGCTGCTGCTAAAGGAGGAAATAAATCAGTAAATAAACCATGCGGAGTTATTTCATTAGCTAAGCTGTTAGCGTTAGCTGCTACTAAAGGAAGAAATAAATCAGTAAATAAACCATGAGGAGTTATTTCATTAGCTAAGCTGTTAGCATTAGCTGCTGCTAAAGGAGGAAATAAATCAGTAAATAAACCATGAGGAGTTACTTCATTAGCTAAGCTGTTAGCTAAGCTGTTAGCGTTAGCTGCTGCTAAAGGAAGAAATAAATCAATAAATAAACCATGAGGAGTTATTTCATTAGCTAAGCTGTTAGCGTTAGCTGCTGCTAAAGGAAGAAATAAATCAGTAAATAAACCATGAGGAGTTATTTCATTAGCTAAGCTGTTAGCATTAGCTGCTGCTAAAGGAAGAAATAAATCAGTAAATAAACCATGAGGAGTTACTTCATTAGCTAAGCTGTTAGCTAAGCTGTTAGCGTTAGCTGCTGCTAAAGGAAGAAATAAATCAATAAATAAACCATGAGGAGTTATTTCATTAGCTAAGCTGTTAGCGTTAGCTGCTGCTAAAGGAAGAAATAAATCAGTAAATAAACCATGAGGAGTTATTTCATTAGCTAAGCTGTTAGCATTAGCTGCTGCTAAAGGAAGAAATAAATCAGTAAATAAACCATGAGGAGTTACTTCATTAGCTAAGCTGTTAGCTAAGCTGTTAGCGTTAGCTGCTGCTAAAGGAAAAAATAAATCAATAAATAAACCATGAGGAGTTACTTCATTAGCTAAGCTGTTAGCTAAGCTGTTAGCGTTAGCTGCTGCTAAAGGAAGAAATAAATCAGTAAATAAACCATGAGGAGTTATTTCATTAGCTAAGCTGTTAGCGTTAGCTGCTGCTAAAGGAAGAAATAAATCAGTAAATAAACCATGAGGAGTTACTTCATTAGCTAAGCTGTTAGCGTTAGCTGCTGCTAAAGGAAGAAATAAATCAGTAAATAAACCATGAGGAGTTATTTCATTAGCTAAGCTGTTAGCGTTAGCTGCTGCTAAAGGAAGAAATAAATCAGTAAATAAACCATGAGGAGTTATTTCATTAGCTAAGCTGTTAGCATTAGCTGCTGCTAAAGGAAGAAATAAATCAGTAAATAATAAACCATGAGGAGTTACTTCATTAGCTAAGCTGTTAGCTAAGCTGTTAGCGTTAGCTGCTGCTAAAGGAAAAAATAAATCAATAAATAAACCATGAGGAGTTACTTCATTAGCTAAGCTGTTAGCTAAGCTGTTAGCGTTAGCTGCTGCTAAAGGAAGAAATAAATCAGTAAATAAACCATGAGGAGTTATTTCATTAGCTAAGCTGTTAGCGATAGCTGCTGCTAAAGGAAGAAATAAATCAGTAAATAAACCATGAGGAGTTACTTCATTAGCTAAGCTGTTAGCGTTAGCTGCTGCTAAAGGAAGAAATAAATCAGTAAATAAACCATGAGGAGTTATTTCATTAGCTAAGCTGTTAGCGTTAGCTGCTGCTAAAGGAAGAAATAAATCAGTAAATAAACCATGAGGAGTTACTTCATTAGCTAAGCTGTTAGCTAAGCTGTTAGCGTTAGCTGCTGCTAAAGGAAGAAATAAATCAATAAATAAACCATGAGGAGTTATTTCATTAGCTAAGCTGTTAGCGTTAGCTGCTGCTAAAGGAAGAAATAAATCAGTAAATAAACCATGAGGAGTTATTTCATTAGCTAAGCTGTTAGCATTAGCTGCTGCTAAAGGAAGAAATAAATCAGTAAATAAACCATGAGGAGTTACTTCATTAGCTAAGCTGTTAGCTAAGCTGTTAGCGTTAGCTGCTGCTAAAGGAAAAAATAAATCAATAAATAAACCATGAGGAGTTACTTCATTAGCTAAGCTGTTAGCTAAGCTGTTAGCGTTAGCTGCTGCTAAAGGAAGAAATAAATCAGTAAATAAACCATGAGGAGTTATTTCATTAGCTAAGCTGTTAGCGTTAGCTGCTGCTAAAGGAAGAAATAAATCAGTAAATAAACCATGAGGAGTTACTTCATTAGCTAAGCTGTTAGCGTTAGCTGCTGCTAAAGGAAGAAATAAATCAGTAAATAAACCATGAGGAGTTATTTCATTAGCTAAGCTGTTAGCGTTAGCTGCTGCTAAAGGAAGAAATAAATCAGTAAATAAACCATGAGGAGTTATTTCATTAGCTAAGCTGTTAGCGTTAGCTGCTGCTAAAGGAAGAAATAAATCAGTAAATAAACGATGAGGAGTTATTTCATTAGCTAAGCTGTTAGCGTTAGCTGCTGCTAAAGTATAAATAAATCAGTAAATAAACCATGAGGAGTTATTTCATTAGCTAAGCCGTTAGCGTTAGCTGCTGCTAAAGTAAGAAATAAATCAGTAAATAAACCATGAGGAGTTATTTCATTAGCTAAGCTGTTAGCGTTAGCTGCTGCTAAAGGAAGAAATAAATCAGTAAATAAACCATGAGGAGTTATTTCATTAGCTAAGCTGTTAGCGTTAGCTGCTGCTAAAGGAGGAAATAAATCAGTAAATAAACCATGAGGAGTTATTTCATTAGCTAAGCTGTTAGCGTTAGCTGCTGCTAAGGGAAGAAATAAATCAGTAAATAAACCATGAGGAGTTATTTCGTTAGCTAAGCTGTTAGCGTTAGCTGCTGCTAAAGGAAGAAATAAATCAGTAAATAAACCATGAGGAGTTATTTCATTAGCTAAGCTGTTAGCGTTAGCTGCTGCTAAAGGAAGAAATAAATCAGTAAATAAACCATGAGGAGTTATTTCATTAGCTAAGCTGTTAGCGTTAGCTGCTGCTAAAGGAAGAAATAAATCAGTAAATAAACCATGAGGAGTTATTTCGTTAGCTAAGCTGTTAGCGTTAGCTGCTGCTAAAGGAAGAAATAAATCAAATAAACCATGAGGAGTTATTTCATTAGCTAAGCTGTTAGCGTTAGCTGCTGCTAAAGGAAGAAATAAATCAGTAAATAAACCATGAGGAGTTATTTCATTAGCTAAGCTGTTAGCGTTAGCTGCTGCTAAAGGAAGAAATAAATCAGTAAATAAACCATGAGGAGTTATTTCATTAGCTAAACTGTTAGCGTTAGCTGCTGCTAAAGGAAGAAATAAATCAGTAAATAAACCACGAGGAGTTATTTCATTAGCTAAGCTGTTAGCATTAGCTGCTGCTAAAGGAAGAAATAAATCAGTAAATAAACCATGAGGAGTTATTTCATTAGCTAAGCTGTTAGCATTAGCTGCTGCTAAAGGAAGAAATAAATCAGTAAATAAACCATGAGGAGTTATTTCATTAGCTAAGCTGTTAGCGTTAGCTGCTGCTAAAGGAAGAAATAAATCAGTAAATAAACCATGAGGAGTTATTTCATTAGCTAAGCTGTTAGCATTAGCTGCTGCTAAAGGAAGAAATAAATCAGTAAATAAACCATGAGGAGTTACTTCATTAGCTAAGCTGTTAGCTAAGCTGTTAGCGTTAGCTGCTGCTAAAGGAAAAAATAAATCAATAAATAAACCATGAGGAGTTATTTCTCAGATGCTTCCATTTCCCTGCTCTGAAGTTCAGGCTCTGAGAGTTGGAACTGATCCTCTTTGTGGCTCAGTTCCTTCAGTCCAGCGTTGAACTGGACCAAGTTGTTAAAACTGAGGGATGAAAAGTGTTTTAGAAGCACTTTTATAGGAGTAATATCTTTATGACTCTCTGACCATGTGTGTTTGCTCAGTTTTATTTCTGTTGTTTCCTCTTATCTGTCGGGGCTTGTGTTGCTCCTCCTGAGGACTCTTTGGTTTGATTTCCACCTTCCTTTGGATCTGGTCTACAGTAACAAACATTAAACTCCTCTCAGTGATGCAGCCCCCCCCCATCCACAGAGACTCTTCATGTCTGCATTTTTCAGCATCTGATCCTCTGATGGGCCCTCAGCAGCCGACTGATCCCACATTAAAAACACTTTAAAAACAGAGATGAAGGCAGAATCCCCTAAAGAGGGCAGTCAAACCCTGCCGCCTGTCAGTCAGATCAGTGCGAAACCCACGACTCGTTGTCCTGTTTCCTGCCTCACAAATAACCTGAAAAGGTTTCAGCAGAATCCTGCAGAATATGTGAGTCACTTCAACTCATAACTGTTTCTGAAAGGAAGACAAATGGTTTTTCTTTGTGTCTGTCGGCTCTGAAATGAGGTGCATCCAGGAAACTCCCAGAGGATTGGGAGAGCAGATCCATTGAGGGGGCCAAGTGGAGCGTGAGGGGGAACTAATCTCCCATTTAGGAGTTCAGAGCTGATTTACACAAATCGCCCCCTTTTCCCTCCTCAGCCAGATTCCAGAGCTCTGAGGGGGAGAAGCTGCTCAGCTGCTTGTTTCACACCGAACCGGACCGTCCACTGTCTGTTAGCTCTGTTTTCTGCTTTCATCCCCCAGAAACCACCAAAGACACCAAAACCATCACTTATCTTCACTTTCATTTGTTTTCATTTCTTCCGGGAAGGTCCCACTGAGACAAGATCTCTTCTTCCAGGGAGTTCTGGCCAAGAAGGCAGCAGAAGGCAAGATATCAGCAGAAAGGTTTCAGCTGCAGTGCGATGCAGGCATAAAACAGGTCCAAAGCAGCTGAAGCCAACATGTTCAGCTTCTGGGAGTAAAACTGAAACAGCAGCAGCTCTCCTTCAGCACAGTTCCTCAAACTCCTTTAAAAGATGTCAGCTGATGATATTTTAAAGCTCTTTTTGTTCAGTGAGGCTAAAGAAGAATGAAGGTGGGAATCCAAAGTTTGAACAAATTAACGTTTTACTTCAAATTAAAAACCGTTTCTCTTTATAAAAGAGCCGTAAAAGCTTGAGTTTGAGCCGTGTTCCTAACTCTGTGCCTGGATCTGAAGCCACCTTCATCTCCAGCTTCATCATTTCACAGATTTACATGTTTTAAGGTAAAAAAACGGGTCATTTCCTGTGTCTGTGGAGACAAGCTGTCCACTTAAACATCTTTTTATGTTTGTTTTGGCATTTCATCCACATAAAATGAGGTTTTGGTCATTGAATAAAACCTTTTGGGAAACTTTCTCACGGTGAAGATGTGAAGAAATAACTGAGTGTTACTGGAACGTCTGAGTTTGTGGCTTACAGTGGTCCAGCTCAGGCTCAGAGATCTGAGGGGTCAGAGGTCACGGGTTCCAGCTTCGGCTTGCTCCCTCGTCCTTTACACTGAAACTCCTCCAGATTCCCTGAATGCTTTAATGATATTCTGCTCTGTAGAGGCAGAAATATGCAGATCCCTTCCAGTCTTTCTCTGAGGAACATTGTTTTAAACACAAACTGGAGCTCCTCTGAACATCTTTGCTGCTCAGACTGTCATGGAGGCTGTTTTAGGACCAGATCAGGGTCAGGATCAGCCCATCATGGATGGAACCAAATCAGGTTTAAAATAACATTATTATTAATATTTTCCACCTCATCAGCAGCCCTAAATTCATCCACTGTTGTTTGGAATGTGTTCCCACCTGAAATGAAATTTTCACAAATTAAATATAGTTAATTAGACAAAACATGTTTATATAATTTAGTCTGTAATAACATAAGAATCAAACTTTTTCTGATTTAAAGTTGTAGATTAGAAATAAAGAGAGAAAGACATTTGTCCAGTTTCCCTTAAATCTGTGAAGCAAAAACCTTAAAAACAAACATGATGCATCCGTTTCCACGGATGGTTTGAACTCAGCTGTCACCAGAGGGGGCGCTGTGGGCTGCGCTGTTAGTGGCTGTAATTCAGTAGAAGAAGAGTTCTAACAGGAAACAAACCTGGAGGAGGAAAAAACAACAGCTGTGGTGGACATCAACCAGAGGAAAGTGGAGAGAACTCTTCTTCAGGAATGATAACAGATAAATCTGCATCATATCCGTACGATATACAGTCTATTCAGGCTGAGGTCAGGATGATCTCAGGTTAGAAACAAAAGAACCACAGTCTGCAGCCTCTGCTAAACATAAGAATTAATCCAATCCTCGTGTTTCTCTGCTGAATAAAACTTTACTTTCTAAAGTCTTCTTTGATGAGACAAAAACTCACGAGAGGATAAATACTTTTACATTAGAGGAGGTTTTGTTGATTTTTAACATTTTTCTTCTTCACATCTTCTAAATGTTAAAAAACGTTAAACATTTCTGTCGTACTTTGGTTAAATATCCAGCATCACTGAAGCTGATCAGAAGGAGATTTTTACAAAACACTCATGAATCCAGGAGTAAAAGTTTTACTGTTTTATTTTAAAACTCAGAAATCTGTGGGATTCAAAGGAAGAAACAAACACACACAGTGTGAAAAATGAAAAATTCTCTTCAAGAAACGAACTTTTTACAAAAGGTTCCAGCAAGTTGTGACATTTCAAAGTGTTCGTGGAGGGAAACATCAGCTTCATATGCGCAGAGAAGGCAGAGAAGGAGATTCTGTTTGGGTCAAAATGTCCCCTCAGGGCAGCCGTAGTTGTAGTCCAGAGAAGAAGCAGCAGCTCAGATCTGCTGCTTTTAAACTGATGTTTAAATTCTGTGTCAACCTGGAAAAGTCTTCATCGGTTAAAACACAGCTGTTTATCCCCCCCCCCCCCCGGATTTCAGTTTGTCCAGAGTAAGAAGTCAGGTGTTTCTTCGTTGGGCAGGTAGACACCATCGGGTGGGGGAGCTGATTGGAGGACAGGTGGTGGGGTCCTGCAGCAGTCTGCAGACAAACACAAGAAACACGTCAACAACAAACAAGCCAGACTGTAGTATCAAACTGGTGTAAATTGCATGTCTCCAGAATGCAAGTTTCAGTTTTATTAACACAGATGTGGTTCAGTCAACCAAGAGAAAATACTGAACAGTGCGTCCTTTGTAAAAGCCAGTTAGCTTAGCACGATAGCACAACGTCAATGCTACAGCATCTCAGCAGAAAGCAGCCAGTTCACATAGAGTCCACTGAGCGAAACAAACACAAGGAAACATTTCACGTTAGCATTTTAATGGAAATCAGTCGGCTTGTTAGCTGAGAAGGAAGCTAGCAGAGAACAGAAGGAAGCTAGCAGAGAACAGAGGGAAGCTAGCAGAGAACAGAGGGAAGCTAGCAGAGAACAGAAGGAAGCTAGCAGAGAACAGAGGGAAGCTAGCAGAGAACAGAGGGAAGCTAGCAGAGAACAGAAAGAAGCTAGCAGAGAACAGAAGGAAGCTAGCAGAGAACACAAGGAAGCTAGCAGAGAACAGAGGGAAGCTAACAGAGAACAGAGGGAAGCTAGCAGAGAACACAAGGAAGCTAGCAGAGAACAGAGGGAAGCGAGCAGAGAACAGAAGGAAGCTAGCAGAGAACAGAGGGAAGCTAGCAGAGAACAGAAGGAAGCTAACAGAGAACAGAGGGAAGCTAGCAGAGAACACAAGGAAGCTAGCAGAGAACAGAGGGAAGCTAGCAGAGAACACAAGGAAGCTAGCAGAGAACAGAGGGAAGCTAGCAGAGAACAGAAGGAAGCTAGCAGAGAGCACAAGGAAGCTAGCAGAGAACAGAGGGAAGCTAGCAGAAAACAGAAAGAAGCTAGCAGTGACACTCCTAGTTACGATCATAACCAGGAGTGTCACTTCCACATTTCCTACGGTAGCTGGTTATCTCTGCAGGGGCTGTAGGGGCGGAGCTTAAGCACAGCGGATAGGGAGGAGCCTACAAGCTGTTTGGGCTAAAACTCTTCCCGTTAAAACTTTAATGGGAATGTAGTTTCAGACCATCGTTTTCTTCCTTTCTAATCACAGCCTAATCTGTCTCCATGCTGCCTTCATCTTCATCCTCCTCCTCGATGCTAAAATCTGCTTATGCAGTAATTGGACTGTGTGTAATCAAATAAAGAGATGAGAGCACTGAGCGTCTCTCACTAACGAGCGCTTTGTTCCAACATGGAGCGGATCTCTGAGGATTAATTGACCTTTATATCTGAGGGACTGGATTTAATTAGTGAAGAGGAGGCTCATCATCATCATTCTGAGTGTAAACAAACCCTGAGCAGCACATTCAGATCAGATGCAGGTAGCACCAATATACACTAAACTCTGTCATCAGAGGAACACACGGTCCACATGATGTCAGGAACAACAGCAGAAAACCTGTCCCAATAACAGAATTATTAATTACAATAAAATAAACTATCAGGCTTCCTGTTTTCCACCTCTGAGCATCAACAAGCTCTTTTGTTTGAGGCGTTTACTTACGATGCTTCCTGGGCTGCCGGATGGCTCGACTGGCTGCAGGGGGAGGTGGTGCTGCTACATGTAGTGCCACTGTCCCTCCATCCCCATCCCAACGCCACCCATCGGACCTGTGGAGCCAACAACACAGTCTCACTATCACAGAAAGACAGTGGAAGAACACAGATGGACACTTCAGTGAATGCAGTTTGAACTGGAGTCAAAGAGCTCAGAGGTTCAACCATCAAGGCTTCAACAGGACGCTGGAGAAGGGTCAGTTTCTGGGTTTGTGTGTTGGCTGAGGACACGCCGGCATGCTGCTGTGGAGAGTTCAGGTGTGTTTATAGTCGTTAATGTTCTGTAATTTAATGCAGTAACACAGACAGAATGAAGCTGTTCCTCCAGTCAGAAACACTCCAGCTCTACAGATACAGATAGTTACTGATCAGAGGGAAATGGGTTAGCAGTTAGCTGTAAGCTAGCAGTTAGCTGTAAGATAGCAGTTAGCTGTAAGATAGCAGTTAGCTGTAAGTTAGCAGTTAGCTGTAAGATAGCAGTTAGCTGTAAGTTAGCAGTTAGCAGTAAGTTAGCAGTTAGCTGTAAGTTAGCAGCAGATGCTAGCAAACAATGCTTTCTCATCCACAGTGATGGACCAAGCCGGAGATGTGCAGCGTAACTCGTAGTAATGCATGTGAACCGTTAATTACTGCGTTTAAACATTTTGGATTTATTAACCTCATTAAACAGTTGGACCTGGAGACCTCCATCTTTATCAGAAACATGCCGATAACGTAACGTTAGCACAGCGAGGAATAAGGAGCTTTCAAACAAAGGGGAACTAAGAAAGTGATTAAAAGTGATAAAAAAGGGATTTTTCGTGAATGTTTCGAACCCAGAAACCAGAGTTCTTGGTGCCTTCGGGAACTTATCTCGCTCATGATGAGGTGTCGGATAAATGTTACGAAGGTGTTTAAGGAGCTCCTCATACTTCCTTCTGTGTGTTAAAGCTTTCTTCTGCAAGGAAAAGGCCTCAGAGTATTTTCACTGACTGAAATCACTGCCCTTGAACGCCTCGTTCTTGATATCACCATGAAGCACATTTACTTAAAGAAAGATCTGCTTCTCTTTGGGACATTTCTGAGCAATCAGCTGATCAATGAGAGCAAACTGAGCTTTTTAGGAGCTAAACTGAAGAGTTTCAGACAGAAGGTGAGACGAGGCGCTGCTCCAATAAACCTCTAAACTAAAACCATCAGAGGTAAAGGGTCTTTGAGAATCCTTTTTAAATGAATGAATGATTATCAGTCAGCGCTGAGGTTTACCAGGTGGTCTGATGCCCATGTGCGTCTGTCCGTCCATCACAAAGCCTCCCATTGGCTGACCATCTGGGCCGTACGGTCCTGCCTGGATCACTGTGGACAGACAGAGACTCTTTTTAATTATCTCACCTGCTGCGACACAAACACACCTTTATGAGGTCCTCCTACAGAGCCGACACCTGAGGAAGTCCGTCTGTCCTTTTTTACTTTTCATGTTTCAATAAATCACTGCAGCAGTTTCCTGTTTTACTGGGAATATGTAAGGCTGGAAGTTTTGAATCAATAAAGATTATTGTTGTTCTTTTAGGGCTTTGATGACAGAATAAAAAGCAGAATGGGAGGCAGAGCCTTCAGTTATCAGGCCCCTAAAAGCAGAATGGGAGGAAGAGCCTTCAGTTATCAGGCCCCTAAAAGCAGAATGGGAGGCAGAGCCTTCAGTTATCAGGCCCCTAAAAGCAGAATGGGAGGCAGAGCCTTCAGTTATCAGGCCCCTAAAAGCAGAATGGGAGGCAGAGCCTTCAGTTATCAGGCCCCTAAAAGCAGAATGGGAGGCAGAGCCTTCAGTTATCAGGCCCCTAAAAGCAGAATGGGAGGCAGAGCCTTCAGTTATCAGGCCCCTAAAAGCAGAATGGGAGGCAGAGCCTTCAGCTATCAGGCCCCTAAAAGCAGAATGGGAGGCAGAGCCTTCAGTTATCAGGCCCCTAAAAGCAGAATGGGAGGCAGAGCCTTCAGTTATCAGGCCCCTAAAAGCAGAATGGGAGGCAGAGCCTTCAGCTATCAGGCCCCTAAAAGCAGAATGGGAGGCAGAGCCTTCAGCTATCAGGCCCCTAAAAGCAGAATGGGAGGCAGAGCCTTCAGTTATCAGGCCCCTAAAAGCAGAATGGGAGGCAGAGCCTTCAGTTATCAGGCCCCTAAAAGCAGAATGGGAGGCAGAGCCTTCAGTTATCAGGCCCCTAAAAGCAGAATGGGAGGCAGAGCCTTCAGTTATCAGGCCCCTAAAAGCAGAATGGGAGGCAGAGCCTTCAGTTATCAGGCCCCTAAAAGCAGAATGGGAGGCAGAGCCTTCAGTTATCAGGCCCCTAAAAGCAGAATGGGAGGCAGAGCCTTCAGTTATCAGGCCCCTAAAAGCAGAATGGGAGGCAGAGCCTTCAGTTATCAGGCCCCTAAAAGCAGAATGGGAGGCAGAGCCTTCAGTTATCAGGCCCCTAAAAGCAGAATGGGAGGCAGAGCCTTCAGTTATCAGGCCCCTAAAAGCAGAATGGGAGGCAGAGCCTTCAGTTATCAGGCCCCTAAAAGCAGAATGAGAGGCAGAGCCTTCAGTTATCAGGCCCCTCTCTGTGGAACCAGCTGCCAGTTTGGCTTCAGGAAGCAGACACCCTCTCTACCTTTAAGATCAGGCTGAAACTTTCCTTTCTGATAAAGCTTATAGTTAGGGATGGCTCAGGTGAGCCTGAAACATCCCATAGTTCTGCTGCTATAGGCCCAGCCTGCTGGGGGAGCTCCCATGATGCACCTCTCCTCCCTCCATGTACAGATGACATCATCGCTGTCATTAACTTGTGTTTCTCTCTCTCAGCAGGTGTCTCTGGCCTGGTGTTACGCTGCTTGTTGTCCCCTCTTTCCTGTCCTCTCAGCCCCAGCTGGTCCAGGCAGATGGACCCTTCCTGGTTCTGGTTCTGATGGAGGTTTCTTCCTGGTTCTGATGGAGGTTTCTTCCTGGTTCTGGTTCTAATGGAGGTTTCTTCCTGTTAAAGGGAGTTTTTTCTCTCCACAGTCGCCTCCCGCAGCTCAGGATCAGAGAGAAGTTTCAACTTCTTTTTAATTGGCTCTGTATGAACTCGACTAATTTACAACATCTTGAATTGGACTGTAATTGGTTTGAATTGGACTGTAATTGGTTTGAATTGGACTGTATCTTTGCCCTGACATGCTATTTGTTGTAATGTTTTATAAATAAAACTGAATTGAATTAAAACAAACGAGTGAACAGAAAGAAGAGTTCGGTCTTGAATCCAGGAACCAGTCAACATCCTCCGACCTGCAGCCCGGGAATGAATCGTTACGCTCGTCGGGTCCCAGTTTTTAGGTAAAGCAGATGTTTTATACCGGTTCACAGCTGGTTTGTGTGGTAAAGCAGATGTTTTATACCGGTTCACAGCTGGTTTGTCTGGTAAAGCAGATGTTTTATACCGGCTCACAGCTGGTTTGTGTGGTAAAGCAGATGTTTTATACCGGTTCACAGCTGGTTTGTGTGGTAAAGCAGATGTTTTATACCGGCTCACAGCTGGTTTGTGTGATAAAGCAGATGTTTTATACCGGCTCACAGCTGGTTTGTGTGATAAAGCAGATGTTTTATACCGGCTCACAGCTGGTTTGTGTGGTAAAGCAGATGTTTTATACCGGCTCACAGCTGGTTTGTGTGGTAAAGCAGATGTTTTATACCGGCTCACAGCTGGTTTGTGTGGTAAAGCAGATGTTTTATACCGGTTCACAGCTGGTTTGTGTGGTAAAGCAGATGTTTTATACCGGTTCACAGCTGGTTTGTGTGGTAAAGCAGATGTTTTATACCGGTTCACAGCTGGTTTGTGTGGTAAAGCAGATGTTTTATACCGGTTCACAGCTGGTTTGTGTGGTAAAGCAGATGTTTTATACCGGTTCACAGCTGGTTTGTGTGGTAAAGCAGATGTTTTATACCGGCTCACAGCTGGTTTGTGTGGTAAAGCAGATGTTTTATACCGGTTCACAGCTGGTTTGTGTGGTAAAGCAGATGTTTTATACCGGTTCACAGCTGGTTTGTGTGGTAAAGCAGATGTTTTATACCGGTTCACAGCTGGTTTGTGTGGTAAAGCAGATGTTTTATACCGGTTCACAGCTGGTTTGTGTGGTAAAGCAGATGTTTTATACCGGTTCACAGCTGGTTTGTGTGGTAAAGCAGATGTTTTATACCGGCTCACAGCTGGTTTGTGTGATAAAGCAGATGTTTTATACCGGTTCACAGCTGGTTTGTGTGATAAAGCAGATGTTTTATACCGGCTCACAGCTGGTTTGTATGGTAAAGCAGATGTTTTATACCGGCTCACAGCTGGTTTGTGTGGTAAAGCAGATGTTTTATACCGGTTCACAGCTGGTTTGTGTGGTAAAGCAGATGTTTTATACCGGTTCACAGCTGGTTTGTGTGGTAAAGCAGATGTTTTATACCGGCTCACAGCTGCTTTGTGTGGTAAAGCAGATGTTTCATACCGGCTCACAGCTGGTTTGTGTGGTAAAGCAGATGTTTTATACCGGCTCACAGCTGGTTTGTGTGATAAAGCAGATGTTTTATACCGGTTCACAGCTGGTTTGTGTGGTAAAGCAGATGTTTTATACCGGTTCACAGCTGGTTTGTGTGGTAAAGCAGATGTTTTATACCGGCTCACAGCTGGTTTGTGTGGTAAAGCAGATGTTTTATACCGGCTCACAGCTGGTTTGTGTGGTAAAGCAGATGTTTTATACCGGCTCACAGCTGGTTTGTGTGGTAAAGCAGATGTTTTATACCGGTTCACAGCTGGTTTGTGTGGTAAAGCAGATGTTTTATACCGGTTCACAGCTGGTTTGTGTGATAAAGCAGATGTTTTATACTGGTTCACAGCTGGTTTGTGTGGTAAAGCAGATGTTTTATACCGGCTCACAGCTGGTTTGTGTGGTAAAGCAGATGTTTTATACCGGTTCACAGCTGGTTTGTGTGGTAAAGCAGATGTTTTATACCGGTTCACAGCTGGTTTGTGTGGTAAAGCAGATGTTTTATACCGGCTCACAGCTGGTTTGTGTGGTAAAGCAGATGTTTTATACCGGTTCACAGCTGGTTTGTGTGGTAAAGCAGATGTTTTATACCGGCTCACAGCTGGTTTGTGTGATAAAGCAGATGTTTTATACCGGTTCACAGCTGGTTTGTGTGGTAAAGCAGATGTTTTATACCGGCTCACAGCTGGTTTGTGTGATAAAGCAGATGTTTTATACCGGTTCACAGCTGGTTTGTGTGATAAAGCAGATGTTTTATACCGGCTCACAGCTGGTTTGTGTGATAAAGCAGATGTTTTATACCGGTTCACAGCTGGTTTGTGTGGTAAAGCAGATGTTTTATACCGGTTCACAGCTGGTTTGTGTGGTAAAGCAGATGTTTTATACCGGCTCACAGCTGGTTTGTGTGGTAAAGCAGATGTTTTATACCGGTTCACAGCTGGTTTGTGTGGTAAAGCAGATGTTTTATACCGGTTCACAGCTGGTTTGTGTGATAAAGCAGATGTTTTATACTGGTTCACAGCTGGTTTGTGTGGTAAAGCAGATGTTTTATACCGGCTCACAGCTGGTTTGTGTGGTAAAGCAGATGTTTTATACCGGTTCACAGCTGGTTTGTGTGATAAAGCAGATGTTTTATACCGGTTCACAGCTGGTTTGTGTGGTAAAGCAGATGTTTTATACCGGTTCACAGCTGGTTTGTGTGGTAAAGCAGATGTTTTATACCGGCTCACAGCTGGTTTGTGTGGTAAAGCAGATGTTTTATACTGGTTCACAGCTGGTTTGTGTGGTAAAGCAGATGTTTTATACCGGCTCACAGCTGGTTTGTGTGGTAAAGCAGATGTTTTATACTGGTTCACAGCTGGTTTGTGTGGTAAAGCAGATGTTTTATACCGGCTCACAGCTGGTTTGTGTGGTAAAGCAGATGTTTTATACCGGTTCACAGCTGGTTTGTGTGGTGCTGTTTGCTTTTGCCAGAACAGGAAGTGACATCATGGCGTTCAGCACAGATACTGGGTTCAGACCTCCTGTTTTTCACTGTTTATGATGCAGTTTAGTTTCTTTTTTAAATCTTTTGGGGGCCATTAATCAGGGATGAGAAGACTTTAAATGAAACGTTTTCTTCCTCGTGGGGAAATTAACTTCATAATGTTTCATCTGAGGAAGAACCAAAAGAGGCTTTTGAGTCTTTAACTCTTTCAAACTGTGTTTCCAAGCCTTTGTTAGGAAGTCAGCCTCAGGCTAATGCTAACAAAGCCGAGGGGCCAAGAGGCTAACGGTGCTTTAGCTCCACTTCAGCTGGGGCTGCGGTTTGTTTTAATCCCAGTTTAGATGCTGAATGGAGAGGTCGGACAGAGCGATTAGCATCTCTGTCTGCAGATAATCCTGCTGAGGGTTAGAGACTCTGGGAGTTTAAGCCTCTCTGTTCGCTTCAACTCAGCCAGGAGCCAGAAGAAGACTGCAGGAGGTCAGCCTGCGTCCTGCTTCAGCCCGTTTACAGACACATTAGAGCTCCAGTCATGGCTCAGGTGTTTCTATGCTGATCTCAGACGGTACAGATAAATACAAGCAGAATCCGTCAGTTACAGGAGCTTTAATCAAAGAACTGATCAGTTCTGATCAGGGAAACAACAACCTGCTCTGTTGGACTGGTCGATCATGGGCTGGACGATTCGCCGCCGGGCGTTGATGAACCTGAAAAAGAAGATTAAGGATGAGGAAGTTTGTACCTCAGAGCTGTTCAGGACTTCGTGTCTGACAGCAAACAGCTGACTGCACAAAACGTCTGTGACATGACGCGTTTTCCCTCATTTTAGGGAGATTTCATGAATATCTCCCCACCAAAGAGACCCGCTAAGCAAGAATAACCAAGAATAAAACCAGATCATTCCATCAGTGCATCACAGATCAGAGGAGGCAGAAGGTAAAAGGTCACCGGCGGCCCCCCCACCTCCAACACGTCCCGTTTCACTGCAGAGAGCAGCCACACATCCCCGTCCAAAGCCATCATCCTGGTATGCATGACCTTTGACCCGACACCTCCTGTGACCCCCCTCCCTGAACTCCTCTCTGCTCTGAAGCCGCCCGCCGACCTTCCTGACCCCCCCCAGTCAAAGCGCTGTCGTTTGCCCCCTGATTTATGTCTCCCTACACCCTGACCCCCCCTCACCCCTGAGTGGGATGCTTCCATTTCAGGGAGGAGGAAAGTTTCCTTTCAGAAAAACAAAAGCAGCAGCAGCCTTTTCAGGAATAAAAGAGGAGGAGGAGGAAGGTTATGGTGCAGAGATTCAGATTTAAGCTGAACAGGAACTATTTCCACCAAAACATTCCTCTAATTCAACCCAGATAGTCACATTTTATATGTCGTGAAGGACAAAATGAATCAGAAGGGTAAAGAAAAGTGATCCAATGATAGTTATTCCAACAGGAGAAGCTAATGGAGAATTCTGCTTCTTCTACTGCTGTTAGTTTGACTAAATGAGACCAAATCCAGGGTTAAAATGGCATAAAAGTGATTGAGCTGAGCTGCCCTCAGTCTGAATGGTGCTTTAATGTCTGAGGATAAAAAGCAGCAGGGCTGCAACAAACGATGCTTCAAGTAAATCCATCAGTATTCAATTCAATCTAATTCAAAAAACTTTATTTGTCCCCGAGGAGCAAGGCACACAGGCTGCACACAGAGCAGCAAACAAGGCAACAATGCTAACACTAAAACAGCTGCAGACAAGGCAACAATGCTAACACTAAAACAGCAGCAAACAAGGCAACAATGCTAACACTAAAACAGCTGCAGACAAGGCAACAATGCTAACACTAAAACAGCTGCAAACAAGGCAACAATGCTAACACTAAAACAGCTGCAGACAAGGCAACAATGCTAACACTAAAACAGCAGCAAACAAGGCAACAATGCTAACACTAAAACAGCAGCAAACAAGGCAACAATGCTAACACTAAAACAGCAGCAAACAAGGCAACAATGCTAACACTAAAACAGCTGCAAACAAGGCAACAATGCTAACACTAAAACAGCTGCAGACAAGGACAGGAGTCATTGCACATTATATTATTTCCATTTAATCTGAAAACTTCTTCAAATGTTTGGAAGTTAACTAGGAAAAGGCTCCTGGTCATTAACAGTATCAGTGATGC
This sequence comes from Leuresthes tenuis, assembly GCF_036924035.1. Taxonomy (NCBI): domain Eukaryota; kingdom Metazoa; phylum Chordata; class Actinopteri; order Atheriniformes; family Atherinopsidae; genus Leuresthes; species Leuresthes tenuis. The sequence continues at coordinate 787,942 of NW_027325358.1, read as the reverse complement.
AGGGACACCTTACAGCTGCTCCGACACCTGAACACAACACGCTCCAGCTGATGGCAGCCACTAAAGTTCACACCAAAGTCACGTTTAAGTGATGCAGGAAAAAGAAAAGCTTTAATCTAACTCTCAGCTCAGTTTCTCCACAGCTAACATCACAGCTAACATCGCAGCTAACATCGCAGCTAACAATAAGCTAACATTACAGCTAACATCACGGCTAACATCACAGCTAACAATAAGCTAACATTACAGCTAACATAACGGCTAACATCACAGCTAACATCACAGCTAACATCACAGCTAACATCACAACTAACATCACAGCTAACAATAAGCTAACATCACAGCTAACATCACAACTAACATCACAGCTAACAATAAGCTAACATTACAGCTAACATAACGGCTAACATCACAGCTAACAATAAGCTAACATCACAGCTAACATCACAGCTAAGATCGCAGCTAACATCACAGCTAACATCACAGCTAACAATAAGCTAACATCACAGCTAACATCCCGGCTAACATCACAGCTAACATCACGGCTAACATCACAGCTAACATCACGGCTAACATCACAGCTAACATCGCAGCTAACATCGCAGCTAACAATAAGCTAACATTACAGCTAACATCACGGCTAACATCACAGCTAACATCACGGCTAACATCACGGCTAACATCACAGCTAAGATCGCAGCTAACATCGCAGCTAACAATAAGCTAACATTACAGCTAACATCACGGCTAACATCACAGCTAACATCACGGCTAACATCACGGCTAACATCACAGCTAACATCACAGCTAACATCACAGCTAACAATAAGCTACTTAGAAGGGAAACATTAAATTTAACGTCATGAGGACATTCCAGCTTAAATAAATATATAAAACCTACCGACTTGTGTCACTTTAACAACTCGAGGTGGAGAAACAGAACTAATAGAGAATATGAAAGATACAGGAAAGAAGAAACAAGAGAAAGAAAGAAGGAGTGCAGTCAGGTTGTTAAAACCCGACTTCTGAGCTTTAAGACTAAACCTGTGTGACACTAACAAGCTGAGGATGGCGTCCTGTAAGGAACCTCACATGAAAAAGTCTTCAGAAGGATGCTCACATCCTCACATGCAGTTACTCTCACCACCACAGCGGGTCTTATATCCTGTTTAATGTACACTTCGGTAAGTGTCAGTTTCTATGCAGATGACTCTGACTTATGTTTCCATCCTGTCAGGAGGTCTGGAGAATAAACCACAACTGTTTGAAACTATAAACCTTCCTCAGCTGCTACAAACATATTAAATCTAACACCAGAACAGACTGAACACAGGACTTTTCTCTTAAAGTCTTCAGTTTGTTCACAATTCAAAGTAAACACCGAAAAATGGACCAGACTCAGTGAATAATTCCCTAAATTCAACAATGAACCTTCTAATACTGACTCAGTACTGAATGAGGACCCTCCTGAACCCAATGATCCCCACAGACCAGAGAGCAGAGCTGGCCAACAGGTCACTGGGGTCAAACACCCACAAAGACCCCTGGAGACGATACAACTATACTATATTCAACTATCCAACTCGAAACTGGTATTTTAATCACCATTTTATTTTTAGCAGGTTTTCATATTATTTCTACAGAGTTAAAACACTTTTACCAGATAGCTTTGCTTTGCTGTCATCTTTAAATTAGTTTCCCTGTTACTGCTCTTGGTTTCTGACCCTTTATTCTCTGTTATTACATGTTTTTACCTGGTTATTATGATGGTAATGACATGTATTCTCTCACTATTATTTCTTACTTTGCTATAATGTAAATTGGCACCAAAGGGCTTATTTTCTTCATTCTTTACATCATGACAGCATTAACCTGCCTTGTGCTGAGGTCTGTAATGCTGTGACAAAAACAGCTTAATTAGATAGTCTGCTAACGATCCCCAGCGATGAAACTCTGGTTAGTGTTTGTGTTTCAGTAAAAACGTCCCTCAGGCGAACACCTCAGGGGTCAAATTAACTCTCCAGTTAGGCCCTTCTTCTCTGTGGCAACAAAGGAAATGAATCATTGTGCTAATCCGCCTCAGGTTGCCCGAACGTTCGGGCCGCCGACACGTCGCCACTCACCAGTTGTTGACCTGCAGGATGGTGAGGCCGGTGTCCTGAGCGAGCTGCTTCTTCTGCTCCTCTGATGGGTACGGGTGCTGCAGAGGGACAAAACAGAGCGTCAGCATCCTAAAGCTGCTGCTAATTAAAGTCATGAGGAGGAACTCGACTCATTAAAGAGAAGTGAAATGGGGCATAAATAACGGGAGGAGACGCTGGGCCAATTAAGGCTCAGCGGAGACGCTGTGTTTCTGGCTGTGGACAGTTTGTACTCAGAACTCTGAGTTATCATCACAGCTGCTTCATTATGTGCATGAACCAGGTTTCACATGCAGTCAGAGCAGGAACTTTCTTTCATCTTCTGCTTCTTTTCACCGTTTGTTCCACTCAGTGTTTGGTCTTATTTAAGCTCCTTAAACACGACTCGGATCAGTTATATGAACGGTTAGGATGAGGAAACGGGCCTTAAAACAGACCAGCTGAGAGGAAAAGTAACAACATTTTAAGCTGATTTTTAACACAAAACTGAACTGAAGAGCGAATCAGATTTCATCACGAGATAACCGATGAGCATCATCTCATTTGTACGAAATGCTTCATTTCAACACCAAGAAAATCTAAATGATGGAAAGACAAATAACTTGATCTCTGACGATAACTGAGACAGCAGCACTTGCCACGACCCATTTTAGATCCTTTCCTAATCCCAGTTAGGCTCATGACCTGTTGGACCGTGAAAGTCCCACAGCGGCACCATCAGGGCCCAGAGTAGGTCCGACTGTGCCTGTTATCAGTGGTCCTTAAACCGAGGATCTGTTTTCAGTGTGAGGCCAGAATAAATCATCAGTCCTGTGTTTCTGTCATTATTTCTACTTCACCGTTTAGGAAGCATGAACTTGGCCTCCAGGAAATATTTCAATTGTAGTCAAAAGACCAAATTTCATGTGAGTGAATACGTCTCCTCAGCATCATCCTGACTTTAAACAGCTTGTTGCACAGAATGAAGATGTTTCAGCCTGTTGAGGTGATAAATGCAGTAATTAGTTTTTCTATTCTTATTTGCCCTTTTTGTCCCACTAAGACACAAAATCTCTTCTTCGTCTTCATTTGACAAAATGCTTCTTAATTTAAAAGAGAAAGTCAGAGATAACCTGGAAACTTCAGCTGGAGAAGCCTCTGGTTCTTTCTACATTTATTAATCTCACAGATTTATCGGTCGTCCTTTCATGAAATGAACCGAAGGCGGCGTGTTTTTGCCAAAACTGTTTCCTGTGGAAAGACTCTGCTTATGAGGTCCAACTCATCCCGAATACCCAGGAGAAATTAAAAAGGTGAGAACAGTCCAGACTCAGACTGCCCTGTTTGTAGGGATGGCAGAACCAGAACCAGACGAGGTTCTGAGAGGATCTCAGAGGTCCAGAAGGAGCATCAGCCTGTAGGACTGAGTTTAAACAGCTGCTGCAGACCCAGAAGTCTCTGTGGGCAGCATCAGGGGCTGGATCTGATTCATGCAGCCGGTGGGGGTCCATGAGGAGAAGAGGGTCATGTGACCAGAGACATATGTACATAAACACGAGAGGGGCGGGCCTGCAGGGCGGCCATCTTGGTCAGTGCTACTCGCTCCAACAGTACATCTATAAATCACTCCGTTGTAAAGCTATTTTCTTGAGATTTGTTTGCCAAACGTCAGACAGACATAAAACAAAAAGCCTTTAACCTGCTGCTGCACACCTTTAACCTGCTGCTGCAGACCTTTAACCTGCTGCTGCACACCTTTAACCTGCCGCTGCACACTTTTAACCTGCCGCTGCACACCTTTAACCTGCCGCTGCATACCTTTAACCTGCCGCTGCACACCTTTAACCTGCCGCTGCATACCTTTAACCTGCCGCTGCACACCTTTAACCTGCTGCTGCACACCTTTAACCTGCTGCTGCACACCTTTAACCTGCTGCTGCACACCTTTAACCTGCTGCTGCACACCTTTAACCTGCTGCTGCACACCTTTAACCTGCTGCTGCACACCTTTAACCTGCCGCTGCACACCTTTAACCTGCTGCTGCACACCTTTAACTTGCTGCTGCAGACCTTTAACCTGCTGCTGCAGACCTTTAACCTGCCGCTGCACACCTTTAACCTGCTGCTGCACACCTTTAACCTGCTGCTGCAGACCTTTAACCTGCTGCTGCACACCTTTAACCTGCTGCTGCACACCTTTAACCTGCTGCTGCACACCTTTAACCTGCTGCTGCACACCTTTAACCTGCTGCTGCACACCTTTAACCTGCTGCTGCACACCTTTAACCTGCTGCTGCAGACCTTTAACTTGCTGCTGCACACCTTTAACCTGCTGCTGCACACCTTTAACCTGCTGCTGCAGACCTTTAACTTGCTGCTGCACACCTTTAACCTACTGCTGCACACCTTTAACCTGCTGCTGCACACCTTTAACTTGCTGCTGCACACCTTTAACTTGCTGCTGCACACCTTTAACCTGCTGCTGCACACCTTTAACCTGCTGCTGCACACCTTTAACCTGCTGCTGCAGACCTTTAACTTGCTGCTGCACACCTTTAACCTGCTACTGCACACCTTTAACCTGCCGCTACAGACCTTTAACCTGCCGCTGCACACCTTTAACCTGCTGCTGCACACCTTTAACCTGCCGCTGCACACCTTTAACCTGCTGCTGCACACCTTTAACCTGCCGCTGCACACCTTTAACCTGCTACTGCACACCTTTAACTTACTGCTGCACACCTTTAACCTGCCGCTACAGACCTTTAACCTGCCGCTGCACACCTTTAACCTGCTGCTGCACACCTTTAACCTGCCGCTACAGACCTTTAACCTGCCGCTGCACACCTTTAACCTGCCGCTGCACACCTTTAACCTGCTGCTGCAGACCTTTAACATGCTGCTGCAGACCTTTAACCTGCCGCTGCACACCTTTAACCTGCTGCTGCACACCTTTAACCTGCCGCTGCACACCTTTAACCTGCTGCTGCAGACCTTTAACCTGCTGCTGCACACCTTTAACCTGCTGCTGCACACCTTTAACATGCTGCTGCAGACCTTTAACCTGCTGCTGCACACCTTTAACATGCTGCTGCAGACCTTTAACCTGCTGCTGCACACCTTTAACCTGCTGCTGCACACCTTTAACCTGCTGCTGCAGACCTTTAACCTGCTGCTGCACACCTTTAACCTGCTGCTGCAGACCTTTAACCTGCTGCTGCACACCTTTAACTTGCTGCTGCAGACCTTTAACCTGCTGCTGCAGACCTTTAACCTGCTGCTGCACACCTTTAACCTGCTGCTGCACACCTTTAACCTGCTGCTGCACACCTTTAACTTGCTGCTGCAGACCTTTAACCTGCTGCTGCAGACCTTTAACCTGCCGCTGCACACCTTTAACCTGCTGCTGCACACTTTAACCTGCCGCTGCACACCTTTAACCTGCCGCTGCACACCTTTAACCTGCTGCTGCACACCTTTAACCTGCTGCTGCACACCTTTAACCTGCCGCTGCACACCTTTAACCTGCCGCTGCACACCTTTAACCTGCCGCTGCACACCTTTAACCTGCTGCTGCACACCTTTAACTTGCTGCTGCAGACCTTTAACCTGCTGCTGCAGACCTTTAACCTGCCGCTGCACACCTTTAACCTGCTGCTGCACACCTTTAACCTGCCGCTGCACACCTTTAACCTGCTGCTGCACACCTTTAACCTGCTGCTGCAGACCTTTAACCTGCTGCTGCACACCTTTAACCTGCTGCTGCACACCTTTAACCTGCTGCTGCAGACCTTTAACCTGCCGCTGCACACCTTTAACCTGCTGCTGCACACCTTTAACCTGCTGCTGCACACCTTTAACCTGCTGCTGCAGACCTTTAACCTGCTGCTGCACACCTTTAACATGCTTTGAAACCCTGAGAGTCTCCTACAGGCGGCTGTTCGAATTGATTTTATGTTTTCTTTAGGCTCAGTTTAAGAGTAGGTTACACATTTAGCGGCTGTTTCATGTCTCATGAGTAAGAGTGATGAGTGATAAGCAGCAGCACTGCTTTATGGTGTATAAATTATTCATTCAATCCAACTTTTTTGACACCCTCTTTTTCATTTTGGGGCAAATAAAATGAATTATTGATGGAGTCGGGCTTTGGAGATAAAAACAAATCAAGTTGAGTGCTGCAGCCTGTGATTTGAGACGCTTCAACACATCAGAATGTCAGGGACAGATAACAGGACATGAGACTGAAGTTATCTGTTTTCACTGTATTTATCAGTTCATGTGATGGTGTTTATTCACCAGAAACTATTTGACCCTCCAACAGGGACTTCAGATGAGGTCATCAGAACCTTAAAGAAGCTAAATTTAGGTGGAAAAGCAAAAAATGATCAGTTTTTGATGTGATTATTTGCTCCTGAACTGTGTTTCCCTCCATCTGCCATCTGACTGCCTCCTGGCTTCATTATCTGACTGATGCTAATTTACACGGCCGTGATGTATGTGACCACATGCTGGGCTTTGTGTGTGTGTTTAAGTGTGTGCATGCAGGGGTGAGAGGTCAATGAAGGCGACCCCCACAGAGAGCTGGTCCTGGGGCCCCCGGGGGGGGCTGTCACAGAGGTAATGGATGATGTTTTCACTGCAGGGAGAGGGTGCCACGGAGCAGCCTTCCTTTATATTTAACCAGGCCCAGAGAGCCATGAAGGTGATGAAGAGTTTCAGGTTAAGTATTTTCTCTGTTACCTGACCTCAGCCTCGAGTAGCATCAAACTCATGTTCGGTTCTGGTTCTGCTGGACCAGAGGTCCCCCCCACCCCCCTGGACTGGACTGGACTGGATTAGACTGGACTGGATTAAACTGGACTAAACTGGACTGGATTAAACTGGATTAAACTGGACTAAACTGGACTGGATTAAACTGGATTAAACTGGACTAAACTGGACTGGACTGGGCATGTTCTCCCTGTGTATCCCTGTTCTCTCCGGGTTCCCCGGCTTCCTCCCACCATCCAAAAACATGCATGTCAGGTTAACTGGTGACTCCAAATTGTCCGTAGGAGTGAGTGCATGGTTTGTCTCTATGTGGCCCTGTGATGGACTGGCGACCCGTCCAGGGTGTACCCCGCCTTTCGCCCGATGACTGCTGGGATAGGCTCCAGCCCCCCCGCTACCCGATTAACGGTTTGACGGTATAGAAGATGGATGGATGGATGGATGGATGGATGGATGGATGGATGGATGGATGGATGGATGGACTGAACTGGACTGAACTGAACTGGATTAAACTGGACTAAACTGGACTGAACTGGACTGGACTGGGATGAGTTTAACTGGACTTTAACTAAACTATAAAGTTTCCTAATTGTTCTTTTTTCTTTGTGAATTGTTGCTGCATAATTGAACAGAAATAAAACTCCAACAGCTCTGTGATATGAATGTTTTAGAGTCTGAGACACTGAAGGCTGCAGAGAAACACGAGGACTACATCAGAACTCTGCAGAGATCTTCATCGCTCACATTTATTGAGACCATCGGTGTCGTTGATAAACGGCCGTGTTGGAAACCATGAAACATCTGAACCACGTTCACATCATGCTGACACGCTGTCCTTTCTCAGTTTGGAGGCTGAAGGCGTAAACACAATCACCACCGCAGTTAATGCGCTCCATTTGTTACATCTGTGGCGCCAAACACTCAGACTGCAATCAGCTCGGGGTGCGGGGGGGGGGGGTGCGGGGGTCGATCTGCCAACATGATGATGGACGGAGTCACTGCAACCAGACGGAGGTGATGGTGGAGCTCTCAGTGCTGCCGTTTGATGTCTGACGGCGTTGTTAGAGAGACTTCCTGTTTGGTCATGGCTGCAGTAGGAGGGGGGGGGGGGGGGGGGGGGTTACCGTTGGGTGGCGGCAGGCGGCTGCACACATGTTGCTCCCCCTGGGCTGCCGTGTCCTCGCCATCCACCCACATCTGCCGCTCTCAGGCCGTAAACAGCTGCTGATGGATGGGTGGAGGTGTCCCGCTGCCCCTGAACCCAGATGGATGGGTGCAGGGGGGCCCGCTGCCCCTGAACCCAGATGGATGGGTGCAGGGGGGCCCGCTGCCCCCTGAACCCAGATGGATGGGTGCAGGGGGGCCTGAGGTCAGCGCTGGGGCTTCCTGCTCAGCTCAGGAGGCCTCGGCTGGGTGGAGTTCTGCGGCTTTGAAGTTTCACAGTCAGCAACGACTGGTTTGGTGGAGTTTTCGGTCGTCGTCATGCTGAATGTGGAAAGATCTGCTGACGGGATCACGTGCGTGAACCATTCGATCACGTGCACGCCACGTGCGTGAACCATTCGATCACGTGCACGCCAGGTGCGTGAAGCGCTCGTTAGAGCTGGTCATGAACGAGCCGAGTGAGCGTAAACAAACGGTGGCACAGCGTCACCCACCTGCTTCGGCTTTGCAGGAAATAAACCCTCGCTGCAGATGATTTTTGCACTTTCACATGAAACTGAGTGCGTGCACGTGTGTGCGTGCACGTGTGTGCGTGTGTGCGTGCACGTGTGCAGACGGCAGCTTCAGTCTTTATGAGCTGCAGCTCCGGCTGAGGCGGTCAGCAGTGTTGATGTGAGACAAACCTTCGCTGACAGGGATGATGAAGCCGTTTCAGCTCCACAGCCTCAGACTGATGAAGCGTCTGCTTTTAATCACGCTGAGATTATTGATGATAAACTCCCAGATTTTCATGTTTCATCACATCTGCTTCTAATTAACGTCTGACTCACAGCTCCGACTTCTGCGGAGTTCTTCTGTTTAATGAAGGAAAATCTCTTACAGGTTAAATATTTGTGCTGTTTTCAGTCATTTATCAGACGTTTCTGCCTTCAGTGAGTTCCCAAACATCAGAACAGCAGCATCCAGCCCGCTGTCCTTTTAAAGCTTTCTCACTTTAACACATTTGCTTAAATAGTTCCAACTGCAGGTGAACCTTTAAAGCCGTTACAGAGTGGCTGATTTTGATTTGGACACCGATGCATCACCCAGAAATGATGCTTGAGGTCATGAGGGTATAGGAGGGATGTTCCTTTCAGATGGAATACAACAACTCTCTGAAACTCATTATTTTAAATGGCTTTCCTTGTGTGGTGACAGTCTTTTCCTGTACCGAGCAAACAAAGCACAAATAGCCACACAGTCAACGGACATGAGGCATCCATCAAGGCAAAATGGAGGAAAAACTGGAGCTGAATTGTCAGAATTTATCAGGACCTCAGAAATAATCTGGGAAACAGGTTTCCATCCAAGTTTTCACGTACATTTTTGTAAAGTCTCCATATTGTGTAAAACTCCTTCTTCCTGCTCCTGGGAGCATATATCAGGGCGTCTGAAGTGTAAAACTCCTTCTTCCTGTTCCTGGGAGCATATATCAGGGCGTCTGAAGTGTAAAACTCCTTCTTCCTGTTCCTGGGAGCATATATCAGGGCGTCTGAAGTGTAAAACTCCTTCTTCCTGTTCCTGGGAGCATATATCAGGGCGTCTGAAGTGTAAAACTCCTTCTTCCTGCTCCTGGGAGCATATATCAGGGCGTCTGAAGTGTAAAACTCCTTCTTCCTGTTCCTGGGAGCAGATATCAGGGCGTCTGAAGTGTAAAACTCCTTCTTCCTGTTCCTGGGAGCATATATCAGGGCGTCTGAAGTGTAAAACTCCTTCTTCCTGCTCCTGGGAGCAGATATCAGGGCGTCTGAAGTGTAAAACTCCTTCTTCCTGCTCCTGGGAGCATATATCAGGGCGTCTGAAGTGTAAAACTCCTTCTTCCTGTTCCTGGGAGCAGATATCAGGGCGTCTGAAGTGTAAAACTCCTTCTTCCTGTTCCTGGGAGCATATATCAGGGCGTCTGAAGTGTAAAACTCCTTCTTCCTGCTCCTGGGAGCATATATCAGGGCGTCTGAAGTGTAAAACTCCTTCTTCCTGTTCCTGGGAGCATATATCAGGGCGTCTGAAGTGTAAAACTCCTTCTTCCTGTTCCTGGGAGCATATATCAGGGCGTCTGAAGTGTAAAACTCCTTCTTCCTGCTCCTGGGAGCATATATCAGGGCGTCTGAAGTGTAAAACTCCTTCTTCCTGCTCCTGGGAGCATATATCAGGGCGTCTGAAGTGTAAAACTCCTTCTTCCTGTTCCTGGGAGCATATATCAGGGCGTCTGAAGTGTAAAACTCCTTCTTCCTGCTCCTGGGAGCATATATCAGGGCGTCTGAAGTGTAAAACTCCTTCTTCCTGCTCCTGGGAGCATATATCAGGGCGTCTGAAGTGTAAAACTCCTTCTTCCTGTTCCTGGGAGCATATATCAGGGCGTCTGAAGTGTAAAACTCCTTCTTCCTGTTCCTGGGAGCATATATCAGGGCGTCTGAAGTGTAAAACTCCTTCTTCCTGTTCCTGGGAGCATATATCAGGGCGTCTGAAGTGTAAAACTCCTTCTTCCTGTTCCTGGGAGCATATATCAGGGCGTCTGAAGTGTAAAACTCCTTCTTCCTGCTCCTGGGAGCATATATCAGGGCGTCTGAAGTGTAAAACTCCCCCAAAACACAACCCTGGTATTTATTTAGTTCCCCTTTGTGTGAAAGTTCCTCATTTAACGAGTTTTGAGTTTCATTTAAAAAGTTCGTCAGCTATCCCAGCTGTCATTGGACGAGAGGCGGGGTAAACCCTGGATGGATGGGTGTGTTTTTACACAAATGATGCTGAAAAAAGAATAATAACAGCATTGCTCTGTTGAAACATGTCAGGATGAACCTTCGTACTGCTGCTAATATTCAAACAGAAGGTATTAATGTTGTGTTTTGAGTCTTTTGGGTGTCAGAGCTGCAGCTTTGTTTCAGTATTTTCTGAACAAGCTGCCCTTCACACAACCTCCACCCCCGACAGGTTCTTTCTTTCCCCCTTCCTCCCTCTTTCTCTCAGGTACCATCCCTCCCCCATCTTTCTCTCCACCTCCCATCTGCTGCAGCACTCGCCGTCCTGCAGGTTCAGCTTTGAGTCCTGGCAGCGGCCCCGACCCCCCCTGAGCAGACGGCGACAGATTTAGCCCGTCCCTGTTTGGAGGCAGGCGGGGGGGGGTTAGGGCTGTTCTGCAGGGCTCAGCCAAAACCCGGAGTCACTGCGTACTGGGATTTTCAGCACTAAGCTGTCTCTTTTTCCACTTTTACAGCAAGAGTTACTTCAGCTTCATAAATCTCTTATTATTAAGACAAAGCTCAGAGAGCTAATCCTGTGGAAACTCCCTGCTCAGACACACCTGAACACACAGCTTCTTTTCCAGTTAAACAGGAAACTCACTGCAAGCTGTCTTTAACTAAGGCACAGAGGAAGAGTCACTAAGTCATTTAGATCAACAAGGTACAGAAAAATCCCCAGAACAGAAGAGCCGATGCTGCAGGGCAGAGTTCAACGGTACCGACCCAACAAAACCAAACCGGGCAGACAGAAAACAAGTCAAACAAGAGTCCAAACACCCGGACAAATGCTGTCGAATGTTCTATTTAATCCCAACTGAAGCACTGGGCTGATGTTTAGCTTCCAGGGGCAGCGGAAAACCAAACCTTTTATACCTTTTTCACAGGATTTTAGACTGAAGAAAACTTCTGGGCGTTTCTGCAGTTCTGTGAATATGTTTTTCATTCTTTCACAAACTTAAAAGTGTGTAAATCAGGTTTATCTGAACCTGAATATTTTCAAAGTAAGACACGTAAACCTGACTTTGGTTGGTCTTCTGCTGAAAGCAGCACTTTTTATGATGAAAATGAGGGCCGTTGGGATGAAATCGCTCCACAGTATGCTAATGCTAACGCTTCACTAAACTCCTACCGTCAGGTGCTGGAACAGCCAGGCTCTCAGGATGTTGGTCGCCACTTTGGGGAAGATGCCTCTCTTCTTGTTGTGCAGTCTGTCTCTGTCGAGGTCGTCATCGTCGCCCGTGCTGGGAGACGCCATGTTGTTATCCAGACAGTCACCTGGTCGACACAGGACCGTTAGCATGTTAGCAGACATTAGCATGTTAGCAGACATTAGCATGTTAGCAGACAGCAGAGGTTTTGTTCAGTGTCCTGGTCAGAAACAACCTGTGCAGGTGTTCAGTTTGAGCTGCTCGGGTCTCTGAGACGTGCATCAGTAACAGGAACAGCCATCAGTAGATGTTATTGAACAGGTGAAAAGGCCTTCATAAGGAAGGTAGAGGGGAGGTCACATGACTTAGAAACAGGAGACAAAGTCTGAACTCTCCTAGGACACAGCAGACGCCCCTGTGGTCCCTACTGGTTTCTCAGTGGTCTGCGTTACAGTATGATGTGACTGATCCGTACAACGCAGCAGCAACGATGTACCGATCAGCCACATTATACAACATTTTATACAAGGCATTTTAGAGCGATTAGCAGAGTTTGGCCAATGAGGAACCAGACCATAGATTTGGCTACAAACCCAAGCATCAGTGCAGGAGGTTCCCCTTTAACTTCACCTTCGGATGCACAGGGAACTGCTCCACAGGTGCATGATACCATCTTTCCTTCTGCAGCCTTAACTGACAGCAACAGAAAAGCATCCCTCTTTAGTTCTGAGTTATTCGCAGATAACAAGGAAGTCAAAGGAGAGGAACACAGCCACCCCCCAAGCATGGAGCTTTGAGATGTTTCTGGGTGGGATTGATACACCTCATAAAGCTTTAAAATACCCTGAAAACTAAGTCTCAAAGTCTCTGAAAGCATGTCCCACTTTGTACATTAAACAGAAACACCTAAAAGAATTAAAGTTGATAAATGGGATAAATCTAATGTTCCTGTGAGTTAAATATGTCAGAGACAGAATAATAAAATATGAATAATAGTCACATTTTAAGGAATGTGGTGAACATTTGTATGTGGGGCCCATGTGGGTTTTAAATGGGCTGAAATTAGGCCCCTTATTGTTGCCCACCTGGGTTCTCCAGTGTGGTTCTGGGCCCATTCAGAACTAATCTGGAACCCGTGGACAGACCCATGCGGGGCCCATTTTTCAGCTCATTTAGGACCCATGAGGGCCTCACATGCTGTGGTTGGGACTGATGAATCTGCAGGAACTCGTCTGTATGAACAGTTCTGAACAGAATTCTGGGTTCTGATTGGCTGCAGGATGATGATTAATTCATTCATGAGAGTGATGTCATATCTGTGGCTCCGCCCACTGACTGAATACCGAACAATGTTTCCATTACGTTAGATTCCAGGTTGTAAAAACTCAGGTCTTGGGCTGTTTTAAGGTGCTTTACGAACATTTCATGAGATGTTTAACTTCTCATTATCACAGCTGATGAACTGGCAGCTAATTAGCTGAATATTCACACAGGCTGAGTGTATTTCTGTGGCGGCACAGCTCCAGCCAACACTAAAAAGTGTGGATTCACACTGCTGACCCCCCCACGCCCCCACATAACGCAGCATTTCAACTGGAAACCACTAACAGCAGCTGAGTTGCAGCCTTTATGGCACTCGTTCTGCCTCTTTAATGAGGCTCGTTTTCTCCTCAGTGTTTTTAACAGGGCCGGGGTTAGGGCCCCGGGTCCCGGCAGCCCACGTCCTGCCCAGAGCCTCAGCTGAGCCGAGCCCTGCAGCCTGAAGAGGTGGAAATAATCATAAAAACGATGCGTAACTCCATAAACAAGCTCTCAGCCTCATTAGGCCTGAACCGCCAACTCCCCCAGGCTGCTTTACACCCCTCCCCCGGCACAGCCCTGAGCAGGAGGAGGTCCAACTTACTGCAACCTGCAAACTGAGCCCAACATCAGAACATTCGATTCACTTCAGTTTTATTTATGCAGCCACAGATCACAACAAATTTCATATCAGGTCATTTCAAAGGTCCAGTAAAACGTCTCCAAAACACACCGACAGCTGCACGTTAACCTGAAACACGCCAGGTAACTCCGAGCTAAGACCGGGAGCATTTCTGCTCATTTTCTGCTCATTTTCTGCTCAGTTCTTGCTGTTTCTGATTTTTTATTAAATAAACAAACTTATTGTAGTAATACTTAATAATCTTAGAAATAAAAATGGGCCTAAAAAGATACAGATTTCACAGATTATTCCTCCCAGATCGTTTGTTTTGGTGTTTGTCGGTTCGATTACACAAAGTCCAAAAAGCTTAGTCCAACAGAACGTGTTGAAGAGTTGGAGCTCGGACCAAAGAAGAGGTTGGGGCTGCGCTTCAAGAGGTTCTGCAGGTTCTGAGAGGCGATGTCTCGATGTGTTATACTCACTGACTGTAAGAATGATGTGTATTAAAGTGTAAAACCACCGATGGCTGCTGATGGGAAACAGTCATCGGCCAAAGAAGCCATAAGGCCAGTTAGCTCGAGTCATTCTGATCAGTGGCCTGTTGCTCCTTCTGAAAACAACAGATGATCTCTATAGCTGGTAGATAAGTGCTCAAAGATGCACTTTTGTCCAGGGATACGATCCCTCTTTCGGGTCCAGGGTTGCTAACTCTCCCGTTAAAACGTGCTAATTTTAGCTCCGGAAAGGTAAACATCTAAGTGACTGTTTACAGAGTTTTTATTCAGTCAAAACAAGACAAAAACATGCAAAGAAAACCTTCATCCTGTTAATATTTCCCTCGGCTATGAATCCGACATATTTGAACATGCTGAAGAACCTCCGAAGAGTTTGGACTCTGCAGGTGGAGAACCTGAGAGGTGTTAAAGTCGTAAAGAAGGCTGTTTGTGTTCTCCGGTCGTACCTGGTTCACTGCTGTTGTCCCCGTTATGAGACGCCTGTCCTGCACCTCCCGGTGTGCCGCCGGACCGGACCGACGCCGAGTCGTCCTGATCTCTGCTCCATGAACTCTGCAGCAAACATCGTTTCAATCATCAAGTTTATTTAAGTTATTTATTTACATTTAGAAAGTTTCAGTTGTTCTCACTCTGGTTTTAAGATGAAATGAAGCCAGTTTAGTTCAGTTTAGAGGAGCAGAAACTTTTCCTCTCAGTTCAGACGAGACAAACTCAACTTGAAAAGCTCCAAACCAACAGACGCCTTTTTGTTTCCTTCTTTGTGTTTTATGTTAGACTAAACTACAGGCTGTAGCGCCCCCTACTGGCATGTAAACCAAACTGCACACAATCTGTCAAGCGTTGAGATCCCGGACAAGCCCCCATTCAGACAAAGGTTTTTCCCTGTCGACTCTTGGATGGAGTTCTCACATCTTTAAGCACGCTACCGTTAATAATTGGATAATTAAGTAGTAAAATAAAAGAGGATATTTAAAATTATGCATGTGTAATACTCCTGCTGGGTTGTGCATGAGCTTCATCGTCCTCATCGCTTTAAAAAGGTTTACTTTAAACTTTGGTTTCTTTCCTGAAGTGAACTTTTATTTTTCTCCACTTTATATTTCTGGGTCACAGCATAATTGGGGGCTTGTCCGGGATCTAAACCCTTGACCTCTCACACTGGATCTAAATCCAGAACATTTGTTGTTTTCTCAGTTTCTTTACCTGCTCCATATTGTTCCCTGAGGACCTGAAAAAGTCTTCGCTGTCTGATTTGTTCCCATCTCTGTCGTCTATGACCAGATCGATCGGCATTTTCCCTTTCAGGCAGCTGATGTATCGATGGCAGAAATTATCACAAAGCTCATGAACCTAAAAAGAAGCGCACGTGTATTTTCAGTCATGAAATGTGCAGTTATGATTCCTCACTTCATATAAATATAATGACAAAAATATGCAAATGTTGAACAGAACTTTTTATTAATATGTGTGTAATGCATCTGATATTATTGGAATATTACAGTTTGTTACAGAGAATTTATTCAACCTAAACCTGATTTAACAGGTGATAATCTCATTATTTCAGATAAAGCATCAGATGTTACATTAATTGGAGTTTTTTACCTTCTCCAGCTCCAGGAGGTGGAACCGCAACACTTGTATTGCCTGAATCATCTGCAGAAACACGTTTAAAGTGGTAATTTCAGTAAAAATCACGAATAAACCAGAACTAAATATTCTTTGTAAGATGGAGACTTTTCTCTCTGATTCAACCCACAGAAACAAGGTTTTTACTCAAGAATCACACATTTTATGTCACAAATGTTCAACATTTAGACCAACGACACAACCAGTGGAAACCGAACATCTTTCAGAAGAACATTAAAGCTGAACAGAGAGAAAGTTCCTTTTTTGAACAACTCGTTGGTCACGGTTAGAGATGGGATCAGTCCTGCAGCTGATATTATGACATGTTTTACACCCAAACAACTTCCTACGGATGCAGATATATTAAAATATTGTTTCCCTGTCACAGCTGGATCTCCTGAAGCCAGCTGAACTCTAACCTGCACCAAGCAAGCCTTCACTTAGAGTCATAGAGCCACGTTAGCTCGAGGTTTTAGGACAGAAAACTCTCATTTTCTGCAAAAAAGTGCCAGAAAGACCATTAGAAGGCTTTCAGAGTGTCCAAAGCAGAGAGGAAACTCAGCATTTTCACAGACAAGAAGCTCATCAGGAAACTTTCAGAGGATGCAAAGAAGGTCCCATTAAGTTCTGATCTACAGCAGCTCAGCAGCTCAGCAGGAGGTAACTGATGTCAGCAGACCAGTCCTCTCTCTGTAGGGATAATGCTGCCGACCACGGTGTTAACTGAAGCTCATTTACCTGTCCCAGAGGGGCCTTTCAGTTCATTCATTCCATAAAAATCTGAACATAGAAACCAGATTTCAGCTGAAATAACTCACCAAGTTATCCAGCTCTGGGTTTGATGAAAACAAAGGCTTTTCCAGTCGCATCTAAACACGAAGAAACAGCGAAACCAACGTAAAAATCAAGGAAAAAACCTGTAAAACCTGCAATCAGCATCACAGAAGCTAAAGGTCACGGGTCAAAGGTCGTCAGATGAACATCTGAATAAAGACAGATGATAAATGAACTCAAATGAAGAATCTCAAGTTTTCTAAAATGAAATAAGAACTGAAAGTAGTAACTGGAACCTTTAACTAACTTCTACCTGCTTGGAGAAGACGGCGATGTCTTCGCTGAAAGAGTCCGAGGAGCAGACGTCTCCTCCGGCCACGCCGCTCTGCCTCGGCGTGCACGTCGCCAGCTCACATTTCTCAAATATCAGAGCAAGCAGAGGAAACAGGGGATGCCTGCAGGAAGAGAAGGATCCGTTCAGCCTCCTTCTACTCTGAAGGGATTCTGGGCTCGAATCGGACTAAAAGGTTAAAGTTTCCCAGAATCCTGACGGTTTCTGCTGCTGCTTTCATGCTCAGAACAATGAAAGATCAGCTTTATACTTAAAATGTCTTTTTCCAGGAGCTTTATGGTAAACTTTATAGAACTGATAAAGCTTTCAGGTACTTTCCAAACATGTTTCAGTCGCTCAAACGTAGAGATTAAGATGCTGGTGATTAGACTTCAATGTTTTCTTCTGTGAATCCTCAGAAAAAAGCCCCAAATGTTGAATAAAATAACTCATTTTTACCTTTCTATCCATTACATAATTACTATAAAATAAAAGCACTGAAAGTCACACATACAGCTTTAATTAAACAGTTCTAACTCATTTTAAATTAAACACAAACAGCTGATAAATGATGATTATTCAGCTTTGATCATTAAAACAGTTTCAGGTTAATTATAAATAAATATAACGATGACTGAAGGCTGAGGAGCAAAAATCAAAACACCATAAATTAAGATTTAAAGTTAATAAATCAGTTCTCGTCCATAAGATTTCTCTAAAAGATTCACTTAAGTATTTAAAGTTTTATCTGATCTGGTGTTAAATTTGAGGAAATTAGTTAAAATGAGTTAAATTGAGTTAAAATGAGTTAAAATGAGTTAAAATGAATTAAAATTAGTTAAAATGAGTTAAATGTTGCATCTCATCAACCAAACAGGATTTTCCTTTGATTATGGAAATAAAAAAGTAAATTAACAGTTAATTTAACTGGATTCAATATATCAGTAAATATATAAATATCAGTTTTCCTGTATCTTTAAATCTAGTTTAAAGTTTTAAAGGCTCCTTTTTAAAGAATTAAGGTTCTAAAGGTCGTGGTACCGACCCATTCGGGCACAGAAGTGACTCGTTTTCGGGTTAAATTCAGACATTCAGGGCTCCAAACGGGTCTTTTTGGTATTAAAAGGTTCAGGAAAACATCTGCGAAGCTCCGCCCCCTCAGCGGCACGCAGAACCAGATGTGAAACACATCTGTCAGACTTTTAATGATCGTCTCTGATTAATGATTCAGATGTTTAAGATAATTAAACAGGATCAATATTATCATTATTATTGATAAACGCTCATCAATAAAACGCAGGTGACATATGACAGTAAAATGTGGAGCTTAGAAGCAGCTGAGTGACCACCATGAATCATCAAAAAAAAGATGAATCATCAAAAAAAAGATGAATCATCAAAAAAAAGATGAATCATCAAAAAAATTATGAATCATCAAAAAATGATGAATCATCAAAAAAATGATGAATCATCAAAAAAATTATGAATCATCAAAAATCATTAAAAAAATGATGAATCATCAAAAAAATTATGAATCATCAAAAATCATTAAAAAAATTATGAATCATCAAAAATCATTAAAAAAATGACGAATCATCAAAAATGATGAATCATGAAAAATCAGCTGGTCTGAACGTTTTCCTTCAAAATGAAAACTTTATTATTTATATTATTTACTATATTATTATTATTATTATCTATTATTATTTATCACTTCTTTCTTTCTTTCTTTCCTGTGTTCATCTCAAACTAAAAGGACAGAATCATGTGATCTGAAAGTATTATTTAATATTAATTATTTCTGTGTTTATATAATTATATGATTATTATATGATAATTATATGATAATTATAAACTGTCTGAGTTCATCTGTTCCTACATTAAAGTTTAAAACTTAACTTTAAATCTTATTGTAACTAATAATGAGTTTCTTATTATTTTATCGTATTTCTCAGATAATGTCTTTAAAATTAACTCATTTAACTTGTTATAAATTCAGGATATTATTGATCATCTGACTGAGGGTAATAAAAGCTGAGCTCCGTGACACAGAACCGCTTCACTCTGTGAACTCGCCGGACCCGTAAATGGCGACTTTGTCTCTCCTGACGGCGTCTCCGGCTGACTGGGCGAACTGGTGCGACTGGTGTGGAGGGAAAGGACCGGCGGCGGCGGCCAGGTGCACGGCCTGCAGCGAGCGCGCGGCCGCTGCGGCGTGGTGGTGGTGAGGGTCCCCGTAAACCCCCTCCAGACCGTAGAGGCTGACATCTTCGTACTGAAACAGAGGAGAAAGATGTGTGACCTCTGACCTCTACAGTAAATCTGGGAGCAAAGATTCAGCTTCACAGCCCGATTTTACCTCCAAAGATCAATAATCAGTAATAAGAACTGAGGAGAGGCTCAGAAGCCTGTTCCGAGTCATTTTAAATATAAAGCTGAATTTATTCTAAAGATAAAAAGATTTTATCATCCGGATGAAATTAAATATGAATGTAAATAAATAAAAAAGACTTCAGTAAATGTGATTTATTACAGAATAAAACAATAATTTTATGAACAAAAAGAGATTTTTTGCAGAGAAAGTTTGTGAAAATGTTTTTATTCTTTAATCAGATTTAGTTTTATTTGAATTATTTTATTTTAATATTTTTCATGTTGAGAAGTTTTTAATGTGAACAAAGAAACTTTTTTATTTTCTAACGTAAAGAAAAAACAGTTTGTTGGACTTAAAAACTTTTATTTATTTTTCTATTTAACTTCAAAGAGTTTCTGACAAATTAATTTAAAATACAAAGTTATTAAAATATACAGTTAAAGTTTATTTTTTAAATCTGAGAAAAGTTTTTTTCTGTAAATATTTCATAAAAAGCTTCAGTTTTAAATTATTTCATCAACAATTATTTTTAAAATGTTTTCAGATTTTGAACAAAATTCAATAAAAGAAACAGATTATTTTCCTTCTTTTAACCCTTTTAAAGTCTTCAGATGGCTTCTTTTCTCTCTTTAATCGCGCTTTTCTCGCAGTTTAAACTTTAAATCATTACATTTTTCCACAGATTCACACTCAGTTCCGTCACTTTTTACGCACCCGTTGCGCCATCAGCTCCGTCTCTCCTCCCGGACTCCAGGTGACTCCCGCGGGGCAGAACACACATCCAGCTCCCCGGGCCCGGAGCGCTAAGCAGTTAATCCCAAAACGCGTATCCTGAACGCACGGACGCGCACAGAGACACCAGGAAACGACCGGCGGCCGCAGCCCGGCTTCCAGCCTCCAGCCTCCGGAAAACCCGGCTCCTCCGATCCGACCTGGTTACCTCCGAACGGGGGTCTGCTGAGGAGGACCCGCCCGCTGCGCTCTGAGCCGGACAGTGAGGGCCATCCCAGCCCGTCAGAGCGGCCTGGAGGGTGAAGGTGGAGGAGGAGCCGCGGCGCGTCCCCGCGGAAAAAAACGCGAGTGCTCGTTAACGTGATCAGATTCTTCATTCAGCTGAAATCTGCTGAAATAAAGTCATGTTTGGCCCCAAAACTGTGGCTTTAGATCCAGTTTCAGAGGATTTTCAGCTTCTGTCTCTTTTAAACGGCAGCGGTTGAAATGAAGAAACTTTAAAACTTTAAAACTTTAAAGTCTCTCTGAACAGTGTCTCCAGTTCTTAATAAAACTGCAGCTGAGCAGCGGCGCCATCTGGTGTCCGGAGGAGTCCCTGCAGCTTCAGGTTCAAGCCAAACGATGATTAATCCACAGCAGAAACGTGTCGATTCAAACAGAACCAAAGCTCACCCGCTCAGCACCGGGTCCAAACAGAACCAAACCCACTCAGCACCGGGTCCAAACAGAACCAAACCCACTCAGCACCGGATCCAAACAGAACCAAACCCACTCAGCATCGGGTCCAAACAGAACCACTCAGCACCGGGTCAGAGGTTAAACATGCAGAGCTCAGCAGAGACTTTAAATGATTTATCAGCTGCTGTTACTTTTATTTTACTCAGACTCATATTTATCCCTTTAATATTTCCCATAGTTTGATGTTTCTGTTTCTGAAGCAGTTTGACTGTTGGATCGGACCCGTGGCGCCGCCGTGTTGCATCACAGGTCATGTGACCATCGTGTTGCTTCCCAAAGAGCCACAGAGACACAGAGACACAGAACTGTTTTACTGGCACAAAGCGCTGAAACTCGCCCCTTCCTCACACTTTCTCAGTATTTTTTGGTTCGTCGCCGTAGAAACGTCGTCAGTTCAGATAAATATCGATCAGTTTGATAAAGTTTATCATTTTACTGAGTGGAATAATTACTGGAAACAGTGAAAAAGGAGGAAATACCAACAATAAAGCAGCCAGAGATGAGTCTCCTGTGGAGCCGGTCTCTGCCAGCAGGTGGCAGCAGCGACTGTCAGTCACCTTCTTCCAGAACATTTCCCGAGCAACATGTCAGCGTCGCTGTAGGAGTAGCAGTTCCTGCTCTAAAAGCAGTCTTTTTACTGTGGTTTGTCCCCTTTCAGACTCGAGCTTTCAGGGATTTGCAGGTTTGAGATTTTATAAAATATTTTTCAAGCAAAATGTAACGAAACAGAACTGTGAAATGAGCTCGCTAATAAAAGTAAAAGCCATTTCCAGATCACACATTAAATTAAATTAAAAACAAAAGCAAACCGTGCACATTTCCAACTGTACAAAGACCCGATAAAGATCAAAGTTTCCCATTTAGAGGCTGTGAACAGGGAAAATCATGAAGTTATCTTTGAGAAAAGGCCTCCTCCTAGCATTGTGCGGCTCGTAAACATAAATAATATGAACAGCGACAGCATCAGTTCCCTGTGCAACACCTTCTGAACCACAGTCTCCCTGTGTCTGAAATACTGAGGCTCCAGTACAGTTCCCTGTGCAACACCTCGGAGGAAGAACTCGGAGGTTAGCAAAAACAAGTCTGTAAAAAGAAGGATTCCTGATACAAAGGGACTTAAACAGGACATAAAGTGATGATTTCTGGTTACTACTCAGCGGAGGCATTAAAACAGCTTCTTCTTGTTCACTCATTTATCAGGATCATTAGACAGCAGCAAACCATTTCCAGCGGGTTCGAGGTGGATCAGAGCTCTGTTTGTTTCATCAGACTAAATGTTAAAGAGCAGCGTCTTCATCCCCCTGAGGCCATAGATCAGAGTCCTGCCTGTTACCAGCTTTCTGTGGCTGAATGCCTTTAGATGTGAAACTGCCACACATCTGTCCTGCAGGACATTCCTGGATGGTTTCAGGTCGTCATGGTGATGAACTGTGATGAATGAAAAAGTTAAACTTCCCTCAGATCAACACTCACATGTTGCATCACTTCCTGCTCGAAGCTTCTTGGATCAGCAGGTGGAGCCTCCAGAACCTGAACCAAACATCCAAACATCTGGAGAATGCTTCAGCGCTTCAAGAAGCTTCAAAGTTCACACTGAATGTGATATATTCAATATGTTCAAGTTGGCTGATGAGTCAGAACATTTCCTTCTTCTGGTCCCACAGTGAGGAACCTTTAAAGTTATTTCTGACCAGAATCTGTCCTCTGACTCACATATTAAACTGTTTCTGCCTTCTTTCACCTTCGTAATAAATCAGGAACATCCTGTCCCAACAGAGCACTTTGCTCTCAGGCTGCAGGTTTCCTTGTGGTTCCCAGAGTTTCTAAAAGCAGAATGGGAGGCAGAGCCTTCAGTTATCAGGCCCCTAAAAGCAGAATGGGAGGCAGAGCCTTCAGTTATCAGGCCCCTAAAAGCAGAATGGGAGGCAGAGCCTTCAGTTATCAGGCCCCTAAAAGCAGAATGGGAGGCAGAGCCTTCAGTTATCAGGCCCCTAAAAGCAGAATGGGAGGCAGAGCCTTCAGTTATCAGGCCCCTAAAAGCAGAATGGGAGGCAGAGCCTTCAGTTATCAGGCCCCTAAAAGCAGAATGGGAGGCAGAGCCTTCAGTTATCAGGCCCCTAAAAGCAGAATGGGAGGCAGAGCCTTCAGTTATCAGGCCCCTAAAAGCAGAATGGGAGGCAGAGCCTTCAGTTATCAGGCCCCTAAAAGCAGAATGGGAGGCAGAGCCTTCAGTTATCAGGCCCCTAAAAGCAGAATGGGAGGCAGAGCCTTCAGTTATCAGGCCCCTAAAAGCAGAACGGGAGGCAGAGCCTTCAGTTATCAGGCCCCTAAAAGCAGAATGGGAGGCAGAGCCTTCAGTTATCAGGCCCCTAAAAGCAGAATGGGAGGCAGAGCCTTCAGTTATCAGGCCCCTAAAAGCAGAATGGGAGGCAGGGCCTTCAGTTATCAGGCCCCTAAAAGCAGAATGGGAGGCAGAGCCTTCAGTTATCAGGCCCCTAAAAGCAGAATGGGAGGCAGAGCCTTCAGTTATCAGGCCCCTAAAAGCAGAATGGGAGGCAGAGCCTTCAGTTATCAGGCCCCTAAAAGCAGAATGGGAGGCAGAGCCTTCAGTTATCAGGCCCCTAAAAGCAGAATGGGAGGCAGAGCCTTCAGTTATCAGGCCCCTAAAAGCAGAATGGGAGGCAGAGCCTTCAGTTATCAGGCCCCTAAAAGCAGAATGGGAGGCAGAGCCTTCAGTTATCAGGCCCCTAAAAGCAGAATAGGAGGCAGAGCCTTCAGTT
Organism: Leuresthes tenuis; assembly: GCF_036924035.1. Lineage (NCBI taxonomy): Eukaryota > Metazoa > Chordata > Actinopteri > Atheriniformes > Atherinopsidae > Leuresthes > Leuresthes tenuis. Next base: position 764,172 of record NW_027325358.1, on the reverse strand, counting down.
ATCAGGCCCCTAAAAGCAGAATGGGAGGCAGAGCCTTCAGTTATCAGGCCCCTAAAAGCAGAATGGGAGGCAGAGCCTTCAGTTATCAGGCCCCTAAAAGCAGAATGGGAGGCAGAGCCTTCAGTTATCAGGCCCCTAAAAGCAGAATGGGAGGCAGAGCCTTCAGTTATCAGGCCCCTAAAAGCAGAATGGGAGGCAGAGCCTTCAGTTATCAGGCCCCTAAAAGCAGAATGGGAGGCAGAGCCTTCAGTTATCAGGCCCCTAAGAGCAGAATGGGAGGCAGAGCCTTCAGTTATCAGGCCCCTAAAAGCAGAATGGGAGGCAGAGCCTTCAGTTATCAGGCCCCTAAAAGCAGAATGGGAGGCAGAGCCTTCAGTTATCAGGCCCCTAAAAGCAGAATGGGAGGCAGAGCCTTCAGTTATCAGGCCCCTCAAAGCAGAATGGGAGGCAGAGCCTTCAGTTATCAGGCCCCTAAAAGCAGAATGGGAGGCAGAGCCTTCAGTTATCAGGCCCCTAAAAGCAGAATGGGAGGCAGAGCCTTCAGTTATCAGGCCCCTAAAAGCAGAATGGGAGGCAGAGCCTTCAGTTATCAGGCCCCTAAAAGCAGAATGGGAGGCAGAGCCTTCAGTTATCAGGCCCCTAAAAGCAGAATGGGAGGCAGAGCCTTCAGTTATCAGGCCCCTAAAAGCAGAATGGGAGGCAGACCCTTCAGTTATCAGGCCCCTAAGAGCAGAATGGGAGGCAGAGCCTTCAGTTATCAGGCCCCTAAAAGCAGAATGGGAGGCAGAGCCTTCAGTTATCAGGCCCCTAAAAGCAGAATGGGAGGCAGAGCCTTCAGTTATCAGGCCCCTAAAAGCAGAATGGGAGGCAGAGCCTTCAGTTATCAGGCCCCTAAAAGCAGAATGGGAGGCAGAGCCTTCAGTTATCAGGCCCCTAAAAGCAGAATGGGAGGCAGAGCCTTCAGTTATCAGGCCCCTAAAAGCAGAATGGGAGGCAGAGCCTTCAGTTATCAGGCCCCTAAAAGCAGAATGGGAGGCAAAGCCTTCAGTTATCAGGCCCCTAAAAGCAGAATGGGAGGCAGAGCCTTCAGTTATCAGGCCCCTAAAAGCAGAATGGGAGGCAGAGCCTTCAGTTATCAGGCCCCTAAAAGCAGAATGGGAGGCAGAGCCTTCAGTTATCAGGCCCCTAAAAGCAGAATGGGAGGCAGAGCCTTCAGTTATCAGGCCCCTCTCTGTGGAACCAGCTGCCAGTTTGGCTTCAGGAAGCAGACACCCTCTCTACCTTTAAGATCAGGCTGAAACTTTCCTTTCTGATAAAGCTTATAGTTAGGGATGGTTCAGGTGAGCCTGAAACATCCCATAGTTCTGCTGCTATAGGCCCAGCCTGCTGGGGGAGCTCCCATGATGCACCTCTCCTCCCTCCATGAACAGATGACATCATTGCTGTCATTAACTTGTGTTTCTCTCTCTCAGCAGGTGTCTCTGGCCTGGTGTTACGCTGCTTGTTGTCCCCTCTTTCCTGTCCTCTCAGCCCCAGCTGGTCCAGGCAGATGGACCCTTCCTGGTTCTGGTTCTGATGGAGGTTAGGACTCAGGATGGATCCTTTCCATTGGATACTTTCTCTGTGCCCTGGGTGGTATTTGCTGTTATATATTTAGACAGATGAGAGCCTTCAGCCTGGACTACACCCGGCCCACAGCAGTCATTATAAATGCCTCCTTTGATGCTTCCTGTGCAGATTTGACTCTCAGCTCTTTTTATTTCCGACCCAATCAGAACCACCTCAACAAAATAACACTTATTGATTTTTTTCACTACATTAAGTTCTTTGTTTATCAGAATGAATCCCGTCGTGTTATTTCTTTATTTATTCATTTAACGGTGGGTTAAACTCTCCTCCCTCCAGCACCGCCGCAGTATCACCATCCGGCCACCAGGCGGCAGCACAGCGCGAAGACTGAGCAGTTCGACTTTTTAATTAAAAACTGAGTTTCTGAGGAAAACATCAGAGGAGCTCTGAGTGACCGAGCAGCGAAGTGTGAATCATTTAAAACTATTTATAAAATCCCTTCAGAGTGAACTGTAGCTGATGTACCTGCAGCTGCTGCCGCGTCATCATCATCATTATTATTATTATTATCTTATTGTTGTTAGTGTGTGATGACACGTGACTCTGCGGTCCTTCGGGTCTGACGTCACCCACCGTCTCCTCTCCGTGTCCAACATGGAATAAGGAGGAGATGGGGCTCGGCCGGGGCCACCCTCACCCACACCAGCGCACCACCTTCGGTCACTGCGTTCCGGGCCGATCCGGCGGAGGCGGCGGAGGAAGAGGATGAGGCGGCGGCGCTGAAGAGGAGGAAGATAAGAGGATTAAAAGGTGCAGGAGGAGGAGGTCGGATCAGCGCCATCAGCCGAGGAGGGGAGCAGGTGATGGTGGTGTTTTAGGACCAGAACCCCTCAAACACGGTCAGAACCGAGCGGCGCACGGGAGGAAACCGCAGCCGCCGCGTCTGCCGCGTCCGCCGCTGCAGGAACCATGAAGGAACCGCACCGCGTTGCGGCGGCGGCGGCAGTTCGTTTCTACCGGAGGTGAAACGGAGAAAATGAGCGAGGACACGCGCCCAGACGAGTGAGTACTCCATGGTAACCAGCGACCTCATCTCTGACATTGAGTGAGTTTGTGCTCGGATCACATGGCTGTGGTCAAAGGTTGGAGATGAGGAGGCTCCTCATCTTCCTCATCTTCCTCCTCTTATTTCCTCCACCTGAGGCAGAGGGGCGGCAGGTGTGGGGGTGGCGGCAGGTGTGGGGGGGAGGCAGGTGTGGGGGGGTGGCGGTGTGCATCATGATGGCAGACAGGAGGGTCTGCAGGGGAACGGGGGCTCGGTTCAGCTCCGAAAAGGAGGCGGCGTGCTGTGAGTCATCATCAGGCTGCAGGTTCCTGCTGATTATTCCTGTTCAGGCAGCTCAAAGGCTGGTTCTGCTGGTTCTGCTGGTTCTGCTGGTTCTGGGAGTTCTGACAGGAACCACATCTCAAATTAAACCTGCACAGGTTAGAAACCCTCCATGAGATATGAAACACTCATTTCTGATGGAACTTCTGCTCGAATCAGTGAATCTTCAGCTTCAGGTTTCCACTTTCACAGTTAGAGTTTGGTTCTTCTGTTGCATTTAATTGGATTTTTACTGTTTCATTTTGTGTTTTTCTGTTTTATTTTTTTATTTATTTGGTGTTTTTCTATTTTATTTAATAGTTTCTCAGTTTTATTTTGTTTTCTGTTTTATTTTGTGTTTTTCTGTTTTATTTTGTATTTTTCTGTTTTATTTTGTTGTTTTTTCTGTTTTATTTTGTTGTTTTCTGTTTTATTTTGTGTTTTTCTGTTTTATTTTGTTGTTTTCTGTTTTACTTTCTGTTTTATTTTGTATTTTTCTGTTTTATTTTGTTGTTTTCTGTTTTATTTTGTGTTTTTCTGTTTTATTTTGTTGTTTTCTGTTTTACTTTGTTTTATTTTGTGTTTTTCTGTTTTATTTTGTTGTTTTCTGTTTTACTTTCTGTTTTATTTTGTATTTTTCTGTTTTATTTTGTGTTTTTCTGTTTTATTTTGTTGTTTTCTGTTTTATTTTGTTGTTTTCTGTTTTATTTTGTTGTTTTCTGTTTTACTTTGTTTTATTTTGTGTTTTATTTTGTTGTTTTTTCTGTTTTATTTTGTTGTTTTCCGTTTTATTTTGTGTTTTCCGTTTTATTTTGTTGTTTTTTTGTTTTATTTTGTGTTTTTTTATGTTTTATTTTGTGTTTTTCTGTTTTATTTAGTTGTTTTCTGTTTTATTTTGTGTTTTTCCGTTTTATTTTGTGTTTTCCGTTTTATTTTGTTGTTTTCTGTTTTATTTTGTGTTTTTCTGTTTTATTTTGTGTTTTTCTGTTTTATTTTGTTGTTTTCTGTTTTATTTTGTGTTTTTCTGTTTTATTTAGTTGTTTTCTGTTTTATTTGGTGACTTGGGGTCACATTTCCTCATCTTTTTTTTCTGTACACATGGTTTCTCTCAGTCTTTGTCAGATCCTCGTCGTTAATGATCCTGGTTATCATCTGATTAACTTGGTCTTTTGTTTTTTCTCACGTTAAGTTTGTGGTTTTCCAGGTTTTGGGTGTTTAAATAAAGTCTCAGTTCAGCATCCTTCTGCCTCTGGTTGGCCCTTTTAAAGCATCTTTCTTGTACAAACTGTTTATTTTCAGTAAGTTTATAAATGATGTTGAAATAAAACAAATCAACATCAGATTTAGTTGTTTTTCAGATGGAATTGTGTTCAAGGACTTGCTGAAAATTTAAGATTCTATTCAGTTTTGAATGGGCTCTGGTTGTAATTACCGTAAATTCTGGACTATAGAAGCACCTGAATATCAGCAGCTCCACATTTTTAGATATTTACACAGAAAGATGCGAAACGTGAGGATTTTTAAACTTTAAATGCGTACGATAACATGAACAAATACATGCTGCAGATGCTTTTCTCCTGAACTGTAACTCGGCTGGTAAAAAAAGAGAAGCTGATGATGTCATCATGTGATCAAACATCTTAAAATGAACATCATCAGTTAATGTGGAGCTGAAGGTTAAAGTGATGAGTCACTGAAACACAGCTTCATATCAGCTTCATACTGGCTTCATATCAGCTTCATATCAGCTTCAGACTGGCTTCATATTAGCTTCATACTGGCTTCATATTAGCTTCAGACTGGCTTCATATTAGCTTCATATCAGCTTCATACTGGCTTCATATCAGCTTCAGACTGGTTGCTGAAACAGGATGATGTTGGTGACAGAAACGTTTTTGTTTGAATTCATTTCGTCTTCAGGAGCTGTTCAGGTTCTGATTGGACGACACGTCACACATGACAGCCTCAGCGCCGCTCTATTCCTCCTTAACCGTCGTTTTTAGTTCCCAGATGTTCAGGAAACACAGTCATGGAGCCGTCCTTCACCGGGTTGCCCTGATGCTCTCAGAGCTGGATGCTCAGAGGAGAATTCAAATAAATCTACTTTTAATGACCGTCTGTGGAGGAATCTGGGGGAAAAATGTCACTTTGATGCTCAGTGAATGAGTCACTGATCTTCAAATCTCCCGTTGATAAGATGTAGGAAAAGAAATGAGAAGGTGGAGCTCAGAAAGGAGAGAAGGTGGAGTCACTATTATTAAACCGGACATTTAAAAACTCCAAGACGGTTTGGAATCAGAGAAAATAACCGATAAGCAGTGAAGTCTTTAGAGTCACAGAGTCTGGACATAAACTCCTCCACCCTGTGAGGTCATCATCAGGTTCACCGCGCTGCTAACAGGCTTCATCTGTCTCTGCTGCAGTGACAGCTACATTGTGCGGGTCAAAGCGGTGGTGATGACCAGAGACGAGTCCAGCGGTGGCTGGTTGGCGCAGGATGGCTGCCTGAGCAGAGTGGGCGTCTGCAGACTGCTGGCGAGCGAGCTGCTGGGACGCAACAGCTTCCTCATCCATGGAGAGCGGCTGAAAGACCGACAGGTAGGTAACACCAGGCCAGAGACACCTGCTGAGAGAGAGAAACAAGGTAAGGGAGGAGAGGTGCATCATGGGAGCTCCCCCAGCTGCAGATGTTCCATAGTTTAATGTTCCTCTGCCCATGTAAACATCCCGTTAAGGCTTAAATTAGAGAATAAATTAGTAAATTATACATTAATTCATTATAAAAGCACATATAATAACAATAATATCCCTTTCCTCTCAGGTGATTCTGGAGTGCTTCTTAAAGAAGGACCTGGTTTACACGAAGGCCACGCCCACATTCCACCATTGGAAGGTGGACAACAGAAAGTGTGGTCTGACCTTCCAGAGCCCGTCCGATGCTCGCGCCTTCGACCGCGGGGTGAGGAAAGCGCTGGAGAACCTGACAGAAGGTACGGAGGAACCTTTAAACCTGGTTTATGATGAGGAGAGAGCTCCTCCCCTGCAGACTGAGTTCATTCTTAACCTTCCTCACACTGTTCCAGCTTCAGCTCAGTCAGAAACTCTGCTGTCAGCATCAAAACTAAATCCGTTGAATGGAGTCCAGTAGAACAGGTCCAGAGGTCCACATCTGTATCTGTGGTGCTTCCATTTCAGGTTTTTTAAGGTGGTTCTGATTTTCTAAGGTTTGCAGCATCTACTTTAATGCTGCCGGTGCCCAAAGTCGGCTTCATACAGATGATGGCAGAGAGCATTCATCTGTGTGGAAAGCCAGAAGAAGAAGATGTCCAATCAGGACGAATCGTTTGACAAGATGCTCAAAGGATGAGAAAGTCAGAGATAACCTGGAAACTTCAGCTGGAGAAGCCTCTGGTTCTTTCTACATTTATTAATCTCACAGATTTATCGGTCGTCCTTTCATGAAATGAACCGAAGGCAACGTGTTTTTACCAAAACTGTTTCCTGTGGAAAGACTCTGCTTATGAGGTCCAACTCATCCCGAATACCCAGGAGAAATTAAAAAGGTACAAAGTCAAGCTTTGCCTTTAGAGGCAGTCAAATGCAAGTTCCATGTAAGACATAATTACCTCAGAAACTTCAGATAGAACCGGTTCCAAACTCAGTGTGAGATTGTTTGGGTGTTCTCTGAAAAGATGAGTCCTCAGAGGGAAACCCTGCCCTGACAGCAGCTGGTTCCACCATCATGGAACCACCAGTGAGAGCAGCCCTGTTTGTAGGGAAGAACCAGAACCAGATGAGGTTCTGAGAGGAACTCAGAGGTCCAGAAGGACTGAGTTTAAACAGCTGCTGCAGACCCAGAAGTCTCTCTGTGGGCAGCATCAGGGACTGGATCGGATTCAGGACTGGATCCAAGGAGTTGGTGTGTATCTCTAAGAGACGGGGCCCCAGTACGGAGCCTTTGGGCATCCCTGTGGTCGTGACCATTTGTTTCTCGTTACACACTGAAAGAAGATCTCGGGACTAAAAACCGAGGATGGAGCAGATCTCGCTGTCCTTTGGGCCTCAGTCAGAAAGAGGAGTTCAGACCGGACTGATTTGGGTCCAAGATGTTGGTCTGGAAGTCATGTTTGGTTTGTTGAGTCACGGCTCTTTGGGACAGTGCTGGCCTGGGAGGGGATTGGCTTTCTTAGGCCAACCTAACTTTTCTTATGTTGATTGCATTAAGAAAATGTTGCAGTAAAAGTTGTATGAAATGAACAGTTTATTGATCCTCAGACAGTTATTGGAGCAGATCCTGAAGGCGACTCAGTGCAGGTGTCACAGCTGTGCTCTCTGACCTCCAGGCTCCACCACGTCTTCATCGACGCTGCAGAACGAGGCGGAGCTCGGTGATGATGACGTCTTCACGGTGAGAACACCCCCGTGTGTGTGTGCTGTTTTTCTGTATTTATAAGGTCCAAAAACGAGAGGCCCACTATGCTTGTGTGGTCCAACCTGATCCCACATGTTTATTCTGGTATTCTGAGGGTCAGAGTCAAACTGCAACTGAAGGTGGTAATAAAGTTAAGGCCGGAGAGTCTAAAACTAAAGAAAAGAAGGAAAATCTTTCCTTTCCTCTATGGGAACTACTGAGAAACGACGCTGGAGCTCAGAGAGAGAAAAATGTCACGTAGACACAAAACTCTTTGGTTTGTAGCAGGAGGAAACCGGAGAAAATGAGGAGCAAAATCAGAGAAAAAGAGGAAAAATGTCACGTAGACACAAAACTCTTTGGTTTGTAGCAGGAGGAAACCGGAGAAAATGAGGAGCAAAATCAGAGAAAAAGAGGAAAAATGTCTAAAGTTTGGGAGCATTTCAAAGAAAAGAAAAGAGAAAATACTGAACAGTGTGTCCATTGTAAAAGTCAGTTAGCTTAGCATGATAGGACAACATCAATGCTACAGCATCTCAGCAGAAAGCAGTCAGTTCACATCGAGTCCACTGAGCGGAACAAACACAAGGGAACATTTCATGTTAGCATTTTAATGGATAATCAATTTATTATCAGTCGGCTTGCTAACAGAGAACAGAAGGAAGCTAACAGAGAACAGAAGGAAGCTAACAGAGGACAGAAGGAAGCTAGCAGAGAACAAAATGAAGCTAGCAGAGGACAGAAGGAAGCTAGCAGAGAACAGAAGGAAGCTAGCAGAGAACAAAATGAAGCTAGCAGAGAACAGAAGGAAGCTAGCAGAGAACAAAATGAAGCTAGCAGAGAACAGAAGGAAGCTAGCAGAGAACAGAAGGAAGCTAGCAGAGAACAGAAGGAAGCTAGCAGAGAACAGAAGGAAGCTAGCAGAGAACAGAAGGAAGCTAGCAGAGAACAGAAGGAAGCTAGCAGAGAACAGAAGGAAGCTAGCAGAGAGCAGAAGGAAGCTAACAGAGAACAGACATGTTCGACTACCTGAATATTCGATGGAATAATCATTTGAAACAGTGTTAGTGTGAAAGCTTCCTGGTGTCTTCACTCTGGATTCTGTTCAGATGGTTGTTACTTTTGCTCCTTTAGGTTTAGGCATTCAGATGTTAGTTAGGCTTAAGGTGAGGTGTTAGGGAGGGCATTGTGCCAATCGCTACAAAGATCAAAACACAATTTTGTGTGTTTTTGACAGAATCAACATTTTTTCAGCAGAAAAGCATAAATATTCCTGGTTGTTTTCAACTGTGTCGCAGGAAGGAGCTGCTGAATGTTCTGAATGAAGCTTTGAATCATACTTAGTTTTGTTCTAAATTACCTTAAAATTAATTATTATGAATTATTCGACACACTTTGCTCCCACAGTTACTTGTGACTTATTTTGAATCTGAGAGGTGGAAACATGGAGCTGTTAGAGTTATTGTGGCATCAGAACATTGAATACCCTTGAAATTAATAAAAGGTAAATTCAATTTTTTTTTATAAATCTGAAGTTATGATAATCTTTTATCGCTGGCTTTGTTGTTTGAATTTGTTTTGTTTGTTTGTCTGTGTAAGGACCGATTTGACCTTTAGACCCGGCAACGAGAACATTTCAGCCGTCCTTACTGAACATTCAGCGCCTGCACAGAAAAACAAACGTGTGCTGGACAGGAAGTCCGAAGGACGGGAGGGTCGGACTTCCTGTTTGCTTTAGTCAGAGCAGCAGAGACACGAGTGCATTTATCTCTGAGGACTGATGAAGGAAAGTCTGACCCATAAAACATCTCTGGGACTTTCCTGGAAAAGAAACAGTTTACATTTGGACGGTTGGTGTTGGAATATAAATAATTATGATGAGAATCTGTTCAGGAGCAGAAGGTAATTAGCACAGGTAGTCAGTCCAAAGGACAGTTCAAAAGACTAACTCTGGCAACCAGGCAAAGCATCAGGAGGAACTAATGAACAGCCAATAAGTCACATGTGAGTTGATCAGGTGAACTCAGGTAATATTGGAAGTTTCAGCATGAAGGAGAGAGTTTGGAGAACAGAAAAAATAAAGAAACTGAAGTGTTTGATCCGTAAAAGAACGAGTTGCTCATATTAGTCTGAACACACAGGTGTTCAGACTCTGCCGAACACCTTTGTCTCCGGTGTCAAAGCGTTAAAGAGGCCTTCGCACAGCATCGAGTCACTTCCTGTTTACACATCTGACCTCGGAGGGCAGAAAGCATCGAACAGCTGGCTGCACATCAGTCCATCCTGCAGGGGTTGGGGAGGAGGTGTTTCAGGAAAAGATTCTTGGAAGGAGCTGGTCCCCGAGGCTGTGAGGACGGAGATCAATACTGTTACTGGACTTCTTCTCTGGAAAAAAGTCAAGTTCTGAGTTGAAACGCTGAAGGTTTGAAGGCAACGAGGTTCAGTTTCTGGGCAGTTTGCCTCGGTTTGACTCACTTCCAACAGCTTGGAAAGCTTCAGGTAAAACTGTGACGGTGAGTCAGTGTTTGTCTTCTTCTTCCTCCCCAGACGGCCACCGACAGCTCGTCCAACTCGTCTCAGAGGAGGGAACCGGTGATGCACACGCTGGCGCCGGCCCACTTCTGCGAACCGCGCCGGCACCACTGCATCTTGGGTCATTTCTATGAGCAACCCTCAGATCACCGCTTCCTGAACCAAGTGAGTCAAGTGCTGAGCTTTCTGAGATCCTTTTCAGAACCCCAAACGGGCTGAGCCTGTCCTGTGTCTCTGCAGGCCGTGCACACCTTTCCCCATCACGCCACTTTCCAGGTGGAGGAGGAGATCGTGCGCATCAACCCCCGCGAGCGAACCTGGTTCACCGGCTACGGGGATTATCGCCACGCCAACTCCACACGGGACAAACACGCCCAGCCTAACAACCCAGACTCCTACGTGCATTTCACCAAGAGCGAGCCGCCCAAGCACGACTACACCTACCCGCACCCGCTGAGCTGCGGCGTGCAGCGGGGCTGCAACGGTAAGCCCGGCTGCCTGGAGCTGGGCGGCGGCCACAGGGCGGTGGTGACACTGCAGCCGCAAGCCCTCCAGCTCAAAGGCAAGCGAAGGACGGAGAGCGGGCAGCGCTGCGTTTACTGTCAGGACATGTTTAACCATGAGGACAACGGGCGGGGCCGCTGCCAGGAGGCGCCAGACCCCTTTCAGACCTGCATCCGGCGGGTCAGCTTCATATGGTGCGCCGACAGCCTGCTGTACCACTGCATGTCGGACCCGGAGGGCGACTACACCGACCCGTGCTCCTGCGACACCAGCGACGAGCGCTTCTGCCTGCGCTGGTCGGCGCTGGTGGGTCTGTCGCTGCTGGCGCCCTGCATGTGCTGCTACGCCCCCCTCAGGGCGTGCCACCACTGCGGCGTGGCGTGCCGCTGCTGCGGCGGCAAACACAAAGCTGCAGGCTGACGCCTCGGAGGCCCCGCCCACCCCAGAGCCCACAGAGACGGAGGCCGCTGTGATTTCTGTCGTCGTTGTTCGTCTAAAAGTCCAGAAAATGGAGGTCCAACTTTGTCACCATGGATACAAACAAAATGTTTTTGTGTCGCTAAGAAAATTAATTTCTACAGAAAACATATATATCATCTTTATATGTATATATCAGGGCTGTCAAAGGCAATTAGATAATGATGTATTACCACAACATCCCCCTAAAACTGATAGATTAGTGCCTTTAATGCAAACTATCGGATGAACTCCTGATCCATGCAGGAAGAAATCAGCGTTCCTCCGGCTCCTGATGTCACAGGAAGGAGATCAAACCCCAGAGCCGTTAAAGAGGGACCGTGATGTCATGAGCAGCTGGACTTCAGGCTTCCTGATTGGTGCATCTGGGGTGTTCGATGACCTGAGCCGACTTAGAACCCCCCAGTTGATACCTGAAAAAGAGCAGAAGGAAGGGATGGGAAACAAGGCGTTGGGGGAAGGGTGGATGAGTGGTTGGAGGGAAGCGTCAGGTTTTCCAGGTGATGAAACATAGTTGAGGCGTTGCTCCTTAACCTGAGCTGGACCCATCACTACAGGATGGTCTCAACTCCACACGTTTAAAATTACATCTAAACATGAAATGATTTGAATCAGAACCCAGTTTTAATTACATCTTTATGTTGATGCTGATTCACGTTCAAGACTCTCCACAAAGGTTTCCTTCTGGATCCTAAAGAGTCAGTGTAAGAAAACTGTGGTTCTGACCAGGTCCTGCGACCCAGTGAGCGAAGTCTGCTGACCTTTACAAATAGCAGCTGGCCAATGGACGCCCAACATCTGTAGATCATCTGGATTTTATAAGGACGACACTGTACCAAAGTCTGATGAAGCCCTGCAGCAGCAGGTGTGAACTCACCTGGATGCTAACACCGCTAGCACTGCTAACACAACAACATAAACACACCGATACTTGAGTTTTACACCACAACTCATAGGGGTCAAAGGTCATCACAGCATGATTTATTGATAAAGATCTACAGAGAGGGACGGCTTTGGTCACATGATCCAGACGTCAGAGCTGTGGTGAAAGACACCACCGAGACAGATGTGAGTCTGTAGTGAAGAAGGAAGTCAGACAGGAACCATCGGATGGATTTTTACTGAACCAGAAACACTGAGATTCTCTGGTTAAATTAAATATCTGTTTGAAGGAAGAAAACCAACGACAGTACTTCCTGTATCACATGTTGCATCAGCACAGGATGCACCTTTAGGACCGATACTGTGTCAGCAAAGACCCCAAAGCGACCTGCAGAGGTGCAACAAAGAGGAGGAAGCCCCCCCGACTGGTCAGATTTCACCTGTGGGTGAAACATGGCCTCCACAAAGGCCGAAGTCCCCCTCAGACACACTTCAGTGTTCTCTGAGGTCATCCATCTCCTGACCAGAGCTCAGCTGTTACAACCAGCCCTGAAGATATTAAACACTCTGAATTTAATCTCCTAAACACTGACTGACAGCCCTAATATATATCTTCCAGGTATATTTTTCCATCTGTGTTCTGAGGCTGAATGCGTGTTATATCAGCGTTGGTTGGTGTGAACGTCAACGTGTTCGTGGAGCTCACTGAGTCCGTGCAAAACATTCAGCCTTAGCGGACGGTACATTCAGGAAAAAGAATCGTTTGGAGAAATGATTTCTACGGCTCAGTGAATCCATTTAAAGTTCAGTCAGTGTTCGTCCGATAGCTTAGCTTAGCAGCTAGCTTGACTGCTGATAGCACAAAACTTTGTTTTTGCTTCTTTCTCTTTTTGTGCAGCATAAAGCAACCAGATACCCGATAAACAGTGAGCTTGTGAGCACTCGTTAGCTGTTTCCATGTTTATGCTAAGCTAGGCTAACTATGCTAACAACAGTCGGCCCTCCTCGTGTCGTCCAGCCTGCCGTTAAGATGCTTTCACTGCGTGGGAAGCTCTGCTTTCCTGAGGGGAGTTATTAGTTTCTGCTCCCCTGTAACTAAACCACACAAAACTGATCCAAAATGACGGTTGAAGCTACAGCGTTGAAAAGGTTTTACATACCAAGACACAAACATCTGGTGTTAAGATTAGTAATAAGACATATTATATAAAGTAAAGTATATACTCATTTATTGGAGAAAACTGAGACAAAACACAGAGGCAGTGTGTTAAAAACTAAGTGAACCCCTGATCCAGCAGCTTCAGCAGCAGTGTATGATGCATAGAATGATGGACTCCAGATAGTCTGGAAATGGTCTTATAACCCTTCCCAGACTGATGGGCAGCAGCAGCTGCTTCTCTGAGATCATTGCTGGTGTCTTTCCTCCTTGGCATCGTGTTAAACTGACAGAACTTCTGCTTTTATCTTAGTTTTTGCTCAATAAATGTTCATCTGAGGTCAGATTTACTGAGTTTTAACACCTGAAACAGATGATTTCTGTGTCCCGATGCGTAAAAATCTTGAAATTAGAATACAGGGTACTAATAATACTTTCTTTTCAACATGGCTGTAAGCAGCTCCAGTATTTATGAAATCCTTCAGAAATGCACAACTTCTGTAACTGAGACGCTAATTCAATGTTTAAGATGTTGTGACTGTGCAGGTTTTTGTGTTTGATTTTCTCTGATTTCATATAAAATGTCCTTTTCTGCAGAGTCTGTCAGGTTTTACATCAGGTTCAGACGTTAAAGTGAAGCAGACACAAACCTTTGGTGATGTTGGAGACAGAATTAAATGAAGTAAATGATATTTCTGTGTGTGCTGAGGAAGATGAGTGTCTGTGTCTTCGTCTTGCTGGCTCCGTTCAGCTGGTGAAAGAAAGTGCCTGAAGCCTCCTCTTCATCGTATCTACAAGAAAAAAGCAAAGGTTCGGTCCATTAGTTTGTCTTTTTATACATATATTCACATTTTTACTGATGTAAAGAACAGAATATATAAATATATATGTATATGTATCAGTTGTATGATGTACATTTTCAGTTTATTTTTTTATTGTTTCTAAAATGGTGGCTGTAAAAGAGATAAAAATGTATGAAGACAAAAACATCTGGATATTAAATTACTTGGATAGCAGCATCTAAACTGTGTTCATCTTAATGTGGAAAACCTCGTGAAACAGTCATTTTAAACAAAGGTTTCAGTCAGACGTTATTCTGTTTGACTTGAATTAGGCACCAACTGAAGGTTATCTGGATATAATCAGGTCAATAAGACCTGAAACCAGCGGCTGAGCTGCTTCTTTTTGATGCCCGTCAGGCTCCTGGAAGACAGCGTTCTGTAGATATCCTGCAGAGACGAATGGCTGAAATCTCCATTTAACCTGTAATCAAGGCCTTTGTCTTGTTGTCAGCTTAGACATACAGCCGAATATCATCAGTGAAGAGGTAAAAGCACAATGGACCCAGAACTGAACCATGTGGAACCCCATAAGTTTAAACTCGGCGCTTTTCTTTTAATCCACAGTTTGTCTGTTTTCCTGAATCTACGATGGAAACATTGGATTAACATGAAGTCAAGTTCAAAAACCATCAGAAACTCTAAGTGTTCAGGAGACTGAGATCAGACGGGAGTCACGTCTGTCCATCAAAAACAACGAGTTTAAGACGCGTTGAGACACAAAGACGAATTTAATCCATAAAGAAACTTTATTTTTCTTTCTTACTGTTCGTTTCTTTCTGCCATTCCACGATAAGCTGAGTGTCGGACATCAGCAGGCCGGAGGAAGTGGAGTTTTTCTGTGCTGCTCAGCAGAAAGAGGCGACACTGAAACATGTCCTGAAACCTTTCACCTGCTGCTGAGGACCTCGGGAGGACTTCAGCACCACCTGATGGTGAAAAGTCTCACTGCGATCATGAGTTCAGTTTGTGGTAAAACAGAAGCAGATGAAAAGCTGCAGATCATCATGTGTTGCTCTGCAGTTCAGTTCAAGTTAGTTTTAATCTGAAACAGTTGATGAAAACACAAATTAAGAATAATTAAACAAAACTGACACAACAAATGCAGAAGTTTGTAGCCTGGAGTGTAAAACCCAGCAAGTTAGACCTTTAGATAAATACTGTATCCTGGAAAATATTTATTCACACAAACAAAAAGTCAAATCCATTCGGATTCAAAACCCCTGAACAACTAAATAAAGTGTTTTTCCAGCTTATAGCTGATCTGACAGCAAAGGTCAAAGTTCAAAGTCAGTAACAGACGTCAAAGTCTATTTAATGTATGCCACCCGGGTCGTGTGTGTGTGGTACATTGTTTAGATCTTATCTGATCCCGGTGGGACTCTTCACAAAGATGAGGAAGATGGGGGATTGTGCGTCCTCTTCGACTCCGTCTCAATCAATTTCTGCACAGAATGATATTTCTTGTATTTAATCTACTAAAATGCAACCTATAAATAACTGTATTATGAAAAAAAACTCAAATCACCATCAATGTGAGTCTTTAACAGTGTTACATAAACCAAGTTTTATTGTATCAATTATTATGTTTCAACCACCTCAAAATTAACTTCACACAGTGTTCACATCAGAAAATCAGGGAAAACCCTTTAAGTATACATACACAATATAAAAATACACACATGTAGCCTGAGCGGAGAATTTAAACTCATCAACCTTGAACATGGCGGCGTCACAAAATGGCGCAGTAAGAATTACGGTCGTCATGTCAACAATTACATTTACAACTCATCATAATAAACAGCATAATAACTCATTGAAAGTTCTTTGCAACATTTACGGTCAATCTCAGAATGTTTTTTGTAACATAAGAACTTCAACATTAGCATTCATAATGACTGAAAATGTGCGTATCGATTAGCATATTAGCACGTAGCATACAACCAGAAAACTCACCTGAGTCCTCCGAAAAGAAAACAAATCACAGAAATTTCTCCGGTCGCAGCCGTCCTGGAACTCAAAGAAACAACAACTCTGAAAACATACAGCAGCTGTCCATGAAAATAAACGATAATCTTCCCAAAAAACGTTAATTAACTCGCTCGTAAATCAGTGTCGGGGCTTGACGAGTGCGTCTCCTTCCCAGCATGCAAAGCGCGCCCTCACTGAAGTTCTTGTGGTGAATGTACACGAAGCGCCCCTTGTGGTTACTCTAAGCAACTACAATCACAAACAACTCTTAATGAACTCACATAATGAATAAAATTAAATACACGTATTAAACTAAGTGCATTTCTCATGGGGTTACACAGTTATTCTCACATTTCCTCTAACTTTTATGTCATGTCAGACAGTTTGAACTCAACATATTTCCAGTTCTGACTCATCAGCTTCATTTAACCTGTAATAAACTTTTACATTTCAAACCTGCAAAACATCCCAAAAAGAGTTGGAACGGTAAATCTTCCCATTTTCCCACATTTGAAATACACAGTTTTTCTTGTTCTTCTCAAACTTTTCCTGTAAAACTGGAAAAAAATTAAACATTTCTGTGGTACTTTTTATTTTCATTTATAGTTTATTCAGTTCATTATCTTCTATGCATCTGACTAACACATAATCTAAAATAATCAGATAAAATAAGATCAACTCTAAATATGTCCATATCCAGCAGCTCAGCAGATAAACAAAA
Organism: Leuresthes tenuis; assembly: GCF_036924035.1. Classification (NCBI taxonomy): domain Eukaryota; kingdom Metazoa; phylum Chordata; class Actinopteri; order Atheriniformes; family Atherinopsidae; genus Leuresthes; species Leuresthes tenuis. The sequence goes on along the minus strand of NW_027325358.1, from coordinate 747,744 downwards.
ATAACATTGTAATCAGAAAAAAAACAGGAATAAAAACGCAAAATAGTATGATATGTAAACTTATTTAGGTATTCATGTATATTTGGATGTAAATGTCTATTTAATCCTTTTAGATTTCGTATGTAGTACTTACTTACAACGAGTCTTCTTTAAATAAACAACGTTTGTGTGCTCAGACTGAGAAAACGCCCATTGCCGTAAGACTACACTACCCATGATTCCTATCGCACGGTATTTCCGGGTGGGTTGTAGTCAGACAGCCATATTTGATTCGATTACACTGTTCTGGCTGCGACAACCAGTTTAGCCAGTTTTTGACGAAAAAACGGCGTATTTTCGTGACTACGAGGCCAGTTAAAGATTATCGGCGACGATTTCCAGCTGCACTCAGAGCGACAACAGATTACACCCAGTAGTCAACGATGAATCCTGAATAGTAAGTGCCAGTTTTATGATGTGAATTATGACAGGTCCGGTTGAGCCGGGGAGGCTAAGCTAAGCTAAGCTAACACCAGCTAGCCGAGCGGACCGGTAGGCTGTGTCTAAAATGAACGTCAGCTGCTTTGTCCTCGGTGCTCAGGCAGCGAGCTGTACGCAGCATCTCCTGACAGCTGTTTTGTTTGCCCCCAAAGTCACTTCTGTCATCATTTTATGATCGATAAAACACAGTGGCAATCGACGAATTATCCGGGATTTGTTAACAATGTTTGTTAGCTCACTTTTAGCTAATTTCAACTAGCAGCTAGCATGCTAACCGTTACCAGCTACGCTGACGGTTTCGTTACTCTGATTTTCGGTAGTTTCACGGAGTTCCCGACACACGGGCTCGGTTCTGATGGCAGATAGCAGCTACGTGGACACACAAAGTGACCCATGGCCGTGTTGGCCGAGCCTAGCCGGGCCGTGACAGAGCCCCGCAAACAGGAAGTAGGTTTGGTAATAAGTGTTACTTCACTGCGTGACTGCGACCAACGAACAACTCGGCTGTGGACCATTTTAATCCATAACTTTGCTGTTTATTGACGCATTACAACGTCGAGTGCGTGTAAAAATGTCCCGTCATCAACGTCTGCTCAGACGGACGTGAGTTCCGTTTTATCAGGGCGAAGATAAACACCGAGTCGATTGAGTAAGACGGTTTAGAATAACTTAGATATGTCCAATGCGACCCGAAGACTTCCAACACGACACGGTATCAAAGATGGACCATAACAGAACCTCTAAAAATACACAGAACATATATAATGAGCTGACCTGGAGAAGGAGGGTCTCTTAAGGTCCAAAACAAACCAGGTGATGATTAATGGTGTTCTAAAAGAAAGGATAAGAAGGTTTTATTAAACCTGTTCCTGCACAGAACCACGGAACATTAAAGAAGGTTTTATTAAACCTGTACAGAACATTAAAGATGGTTCTATTAAACCTGTACAGAACCACGGAACATTAAAGATGGTTCTATTAAACCTGTACAGAACATTAAAGATGGTTCTATTAAACCTGTTCCTGTACAGAACCACGGAACATTAAAGAAGGTTTTATTAAACCTGTTCCTGTACAGAACCACAGAACATTAAAGATGGTTCTGTTAAACCTGTACAGAACCACAGAACATTAAAGATGGTTCTGTTAAACCTGTACAGAACCACGGAACATTAAAGATGGTTCTATTAAACCTGTACAGAACCACGGAACATTAAAGATGGTTTTATTAAACCTGTACAGAACATTAAAGATGGTTCTATTAAACCTGTACAGAACCACGGAACATTAAAGATGGTTCTGTTAAACCTGTACAGAACCACAGAACATTAAAGATGGTTCTGTTAAACCTGTACAGAACCACAGAACATTAAAGAAGGTTCTGTTAAACCTGTACAGAACCACGGAACATTAAAGATGGTTCTGTTAAACCTGTACAGAACCACAGAACATTAAAGATGGTTCTGTTAAACCTGTACAGAACCACAGAACATTAAAGATGGTTCTGTTAAACCTGTACAGAACCACGGAACATTAAAGATGGTTTTATTAAACCTGTACAGAACATTAAAGATGGTTCTATTAAACCTGTACAGAACCACGGAACATTAAAGATGGTTTTATTAAACCTGTAAAGAACCACGGAACATTAAAGATGGTTCTATTAAACCTGTGCAGAACCACAGAACATTAAACCCGTTCCTGTACAGAACCACAGAACATTAAAGATGGTTTTATTAAACCTGTTCCTGTACAGAACCACAGAACATTAAAGATGGTTCTATTAAACCTGTACAGAACCACGGAACATTAAAGATGGTTCTGTTAAACCTGTACAGAACCACGGAACATTAAAGATGGTTCTATTAAACCTGTACAGAACCACGGAACATTAAAGATGGTTCTATTAAACCTGTACAGAACCACAGAACATTAAAGATGGTTCTGTTAAACCTGTACAGAACCACGGAACATTAAAGATGGTTCTGTTAAACCTGTACAGAACCACGGAACATTAAAGATGGTTCTATTAAACCTGTATAGAACCACGGAACATTAAAGATGGTTCTATTAAACCTGTACAGAACCACAGAACATTAAAGATGGTTCTATTAAACCTGTACAGAACCACGGAACATTAAAGATGGTTTTATTAAACCTGTACAGAACATTAAAGATGGTTCTATTAAACCTGTACAGAACCACGTAACATTAAAGATGGTTTTATTAAACCTGTACAGAACATTAAAGATGGTTCTATTAAACCTGTTCCTGTACAGAACCACAGAACATTAAAGATGGTTTTATTAAACCTGTACAGAACCACAGAACATTAAAGAAGGTTTTATTAAACCCGTTCCTGTACAGAACCACGGAACATTAAAGATGGTTCTGTTAAACCTGTACAGAACCACAGAACATTAAACCCGTTCCTGTACATAACCACAGAACATTAAAGATGGTTTTATTAAACCTGTACAGAACCACAGAACATTAAAGATGGTTCTATTAAACCTGTACAGAACCACGGAACATTAAAGAAGGTTCTGTTAAACCTGTACAGAACCACAGAACATTAAAGATGGTTCTATTAAACCTGTACAGAACCACAGAACATTAAAGATGGTTCTGTTAAACCTGTACAGAACCACGGAACATTAAAGATGGTTCTATTAAACCTGTTCCTTTACAGAACCACGGAACATTAAACCCGTTCCTGTATAGAACCACAGAACATTAAAGATGGTTCTATTAAACCTGCACAGAACCACAGAACATTAAAGATGGTTCTGTTAAACCTGTACAGAACCACGGAACATTAAAGATGGTTCTATTAAACCTGTACAGAACCACGGAACATTAAAGATGGTTCTATTAAACCTGTACAGAACCACGGAACATTAAAGATGGTTCTATTAAACCTGTTCCTTTACAGAACCACGGAACATTAAAGATGGTTTTGTTAAACCTGTACAGAACCACGGAACATTAAACCCGTTCCTGTACAGAACCACAGAACATTAAAGATGGTTCTATTAAACCTGTACAGAACCACAGAACATTAAAGATGGTTCTATTAAACCTGTACAGAACCACAGAACATTAAAGATGGTTCTATTAAACCTGTACAGAACCACAGAACATTAAAGATGGTTCTATTAAACCTGTACAGAACCACGGAACATTAAAGATGGTTCTATTAAACCTGTACAGAACCACGGAACATTAAAGATGGTTCTGTTAAACCTGTACAGAACCACGGAACATTAAAGATGGTTCTGTTAAACCTGTACAGAACCACGGAACATTAAAGATGGTTCTGTTAAACCTGTACAGAACCACAGAACATTAAAGATGGTTCTATTAAACCTGTACAGAACCACGGAACATTAAAGATGGTTCTATTAAACCTGTACAGAACCACAGAACATTAAAGATGGTTCTATTAAACCTGTACAGAACCACGGAACATTAAAGATGGTTCTGTTAAACCTGTACAGAACCACGGAACATTAAAGATGGTTCTGTTAAACCTGTACAGAACCACGGAACATTAAAGATGGTTCTGTTAAACCTGTACAGAACCACAGAACATTAAAGATGGTTCTATTAAACCTGTACAGAACCATGGAACATTAAAGATGGTTCTATTAAACCTGTACAGAACCACAGAACATTAAAGATGGTTCTGTTAAACCTGTACAGAACCACAGAACATTAAAGATGGACCCATTTGTGTTGCATTTTTTCACACTGGTCAAACAGAAACGTGCAGAAGCAGGTAGTAAAAGTATGAGCTGGTCTGGTATCTCTGTTAGAAATCTGTTTCAGCATCTTTATTTCCTGAATTTAAAAAAGGAAGAACTTGGTCGCCCCGGTAACACCTGAAGCTCTGCCACACAGATGCTGCCAGTCATTGTGTTTCTGCTGGAAGTCTGATAAACTGCGCTGTGAAAAGCATGTTGGCTCCACAAAGTTCTTCTTCTCTGCTTTAGAGACAGTTTGGAGGTTTCCTTCTGGCACGGTTCACCATATAGATCATAAATGATCTAAAATCAGTCCGGTGTGTAGGTTTATTAGAGCCAAAGTAAGTGAACATGGACGTGTTCGGATCGATCATGTGACCACAAAATGCTGCGATTTTCTTCACCGCCTGTATGAACATGATGGTTTGTTCGGTCAGAGCTGTTTGATAAGGAGAGGAGCAGTCCGTCGCACTTTATGGTCACATGACCTTCCAGCGATGTCGCCGGCTCTGTAAAATGGAGGCGTGTTCAGAAGTGAAGTTCTGTGAGACGGCAGTGAGTTCCACCTCAGAGGATTATGTTCGGGGGCAAAGGAAGGGAAGCTGGATGGAAGAAGTGATTTCAAAGTAAAATAAAGGCAGTTAAAGTGTTCCAGAGCTCCAGCAGCGAGGAGGAACATAAAGTGAAGATTGATGCAGAGCAGTGAGAGCAAAGCTGAGTTATAAGGAACCAGCTGTGAGACAGCAGCTGAGCACCGGCTTTAATAAGAACTTCAGGGTAACGTATCTGTAGGTTTGGGTCAGTTTCCCACGGTGCTGATCATCCATCAGAATGACCCCCCAGCCCCTGGCGGCGGTGTTGAACGCCGTTCTATTTAAACGGACACAAGGAAACAAAGGCCACGGCCACAGGGGGGCGCCACACAGCCGCCTGGTGGTCATCAGTTGACACGCCGTCGGGGGCGTGTCTTACCTGTCAAGTTAGAAAACGTCAAAGTGAAACGTTTTCTTCTTCTCTCGGTTTGTGGCGTTTCACATCGTTTCACAGGAACCATATTGATCATTGATCAGTTATTTTTGTGCTGAATCTAAAATGATTCAAGTTGAGTTTCAGCCTGAATCTGTTGGATCAGAATCTCATCAATCAGCCTGATTTTTGAACAAACTGATCGATTTTTGGCTTCTATTAAACATGCAGACTGTGTTATTGATAGTTTGATTCTAGGTAGATGAAGGTATGATGATGATTATGTAAAATAAGATGGAGGCTCTCTCTCCATCTGAGAGGAGGCGGCAGAACCACTCCGGACTGAACCATCGGACCATCAGACAGGGGTGCTGGTTCTCCTGTTTCTGAGCGCACCGAAACGTTTCCTCCACCTTCTCTCTCAGAAAGCCGATCGGTTGAAGTTGCTCTTGAGTTTGTACTTCCTGTCATGTGACCCGTTAGCAGCTTGGTGGGAGGCGGCCTCATTGATAAACAGCTGATCTGCTTCAGCCACACAGTGAGACGTTGAGCTTTAACGAAGTTCAGAACGATCAGACGTGATTTTCTCATGAATAAACCCAGATTCTGTCCTTACAGTGACTACTTATTCAAACTGCTCCTGATCGGCGACTCTGGGGTTGGAAAGTCCTGTCTCCTCCTCCGGTTTGCGGTAAGTTACCTGTTGTGTCACTGCTGATAACCTGCTGATAACCTGCTGATAACCTGCAGGTATCACACCCACTTGTCTGTCCCCTCAGGATGACACGTACACAGAGAGCTACATCAGCACCATCGGCGTGGACTTCAAGATCAGGACCATCGAGCTGGACGGGAAGACCATAAAGCTGCAGATCGTAAGAGAACACGGCTGATGGGTGGCCGCCACTGTGGGCGGAGTTTATTGCATGTGATATTTTTGGTCTGACGGGCTCTGCTTTACCTCCTCAGTGGGACACGGCCGGGCAGGAGCGGTTCCGAACCATCACGTCCAGTTACTACAGAGGAGCCCACGGCATCATAGTGGTTTATGATGTCACGGATCAGGTGAGCCAGAGTCCGTGTGAGCCCCAAAAAGGAAGTAAACTGTGAGAATTGGTGTCAGCAGCAAGAAAATCTGATTATTTTCCATCTAAAGCACGTTTAACTGGGACATAAGTGGTTAAATGTTGTTTATATATTTGAATTCTGCCAGGATGCACTGAGCAGCTCAACTGTGCCACCTGCAGGTGGGGGCTGGTACCTGCGTTGTTTGTCTCATTTATTTAACTTTTTACCTGAAAATCACATTAATTTCTAGACATATGAGGGGGGGAACAAAAACAAATTTAATCTTTAAAAAACTATACTATTTAAATACATGAAACAGAATATGTGTCAACGATAAAGAAATAAGTCACTTTGTTCTAAATAAAACTGGTTGAAACGTAAATTTTAGGGTCACGACCTCTTAAAGCTTTAACAGGCACCAGTTGATCGGACCGAGGCGTCAGCTGTGATGAAGCTCCTCCAGAACAGGTCGTGTCTTTGTTTTAACCACAGTCACTGCACACAAGGACGGAGGCAAGGGGTGGAGGCGGCGCCAAAGCTTCCTGGGTGCTCCGTTCAGCTTATTATTTACACAGTGGCAGCGAATATGTGGCCGTGACTTCATGAAGTGTGTAACACAGGACCCAGTCTGTTGGATGACTCTGAGTCCATGTGGGGCTTCTGTTTCAGGCCCCGCCCTCCCATAGATGTGCTCTCTGTAACGCGTTAAAAGCACAACAGGCATCATTAAGCACGTGTTTAAAACCACAAATAAAAACAATGATCTGAGATGAATATCAAAAACCTTAAAAGGTTTGAAGTAATGAGCACAACCTGATCCATACTGGGCCAGCGTGGGTGCACACTCTACACCCACGTGCACAGAGCTGCTGCAGTCTAATGTGTAAACACGAGTCTTTAAAAGGTTTTTAGCTATGACGTGTCAGAGGTCTGCAGAGCTGGTGACAGAGAAGATGATCAGAACACCTCGGCATACCCCAGAATAAATCAGAACACCTCGGCACACCCCAGAACACCTCGGCATACCCCAGAACACCTCGGCATACCTCAGAATAAATCAGAACACCTCGGCATACCCCAGAACACCTCGGCACACCCCAGAACACCTCGGCACACCTCAGAACACCTCGGCATACCCCAGAACACCTCGGCATACCTCAGAACACCTCGGCATACCTCAGAATAAATCAGAACACCTCGGCATACCCCAGAACACCTCGGCACACCCCAGAACACCTCGGCACACCTCAGAACACCTCGGCATACCTCAGAACACCTCGGCATACCTCAGAACACCTCGGCACACCTCAGAACACCTCGGCACACCTCAGAACACCTCGGCATACCCCAGAACACTAAGACATACCTCAGAATACCTCAGAACACCCCAGAACACCTCGGCATACCTCAGAACACCTCGGCACACCTCAGAATACCAGCTTCCTGCTCTCAGCCTCTTACTGCCTCTTCATCATCATTAGTGATGTGTTAAAGGTGTGTTTGTGCGTCTCGTCCTCAGGAATCCTTCAACAACGTCAAACAGTGGCTCCAAGAGATCGACCGTTACGCCAGCGAGAACGTCAACAAGCTGCTGGTCGGCAACAAGTGTGACCTCACAACAAAGAAGGTTGTGGACTACACCACCGCCAAGGTGAGTGGAGGCCACGCCGACGGCGCCAACGGTCTGGCTCTGACCACACGATTTACCTCCAGGTTAAACATCTGAATCAGTCTCCAGGTTCCAGAATGGAAGTTTCCTGAGTTGAATTAAACATATTTTTGTCTAATTAATGACATCATTCAGTCTGAAACTGAGATCACTTTTGGCCTCAAACGTCTAAACCTTTTACTGGAGAGTAGACATGGTGAAGGTGTGACTGAAAGAAGAACAAATAACCTCAGACTGGTGATGAATAATGAAAGTAGTCAAAAACCAGTGAAGAAAAGGAATCAAAACTGAATAAGTGCATAATAAAAAGATAAATGGCTAAATGGAAGGGTCATGATCTCATCTATTAGAACTGACTGTAACACTTCTGAGTCATTATCCTACCGGCCACATTCAGGAGTACATGTTAAAACATGAAGATCAGTTCATGAATAGAAAGAATCCCTCAGTTTTTCAATATAAAATGATCTGCGAGTGGCTTCTGTCACAAACTGTCTCCATAAAAACGTAAACAGTTTGTTTAACTTTAACATACAACCCCAAAAACTGATTTCAGAGGCAGATGTTCATATTGACCCAAGCAAACTAAAAGAAAGATTCCAGTTTTAAGATTTGAGTCTGATCTTTGTTTTTAACAAACACACTCAAAGAAGGTGACATTCTGCCCTTTTTACAGTTTTTCTGAGAGGTTTCAGACAGACTTTAGTCCAAATATCTGCTGGTTTAAGCTCAGCGGCTCGCTGTCTCAGCCTTGTTTTAACACCTCTTTGTTGCTTTGTCTGTTTTCAGGGTGGAGCAGGAGCTCAACTCCACCCTTTGGTGTTCGTGGCAGTAAACAGACGTAATGAAGCTGTTCCTGCAGTCAGAAACACTCCAGCTCTGTATATAGATACAGATAGTTACTGATCCCAGAGGGAAACAGGTTAGCAGTTAGCTGTAAGTTAGCAGTTAGCTGTATGTTAGCAGTTAGCTGTAAGCTGTAAGTTAGCAGTTAGCTGTAAGTTAGCAGTTAGCTGTAAGTTAGCAGTTAGCTGTATGTTAGCAGTTAGCTGTAAGTTAGCAGTAAGTTAGCAGTTAGCTGTATGTTAGCAGTTAGCTGTAAGTTAGCAGTTAGCTGTGAGTTAGCAGCTAGCTGTAAGTTAGCAGGTAGCTATAAGTTAGCAGTTAGCTGTAAGTTAGCAGTTAGCTATAAGTTAGCAGCAGATGCTAGCAAACAATGCTTTCTCGTCAGCAGTGATGGACCAAGCCGGAGATGTGCACAGCGTAACTCGTAGTAATGCATGTGAACCGTTAATTACTGCGTTTAAACATTTTGGATTTATTAACCTCATTAAACAGTTGCACCTGGAGACCTCCATCTTTATCAGAAACATGCTACCTCCATCTTCTGAGGCGGAGTCAACTTAAGGAGTGACGTACTTTAGAAATGAAACTCAGAACGGCTCGTTAAAGGAGGAACTTTCACAGAAAGGGAACTAAATAATAACAGACCTGTGTTGTTTTTTCTCCATCTTCCTCTCCTCCCCCACCAGGAGTTTGCTGATAACCTGGGGATCCCCTTCCTGGAGACCAGCGCCAAGAGTGCCACCAACGTGGAGCAGGCCTTCATGACCATGGCAGCCGAGATCAAGAAGAGAATGGGCCCCGGGGCCACGGCCGGCGCCTCAGAGAAGTCCAACGTCAAGATCCAGAGCAAGCCGGTCAACACCTCGTCTGGAGGCTGTTGCTGAGAGTCAAAATCAGCCACAACCGGCCCCCCTCCGCCCCCCAGCCCACGACCCGCCTCGATGTTACCATGCTCCACAGGAAGAAAGCAGGGAGGAAGAGGAGGGAGGAAGACTCTGAGCAGGCCGCTGTGCAGCTCCAACACAACACCCCCCCACCCCTTATCAGTCGGCAGTAGGATGGTAAGCCCCCCCACCCCGACCCCCCCACCGGGCCTCTTTGATTGACACTCGCTGATAAAACACACGTAAACATTTTTAACAGAAACGGACGGTGGTGTCTGATTGGTTCGTGCTGCCCTTCACCCCCGTGCAGAGCAGCGCGACACCCCCACACCGCCGTTGTGCACATGCTCAAACCAGCAGCGTGCACGTGCAGCTCCTCACACCCGCCCCCTAACATCCACGTGCCTTCGTGGCAGGACGCCCCTCCTTCACGCCGCTGTACATTCCTGTTTGTGTAAATACGCGGCTGCGTGCGCGCTGCTGGTTTCATGTGCCCCCCCCACTCAGAATGACTATAAACTGTATATATTTATACATAAATGTAAGAAGTGATTTCCAGATTGTGCAGAGAAGCAGGTGGAGTTAGAGTCTCAGCACGCCATCTGTGGCTGCGGACGCGACATTTTTGTGGCACAATGTCAACCATTAAAACAATGAAGGAGATCTTTGATAAGAGCTCGTCCCCGTGTGGTTTGTACCTCGCTCTTCTTCTTCTCTGATTATCAGTGGTTCACATCTGATGTAACGACCCTCAGAGTTCACATTTTAACTTCCACATCACACCAAACCAGGTTTGTGCTCCTCAAAGGGGGGGCAGACATGACTGACCAGCACGGATCAGTTCGTGTAGAAGCTCCGCCCCCTGAGCAGCTCTTAGAGTCATCGCTGTCGTCGTCATCCTGCAGCCTCAAACAGAGACTGATTCTTCTGAAGCTTTTAAACCAACATGAATGATTTTTATTGATTAAAATCTCTGAACTCTGACAGTGTTTTTATTTTATTTGTTTTATTTAGACTTGATTTGTAAAAACATCTGTTTGGAACATTTATAGCACAGAGCAGGAAGTAAAAACTAAAATAAGTATTTATCCCTAAATAAAGTTATTAAAAATAATGAAATCATTTATGCAAAAATAATCGCACAGAAAAGTTTTTCTGCTTTGATTTGAAACAGAATTAATTTGAACTTTACTTTTGTTTTTTTATTAACCTGAAGCAGAAACGTGGAAACAAAGAGAAAGTTAATAAACGAGTTTAAAATGAAAGGAGAAAACATTGTGATTTATTATTTACCACCACATAAACTTCCTTATTTAGCTGATTCTATATTCGAGTGTTTGATCATTTCAGTCCTCCACAGATGTTCCAGGTCAAAGGGCAGAAGAAGAAAACGGTCAAACTGAGGGAGCTCTGAAGGTAACGAAGCAGCAGGGACGGCTTCACAGCTGCTGTGAACGTCTGAGGCGGCAGAAAGTCAAGGAAAAGCCCAGTTTCTGTTTCTTTCTTCAATATGAGCCTTTCATTCAGTAAATGGATTTCATGCCAGAGAACTCTTTCCTTTGGTTTTAAAACAGTAAATCTTTAGTTGACAAACAAAGTTTAACTGAAGAGAATCAGACAGATTCATCAGAGGAACGTTTTAGAGGCTGGATGATGGGAAATGAACATTTCCAGTGACTGGTCAGAGCATTTAAACATCAGTGATTCTGATTGGTCGGGACACCTGCAGCAGAGTTTCAGCAGGTTCAAACACTTTATTCAGTTCAGCTTTATTTAGAAAAGCATCAAATCATTTCAAACAAACGGACCAATTCAAGCCAGTTCATACAGACCCAGTTAAAAAGTGTCCTCAATAAGGAAACCAGCAGGTTGCACTGAAACTTCTCTCTGATCCAATCCCCGTCCTGAGCTTTTAACAGGAAGAAACCTCCATCAGAACCAGAACCAGAACCAGGAAGGATCCATCTGCCTGGACCAGCTGGGGCTGAGAGGAGATAATGACGACATTAATGTACATGCAGAGGGAGGAGAGGTGCATCATGGGAGCTCCCCCAGCAGGCTGGGCCTACAGCAGCAGAACCATGGGATGTTTCAGGCTCACCTGAGCCATCCCTAACTATAAGCTTTATCAGAAAGGAAAGTTTCAGCCTGATCTTAAAGGTAGAGAGGGTGTCTGCTTCCTGAAGCCAAACTGGCAGCTGGTTCCACAGAGAGGGGCCTGATAACTGAAGGCTCTGCCTCCCATTCTGCTTTTAGGGGCCTGATAACTGAAGGCTCTGCCTCCCGTTCTGCTTTTAGGGGCCTGATAACTGAAGGCTCTGCCTCCCATTCTGCTTTTAGGGGCCTGATAACTGAAGGCTCTGCCTCCCATTCTGCTTTTAGGGGCCTGATAACTGAAGGCTCTGCCTCCCATTCTGCTTTTAGAAACTCTGGGAACCACAAGGAAACCTGCAGCCTGAGAGCAAAGTGCTCTGTTGGGGAAATATCCAACTGTGAGATCTTTAAGATGTGATGGAGCTCGGTCATTAAGAGCTTCATAGATTAAAACAATCCAACTGATCACTGAGACATCAGGAGGGGAACAGCGAAAGCTTCAGAGGGTCTCCTTCAACCTGCTGTAAAGGTCAAAGGTCAGAGTGAAGGAGCAGCCTGGTGGTGAAACCCAACAGAGGGCAGCATCTTTCCAATAATCAGTAATCAATCAGGTGAGTGCAATTTAAAAATGGATGGAACAAAAAGAGTGAAATTTAAAGAAAGAAAACTACAAAATGGAGATAATGTCAATAATGACCAAAGAACCAAATTTGATCAGTTAGTGAACACATTAAAGATGGAGCTGCAGATGGTTCAGTTACTGAAGGGAACAGAGGTGGGCAGAGTCTGACGGTTCAGTTGCTGATGGGAACAGAGGTGGGCGGAGTCTGACGGTTCAGTTGCTGATGGGAACAGAGGTGGGCGGAGTCTGACGGTTCAGTTGCTGATGGGAACAGAGGTGGGCGGAGTCTGATGGTTCAGTTACTGATGGGAACAGAGGTGGGCGGAGTCTGACGGTTCAGTTACTGATGGGAACAGAGGTGGGCGGAGTCTGATGGTTCAGTTACTGATGGGAACAGAGGTGGGCGGAGTCTGGCCTCCACAGATGATGCAGCTGGGGTCAAAGGTAAAACTGTTGGGCACCATCACTGACCCTCAGCAGCTGCTGTGTGGAAACTTTGTCCAAAATGACTACGTTTTACCTGCTGTTACTGAGTCAGTCGTGTCTTCTTCTGTGGTGTCACGATTTAAACTTCTTTAAAGAGAACTCCTTAAGCTGGTGGTCAGCGATAGCTTCTCCCAGCGTTCCTCTGCCAAAGACAGTCGAGTCCATTTTAAATGATGACTCCCATCCTGCTTCCTGCTGATCTGAACATTAAATGTTTCATTTAGTTTGGAATCAGGTTTTAATCAGATCATTATTGATCTGATGGTTTTATATCCGTCCTCATCTCTGAAAGCAGATTTTAATGTACTGATGGAACCTTTTTATCATGTTTGCAACAGATCGACCTGCAGATAAAGTCACCAGGATCAGAACCAGGATCAGAACCAGGAAACTCGGCTGCTGAATCAGAAGTATTTTCACATTAATGATTGTATCTGCAGTTAAAAGATGAACAGACACTGGAGTTCTTACAGCTTTTCCACATTTATCCTGCTCTGGTTAAATCAGATCCTCTTCATCTTTAATCAATAGAACTAGTGTTTGATCAGCAGACTGGATTGATCAGTATCTTTGATCATCAGTCTCGTAAGTATAAACAGTTTACCTGCTTTGATCAGGCCGACTTCTGGCTGAAGTTTGATTACAGAGAGAAGCTGATCAGTTTGATCAGGTTTCATCTCTTTTCTGTTAAGGACAGAAGCAGTTTAAACAGATGAATGACTCCAGTTAAAGGAGCTGAGTTCACTGTGGAAGATACCAGGAATAATGAGTGAATCTGGCCCACTTCTGTCAGACAATCTGCAGCTCGGTGTCGCCTCCTGCTGGACAAACGGCAGCTTTCAGTCACACGAAAACGGTTCAGCTCAGCTTTTATTGGTGGTGAACAGAACAAAAGTTCAGAAGTCAAAGTCAACTTTCTCTTAAATTATTTTAATTTCTTGTGTCCACTAAAAGTAAAATTTACACACTTATAGTCTCATAAGAACCTGGGCATGCAGATGACCTTTCCACAGGCTCTTCAAGTGATCTGCTTTTTTCCATAGGAACCTTCCCGCACGTTTTACAGTCCGTAGGAACCTTTTCCCGCACGTTTTACAGTCCGTAGGAACCTTTTCCCGCACGTTTTACAGTCCGCAGGAACCTTTTCCCGCACGTTTTACAGTCCGCAGGAACCTTTTCCCGCACGTTTTACAGTCCGTAGTTTAACTGTACACAGTCTAAAGCCACAGTGAACTATGATTACATCCATTTCATCTTTACAATGTGCAAAATCCTCCTGGGAGACGGGCGACAGTAGTATGAGCGGGACGAACAAACGGAGAACAAAAGCAAACAGGACGCACACGTTGGTCCCTAAATTCCCTTCTGATGTGAGTCGACCTTCGCTGCTCAGTGGTTTTCCAGACAGAACAGAAACAGGAAGGAAGGCAAACAGGTCAACATAAGAGGAGACTGGACGACTGCAGCTTCGGTTTGGTCTGTTAAAAGCTGCTTTAGGTTAAAATCTACAGACGGCAGGTAAAAACTAAGGCCTCCAAACACAACGAGGGACAAACATTCAGCTGGATTTTGCAGGCAGTGTGGTTTCAAGTCCATAAATATATTTATAAAGTTTTTATATATGATTAGAAACTTATTAATTCATACTTGTCATATATTCAGTGTTTCCTTCAATCAGCCTCAGAAATCATCCAGTTAAAACTCAACATTGAATCCCTGATTATGTACACGAGCCCTCCACACACCTATAAATTAATCATGTGACCTGTCACGCGGCCCCGCCCACAACCATAAATGCTTCACTTAGTTTTTAACATGATAAAATGAGAAAAAGCAACATTTTAAAAATTAAATGTCTGAAAAGAACGAGGAGGAAAAGGGGCAGTGGGTGGAGTCAGGGGCGGGGCTTCAGTCAGGTGTGGCCTGCGAGCTGAGCGGCGTCAGCGTGGCGGGAAACATCAGCACCTTGGCCTGCATGAAGGAGAGGTCGGGCAGCGCTGCGATCACCTTGGCCGCCTCCTCGCTCAGGTTCTCGTCTTTCTTCGGCTTCCTGTGGACACGAGCAGAAACACTGAGCTCAGAACCGCTCACTGAACTGCCACCGCTGCCGGGCGGGTCGGCGCACTCACCTGGTGGACGTGCTGGTCTTCTCCATGGTGGACATGAGGCGGGCGAAGGCGTCGGCCACCCGGCCGCCGGAAGCAGCGGGATCCAGTTTGACGGTGGTCAGTTCGAACAGCTCGGGGTCCACACCTGAAACGTCCAAAAACAAACATTTCTGCACAGAAACGGGTCAGTCCACTCATGTGGGTCCAGGATGCAGCGTTTAAACGGGTTAAAAGCCCACCGCAGCCGGCACGGTGACCACCGACCACACCGGACTGACTCAGAACTGGTGTTTCGGGTCTTTTTTACGTGTTTCTGACTTTGCTTCAGCTAAAGTTACGTGTTCTGTGGAGAACTAGTGGTTAGTTATGGTGTTAACCTGTACCTGGGCCACCTGGTTGATCAGTCTGACCAAAATCATACGACATCCAGCTTCTCCAACTGGACCCAGATGATCCAGCTGGGTTTGAAAGACACTCAGCTGGAGTCAGATGGTTCCAGCTGCTCTGTTCATGCTCCAAACATCTTTTAGTAAAAACTGTTCATTAATGCAGCTGAAATCCCAATAAAGCTGCTCTGAGCTCAGGTCATTGGTTCTGAGATCAAAGGCGGTGTCGGACCCCTCGTCCGTGTCTGTAAGAACCTGCAGTGACCCGGTTTCACATGAAGCCTCCTCTCACATGGTTTCAGTCAGACGGTTCACAGCAGAGACCCAACGGGACCCCCTAACCGGCTACAGTCCCGTAGAAGTGAAATGTGCCTCTCTGTAATCAGGGTGTTTCAGGGTTGTGAGGCAGGGGCTGAGAGCAGCTGCTGACCTGGGATGGAGGGGGAGCTGGTGGAGCCCGAGTCCTCCACAGGACCAAAGAAGTCCAGGTTCAGCAGAGACGAGCCTCCGCTGGCTGCCAGCCGGGGGGGCCGAGGTTAACACCCAGAGACAGAGAGAGAGAGAGAGCAGAGTCATGCAGCAGAGCAGCTACGAGTCGGTGTTCATGCAGAGCAGGTGCAGCCCCCCATGTTCAGGGCACCTGACCCCCCCATGTTCAGGGCACCTGACCCCCCCATGTTCAGGGCACCTAACCCCCCATGTTAGGGACACCTAACCCCCCATGTTAGGGACACCTAACCCCCCATGTTCAGGACACCTGACCCCCCATGTTCAGGGCACCTGACCCCCCCATGGTGGGGTTAGTGTGTGCCGGTCCACAGTGTTCAGAACATGGAGGGAAGTTGTTCTCAGAACATGGAGATGGGTTTGTATCGTTTGATCAACACGTCGACACTCAGCTGTGACCTTTCCCCTCATTAATTTAACCTTTTAGTGAAACGCCAGCTTCTGGAGCCCCTGGTCCTGGAGCCCCTGGTTCAGGAGCCCCTGAAATCTCATCAGAACCTTTCCTGACTTTACTTCAGTTTTCTGGTCTTGTTTTATTGATCGATTGGTAATAACTCTGTCGGTCTGAAGCGTCTCTGGACCTCAGAAGTTGCAAATTAACAGATTAACTCGGAGAACACAACACGACTTTTCAGTGTTTTTATCTTAAAAACTTTGTTCTGTTGTATGTTGGTCGGTGACGTAAAATCCTGAAACAGATCCATTTAGATTCCGGGTCGTAGTAAAAGAGGCGCGATCCAACTACGGTGCAGTGAGAGGGACAAAGTTCAGATGAGAGGGTGGAACCAGCCGTCTCTGACCTAAACAACAAGCTGACGTGGACGCTACAGACTCCACTCTCTGCTTTCCACAGAAAACTGCAGCAGAACCGATGGAAACTGCAGCAGAACCGATGGGACATAAGGACTCAGCACAAAGCACACACACAGAATTAGGTTAGTGGTCTGATATTAAGAGGAAATGCACGACTTATTGGTCAGTTCAGCGCTCTGCTTCTCAGACGTTTAGGCATTTTTACTGCTACGTGAACTGAAGCAAATCCAGTTTTTATAGTTTCTGCTTCAACTCATCGGCTGGTGGATCCTGAACTGACAAACAGCAGCTATGATGGAACAATGTGAGGGTTAAAGGCAGAAACTGTGACGGAGCAGGTGGGGTCAGGGCGGAGGTCACCTACCGTCCAGAGGGTTCGTAAGGCCACTGCTGCTCCAGTCGAACTGGACGGGAGGGAGCGCCTCCTGTTGGAGGAGGCAGAGAGGAGTTCAGTGAGCCAACAAATCTGATTCTGATCGATTCACACTCAGGATGTCAGGAGTCAGAGCGAGTCTCAGAGCGAGTCTCAGAGCGAGTCTCAGAGTGAGTCTCAGAGCGAATCAGTGTGAGTCTCAGAGCGAGTCAGAGCGAGTCTCAGAGCGAGTCTCAGAGCGAGTCAGAGCGAGTCTCAGAGCGAGTCTCAGAGCGAGTCTCAGAGCGAGTCAGTGTGAGTCTCAGAGCGAGTCAGAGTGAGTCTCAGAGTGAGTCTCAGAGCGAATCAGTGTGAGTCTCAGAGCGAGTCTCAGAGCGAGTCAGAGCGAGTCTCAGAGCGAGTCAGAGCGAGTCTCAGAGCGAGTCTCAGAGCGAGTCTCAGAGCGAGTCAGTGTGAGTCTCAGAGCGAGTCAGAGTGAGTCTCAGAGTGAGTCTCAGAGCGAATCAGTGTGAGTCTCAGAGCGAGTCAGAGCGAGTCTCAGAGCGAGTCAGAGTGAGTCTCAGAGCGAGTCAGAGTGAGTCTCAGAGCGAGTCAGAGTGAGTCTCAGAGCGAGTCAGAGTGAGTCTCAGAGCGAGTCAGAGTGAGTCTCAGAGCGAGTCAGAGTGAGTCTCAGAGCAAGTCAGAGTGAGTCTCAGAGCGAGTCAGAGTGAGTCTCAGAGTGAGTCTCAGAGCGAGTCAGAGTGAGTCTCAGAGTGAGTCAGAGTGAGTCTCAGAGCGAGTCAGAGTGAGTCTCAGAGCGAGTCAGAGTGAGTCTCAGAGCGAGTCAGAGTGAGTCTCAGAGCGAATCAGTGTGAGTCTCAGAGCGAGTCAGTGTGAGTCTCAGAGCGAATCAGTGTGAGTCTCAGAGCGAGTCAGTGTGAGTCTCAGAGCGAATCAGTGTGAGTCTCAAAGTGAGTCAGTGAGTCAGTAAGTCAGAGTGAGTCTCAGAGCGAATCAGTGTGTCAGAGTAAGTCAGAGTGAGTCTCAGAGCGAATCAGTGTGAGTCTCAGAGCGAGTCAGAGCGAGTCTCAGAGCGAGTCAGAGTGAGTCTCAGAGCGAGTCAGAGTGAGTCTCAAAGTGAGTCAGAGTGAGTCTCAGAGCGAGTCAGTGAGTCTCAGAGCGAATCAGAGTGAGTCTCAGACTGAGTCTCAGAGCTAGTCAGAGTGAGTCTCAAAGTGGGTCAGTGTGAGTCTCAGAGTGAGTCTCAGAGCGAGTCAGAGTGAGTCTCAGAGCTAGTCAGAGTGAGTCTCAGAGTGAGTCTCAGAGCGAATCAGTGTGAGTCTCAGACTGAGTCTCAGAGCTAGTCAGAGTGAGTCTCAAAGTGAGTCAGTGAGTCTCAGAGTGAGTCTTAGAGCGAGTCAGAGAGTCTCAGAGCGAGTCAGAGCTAGTCTCAAAGTGAGTCAGAGTAAGTCTCAAAGTGAGTCAGTGAGTCTCAGAGTGAGTCTCAGAGTGAGTCAGAGTGACTCTCAGAGCGAATCAGTGTGAGTCTCAAAGTGAGTCAGTGAGTCTCAAAGTGAGTCAGTGTGAGTCTCAGAGCGAGTCAGTGTGAGTCTCAGAGTGAGTCAAAGTAAGTCAGTGTGAGTCTCAGAGAGAGTCAGAGTAAGTCAGTGTGAGTCTCAGAGTGAGTCAAAGTAAGTCAGTGTGAGTCAAAGTAAGTCTCAGAGAGAGTCAGAGTAAGTCAGTGTGAGTCTCAGAGTGAGTCAAAGTAAGTCTCAGAGAGAGTCAGAGTGAGTCTGTGAGTCTCAGAGCGAGTAAGTGTGAGTCTCAGAGCGAGTTAAAATCAGAGCGAGTCTCAAAGTGAGTCAGTGTGAGTCTCAGAACGAGTCAGGGTGAGTCTCAGAGAGAGTTAAAATCAGAGCGAGTCAGATGGAGTCTCAGAGCGAGTCAGATGGAGTCTCAGAGCGAGTCAGATGGAGTCTCAGAGTGAGTCTCAGGTGTTGGACCCCCCACCTGGACAGAGTCGGAGGAGCAGGAGCTTTTCTCTGGAGCTGCTGGAGGCACCTGGGCGATGGAGGTGATCATCTCTGCTGCTGAGACGGGCTTCACCGGCTCTTTGGTTGGTTCCAGCATCCCCTGCAGACAGCCAGTAGCACAGTTCAGCATAACCATGAAGCCATGACTTTGTGCTGGTTGTAGACCAACTTCCTGGCGTTTAAACTCAGTAACGAACAGAAATAACAGCCAACAACAGAGTTAATGTTGAACCAACTGACCATCTTCCAATGATTAATCATATTTTAGTCATAATGAACATTTCCCGACCTTGTGCTAAACAGGAAACGCATCATGAAGAGCCAACGGAGGTTTAAGGGAACTCACCAGACCGGCGGCGTACATCGGCACGATTACCGGCTGCTTCTTCTGTCCCGTGAACAGCTGAAACCACAGAAACACTCAGTTAGTGGACGACTGAAGCAGTTTACGTCGATCAATCCATAATACAAAACATAAAGAGTAAAATGAGAACAAAACTTATTCAGGGGAAATAAATAAAAGCAAAATGCAAAGAAAAGGAATTCTTAAATAAATCATAAAGTAAATAAATGTCATAAAGCTGTTAAATTAAAGCAGAAATATTAAAATGATGCATGATTTTAGCCTTTACTGACATCACTTAAGTTTTTTTTTTTTTTTAAACAGAACAAAGCACCTCAGCTCTAAAAAAATAAACTTTTCTCAGCTTTTAAAGCTGGAACATGATCCCTGGAGGGTTAAACCTTCAGCCTTCAGACAAAGTTCAGGGAATAAACCTCTCAGGCAAAATCAGGTAGAAAAGAGCTCTAAAATCAGGTTTTGTGAACCTGTTTCAGCCTCTTCTGCGATGAAGTGGACAAAAAAACATTTCCTGAAAAAAAGAAAGCTTTGGGGGGGCTTCCAGAGAAGTAGGAACCGGTCTTTAAGGTTGCCCCCGCAGGCCGGAGCTGGTTCAAAGACTTCAGGTCCAGCAGAAACTTACGATGTTCCGGGTGTCGATGCCCAGGCAGCAGAGCAGGGCTTTGTTGCAGTAGGAGCCCCCCCACTGGTATCTGAGGCCCAGCGCCTCGTGGATGTCCTGAAGCTGCATCCACACGCCGCCACGCCCGGACCTGCACCGACCAATGAGAAGCAGAGGAGTCAAAGAGGAGGAGGTTTCACAGATTCAGCAGGTGCAGCTCGGCCAGAATACTTGTCCTGATGATTGTGATCCTATAATAACCACCTTTATTCTCCAGGATTACTCACAGATTTGAGTAAAAACAGAGTGTGAGCAGAACTCTGCTTCCATCCACTCTGAGCTGCATTCCTGCTTCTTCCCATCAGAACCAAACTGCTGATCCAGATAAACTCTGAGCTGAGAGTAAAGAGCTTCTAACAGGGCTCTGTTTAAATGACTCAAAGCTGCAGGAAACAGCCGGTGCCGGTTGGTGCCGGACCGCGTTGGACCCACCATCGGACCGTCTGCTTTCAGACGCTTCAGTAACTCTGCAGAGGATCTGTTCCTGGTTCAACCAGCAGCTGCTGGAACCAGCTCTCTGCTTTTAAACATGTTTAATGGCAGGAACAAATTAAACTGGACTGGCTGTGGGAACCAAAGGGTTCGGGTGTGATGGTCTCACCGGCTGCATGCCGACCTCTCCTCCTCGGCTCCAGGCTCTGCCGGGTCCAGCAGGATCTGCAGAGACAGCACCCGGTCCTGCAGCAGCTGGTTCTGGGCGGCAGATGGAGGGAAGCTGCTCTGAAACAGCTTCTCCAGGCGGCCGGACAGCAACACCTGCAGAGAGCACAACAGCTGATGGGCGCTCAGCCTCTCATGAAAGGATGAAGGTTCAGTAACTCTCAGACAAACCCGGGTTCCTGTCAGCATCTGAGCCAAGGACAAGATGCTGCTTCTGTTTCACTCAGAGTTCATTAAGCAAGTAAATGTGACGACAAAGTAGCTCCAGCTGTGAGCCGAAGGAGGCAAAGAGCCCAACCTTCTCCCCTGAGGTACAGAGGAGTTAAAGCGAATCAGTGTTCAGTCCCTGAGAAACTCAGCTCCGGAGATTTCACCCTTTATTCATGCTTTTAAACTGAAGGGAATCGCTTCCTGTCCTGCGTCTGGAGAAATAAAGTTATCGTTATGATGAGTCATCGCAGCTGTGCGAGTTCAGCCGTTTCATCAGATTAAACATCATGTGATCAGCGCACAGGTCAGTTACTGTGAGACGACTTCACCTCAGCTGCTGAAACGCCTCCGATCTGAACTCTAAAGGCCGCCGCCGCCATCCTGCTGAAACGCCTCTGATCTGAACTCTAAAGGCCGCCGCCCCCATCCTGCTGAGACGCCGCCCCCATCCTGCTGAGACGCCGCCCCCATCCTGCTGAAACGCCTCTGATCTGAACTCTAAAGGCCGCCGCCCCCATCCTGCTGAAACGCCTCTGATCTGAACTCTAAAGGCCGCCGCCCCCATCCTGCTGAAACGCCTCTGATCTGAACTCTAAAGGCCGCCGCCCCCATCCTGCTGAAACGCCTCTGATCTGAACTCTAAAGGCCGCCGCCCCCATCCTGCTGAGACGCCGCCCCCATCCTGCTGAGAGGCCGCCCCCATCCTGCTGAAACGCCTCCGATCTGAACTCTAAAGGCCGCCGCCCCCATCCTGCTGAGAGGCCGCCCCCATCCTGCTGAAACGCCGCCGCCATCCTGCTGAAACGCCTCTGATCTGAACTCTAAAGGCCGCCGCCCCCATCCTGTGGATGACTTTTCATCCCTGAGCGACTTACCGGCTGTTTGTCCGTCCGGCTGCTTTCCTCGCTGACCGCGGCAGCTTCACCTTCCTCCTCCTCCTCCTGCCGGCTCTCTGCAGGAGGAGCGCCACTCGGCTCCGTGCTGAACGCCGCCCAGGACTCCTCCCCCTCCTGCTGCTCCCCGAAGGCGCTCCACCCGCCGTCCGCCTCGCCGCCGCCGGCGGAGCTGAAGTTACCGAAACTGTCGCTGACGGGAAAGCTGGCGAAGGTTCCTCCTTCTCCTCCGGACTGAAGTTTGGGAGAGTTAAAGTCTCCGAAGTCGTCGTCCTGCTCCGTGTTCGCAGCTTCCTGCGCAGAAGAAGAAGTCTGCGGCGGGCTCTGAGCCCTCGGGACGTCCAGCTGGTCGAAATCTGCAAAGCCGTGGGCGCCGAAGGAGGCGGCGCCCCCAAAGTCCCCGAAGTCCTCGTCGTCCTCCCCGGCGGACGCCGTGTCGCCCTCCCCGGCGGACGCCGTGTCGCCCTGCAGGGGCGGCGACGGCACCGAGCCCGTGGTGCTGGCGTCGCCGTACTCCTCCAGAGCGTCGGCGGACAGCGGGCGGCCGAACGACGTCTCCGTCTCCGTCTCCGAGCCCTTCTCGTCCGACGGCGCCGCCTCGCTGTCTGCAGCCGCGTCAGGTGACAGCTCGCTGCCGCCCGCCGCCTCTTTGGATCCGTCCGTCCCGCTCGGGCTGTGAGTGCAAACCGCCTCCGAGGGCCTCGGTGAAGGGGCCCCGTCCCTTTGTGGCGAGTCTGTGCGAGGCCCCCGGGAGCCGCCCGCCTCAGCCGGAGCGCGTGGCGACTCAGAGCCGGACGACTCGGCTTCAGTTCTGTTCGTGCTGCCGTCCTCTGAGGCGCTTTCCTGCTCCGTGTTACAGCGGCGGTCACAGCAGGCGGGGTCGTCCGTGTCCTCCTGCGCCGCCTGGCTGAGGCGTCCTTCGTTGGAAAAAGCAGCAAAGTCTGCAAAATCGTCCCCCGGGGCGCCGCTCGGGTCCTCCGGGGCGCCGCTCGGGTCCCCCGGGGCGCCGCTCGGGTCCCCCGGGGCGCCGCTCGGGTCCCCCGGGGCGCCGCTCGGGTCCCCCGGGGCGCCGCTCGGGTCCTCCGGGGCGCCGCTCGGGTCCCCCGGGGCGCCGCTCGGGTCCCCCGGGGATGTTCCTTTTAACTGAGAGTGGACAGAGTTGGGTGAGGGGGGCCGACCCTGAATGTCTAAGGTTACAAACCCGTTTGTTAGCACCTCGGCGCCGTTACAGTCAGCCGGCTCGCCGCTCAGCGAGCGGGACACCAGCTTCTTCATCTCAGTCCTTTCTGAGCTGAGGCTGAGGGGCGCCACGCCGTTCGCCTTGGACAGCTCGTTACCGAGCCCCACCCCCCCCCTGTTCAGCAGCTCAGGCGGCGAGGTCGCAGTCAACGCTTGGCTCTGGTTGAACGTGGTCGGGGTGTCGAACTCTGAGAAGCTGATGCTGTTTGGAACGCCGGAGAAGGTGCCGAAGTCTCCAAACTCGTCGTCCTCTTCCTCTGCGCCGTCCTCCAGCGGCGGCGGCGAGGAGGAGTACAAGCGGATCACATCTGGCTCCATGATTCTCTGGCAGTCAACGGGTCCTCCGGGCTACACCTGAGACACAGAGAGGAGGTCAGGACAGATCAGCCGCCACTACGGAAGCCTCAGAGGGACAAACTGAAGGTTTCTGTCATGAGGGTCGGCGCAGGTCATGTGATGTTTCCTCTGCTGAGCTGTAAAACATCACATGACCTAAGTCCAGAACTCAGAACTATCTGAACCAGAACCTGATCTGATCCTCAAAGCTGTTCCTTTAAAGCTGAGATTATGAATCTGGTTCTTTTTCATGTGACCAGAATCTGAATCTGGTTCTGGTTCTTTTTCATGTGACCAGAATCTGAATCTGGTTCTGGTTCTTTTTCATGTGACCAGAATCTGAATCTGGTTCTGGTTCTTTTTCATGTGACCAGAATCTGAATCTGGTTCTGGTTCTTTTTCATGTGACCAGAATCTGAATCTGGTTCTGGTTCTGGTTCTTTTTCATGTGACCAGAATCTGAGTCTGGCTCTGGTTCTTTTTCATGTGACCAGAAGCTGAATCTGGTTCTGGTTCTGGTTCTTTTTCATGAGACCAGAATCTGAGTCTGGCTCTGGTTCTTTTTCATGTGACCAGAAGCTGAATCTGGTTCTGGTTCTTTTTCATGTGACCAGAATCTGAATCTGGTTCTGGTTCTTTTTCATGTGACCAGAATCTGAATCTGGTTCTGGTTCTTTTTCATGTGACCAGAAGCTGAATCTGGTTCTGGTTCTGGTTCTTTTTCATGTGACCAGAATCTGGTTCTGGTTCTTTTTCATGTGACCAGAATCTGGTTCTGGTTCTTTTTCATGTGACCAGAATCTGGTTCTGGTTCTTTTTCATGTGACCAGAATCTGGTTCTGGTTCTATTTCATGTGACCTGAAGCTGAAAACAGAGATTAGTAACAACTTAAGGTCCCAAAGTAAATATCATTTAGTTATTTCTGGAACTCACTGGGAACAGTTAAATCGAGCTTCAGGTTCTGCTTAACTGGACCGGCGCCTTTGTCCCGGTTTCACAGCTGAAGGTTCCTTTGAGGAAAAAGTCATTCTGTGATCTGATAAATAACCTGCTTGGTTCAGATGTTGCTGAAATAAACAGGAAAGAAACAATAAGAATATTTAGGCTGAGCCTGAACGGCGCCGCCGGGTTCCACCTGAACGGCGCCGCCGGGTTCCACCTGAACGGCGCCGCCGGGTTCCACCTGAACGTGGAGCTCTTCCCACTGCTCTGTTTATTCTGAAACTCCATTTCTGTGAAAGCTGGCCCACTCATACGGGTCGGATTACACGGACTCAGGTTTCTGCTCCTCCTGTTACAGCGGTTCTGCTCAGACTCCAGATCCTGTGACAGAAACCTGACCCTCAGAATAAGAGGCCCGGTTCTGTAAAAGAGGCCCAAAGGCACTCGGAACAATCGGACCCGACAGCACACGGAAGCAGCTGCATGTGAAGCAGGTGTTAAGGTGAACAGCGCCGGCCGGGTCTGACCCGTTAAAGTCCAAAAGCAGCCAATCTGAACCGTTAAAGTCCAAAAGCAGCCAATCTGAACCGTTAAAGTCCAAAAGCAGCCAATCTGAACCGTTAGAGTCCAAAAGCAGCCAATCTGAACCGTTAAAGTCCAAAAGCAGCCAATCTGAACCGTTAAAGTCCAAAAGCAGCCAATCTGAACCGTTAGAGTCCAAAAGCAGCCAATCTGAACCGTTAAAGTCCGAAAGCAGCCAATCTGAACCGTTAAAGTCCGAAAGCAGCCAATCTGAACCGTTAGAGTCCGAAAGCAGCCAATCTGAACCGTTAAAGTCCGAAAGCAGCCAATCTGACCCGTTAAAGTCCGAAAGCAGCCAATCTGAACCGTTAGAGTCCGAAAGCAGCCAATCTGACCCGTTAAAGTCCAAAAGCAGCCAATCTGAACCGTTAGAGTCCAAAAGCAGCCAATCTGAACCGTTAAAGTCCGAAAGCAGCCAATCTGAACCGTTAGAGTCCGAAAGCAGCCAATCTGAACCGTTAAAGTCCGAAAGCAGCCAATCTGACCCGTTAAAGTCCGAAAGCAGCCAATCTGAACCGTTAGAGTCCGAAAGCAGCCAATCTGACCCGTTAAAGTCCAAAAGCAGCCAATCTGAACCGTTAAAGTCCAAAAGCAGCCAATCTGAACCGTTAAAGTCCAAAAGCAGCCAATCTGAACCGTTAAAGTCCAAAAGCAGCCAATCTGAACCGTTAAAGTCCAAAAGCAGCCAATCTGAACCGTTAAAGTCCGAAAGCAGCCAATCTGACCCGTTAAAGTCCGAAAGCAGCCAATCTGAACCGTTAGAGTCCGAAAGCAGCCAATCTGACCCGTTAAAGTCCAAAAGCAGCCAATCTGAACCGTTAAAGTCCGAAAGCAGCCAATCTGAACCGTTAGAGTCCAAAAGCAGCCAATCTGAACCGTTAAAGTCCAAAAGCAGCCAATCTGAACCGTTAGAGTCCGAAAGCAGCCAATCTGACCCGTTAAAGTCCAAAAGCAGCCAATCTGAACCGTTAAAGTCCAAAAGCAGCCAATCTGAACCGTTAAAGTCCAAAAGCAGCCAATCTGAACCGTTAAAGTCCAAAAGCAGCCAATCTGAACCGTTAAAGTCCAAAAGCAGCCAATCTGAACCGTTAGAGTCCAAAAGCAGCCAATCTGACCCGTTAAAGTCCAAAAGCAGCCAATCTGAACCGTTAAAGTCCAAAAGCAGCCAATCTGAACCGTTAAAGTCCGAAAGCAGCCAATCTGAACCGTTAAAGTCCAAAAGCAGCCAATCTGACCCGTTAAAGTCCGAAAGCAGCCAATCTGAACCGTTAAAGTCCGAAAGCAGCCAATCTGACCCGTTAAAGTCCGAAAGCAGCCAATCTGACCCGTTAAAGTCCGAAAGCAGTCAATCTGAACCGTTAAAGTCCGAAAGCAGCCAATCTGACCCGTTAAAGTCCGAAAGCAGCCAATCTGAACCGTTAAAGTCCGAAAGCAGCCAATCTGAACCGTTAAAGTCCGAAAGCAGCCAATCTGAACCGTTAAAGTCCAAAAGCAGCCAATCTGAACCGTTAAAGTCCGAAAGCAGCCAATCTGAACCGTTAAAGTCCAAAAGCAGCCAATCTGAACCGTTAAAGTCCGAAAGCAGCCAATCTGAACCGTTAGAGTCCGAAAGCAGCCAATCTGAACCGTTAGAGTCCGAAAGCAGCCAATCTGAACCGTTAGAGTCCAAAAGCAGCCAATCTGAACCGTTAGAGTCCGAAAGCAGCCAATCTGAACCGTTAGAGTCCGAAAGCAGCCAATCTGAACCGTTAGAGTCCGAAAGCAGCCAATCTGAACCGTTAGAGTCCGAAAGCAGCCAATCTGAACCGTTAAAGTCCAAAAGCAGCCAATCTGAACCTTTAAAGTCCAAAAGCAGCCAATCTGAACCGTTAGAGTCCAAAAGCAGCCAATCTGAACCGTTAAAGTCCAAAAGCAGCCAATCTGAACCGTTAAAGTCCGAAAGCAGCCAATCTGAACCGTTAGAGTCCGAAAGCAGCCAATCTGAACCGTTAAAGTCCGAAAGCAGCCAATCTGAACCGTTAAAGTCCGAAAGCAGCCAATCTGAACCGTTAGAGTCCAAAAGCAGCCAATCTGAACCGTTAGAGTCCAAAAGCAGCCAATCTGAACCGTTAGAGTCCAAAAGCAGCCAATCTGAACCGTTAAAGTCCAAAAGCAGCCAATCTGAACCGTTAGAGTCCGAAAGCAGCCAATCTGAACCGTTAAAGTCCGAAAGCAGCCAATCTGAACCGTTAGAGTCCAAAAGCAGCCAATCTGAACCGTTAGAGTCCAAAAGCAGCCAATCTGAACCGTTAAAGTCCGAAAGCAGCCAATCTGAACCGTTAAAGTCCAAAAGCAGCCAATCTGAACCGTTAAAGTCCGAAAGCAGCCAATCTGAACCGTTAAAGTCCGAAAGCAGCCAATCTGAACCGTTAAAGTCCGAAAGCAGCCAATCTGAACCGTTAGAGTCCAAAAGCAGCCAATCTGAACCGTTAGAGTCCAAAAGCAGCCAATCTGAACCGTTAGAGTCCAAAAGCAGCCAATCTGAACCGTTAGAGTCCAAAAGCAGCCAATCTGAACCGTTAGAGTCCAAAAGCAGCCAATCTGAACCGTTAGAGTCCGAAAGCAGCCAATCTGAACCGTTAAAGTCCGAAAGCAGCCAATCTGAACCGTTAAAGTCCGAAAGCAGCCAATCTGAACCGTTAAAGTCCGAAAGCAGCCAATCTGAACCGTTAAAGTCCGAAAGCAGCCAATCTGAACCGTTAGAGTCCAAAAGCAGCCAATCTGAACCGTTAGAGTCCAAAAGCAGCCAATCTGAACCGTTAAAGTCCAAAAGCAGCCAATCTGAACCGTTAAAGTCCGAAAGCAGCCAATATTCTGGCCGACTGACGGCTTCATGCAGCATCAACCCATTAAGCTGCTTGTGTCACACGATGGAAACTCGACTTTAAAACCTACAGAGCAGAAAATGTCCTCCTTTACAGAGAATCTGAGCATCTGAGTCCCAACTTTAGAGTTTTAACAACCACATGCATTTGTGCTTTGGAGCATTTTCTCTGTCAGAATAAGCAGCATAAAGATGGACCAACAAGACCTCTTCAGGTCTTCTGTCCTGGACGGGTTCAAAGGTGGACCCAAAGACTGTAAGAGGTCCAACTGCTGGCCTCCAGAACACCTGCAAACAGCTGGTGTTAAAGCTCGCAGCTCCACAGCCACGAGGAAGCGTTTAGCCCCCTGTTCACCTGCTGGCCCTCAGCGGACCGAGCCCGGCACCAGCGGACCGAGCCCGGCACCGGCACCAGCGGACCGAGCCCGGCACCAGCAGACCGAGCCCGGCACCAGCGGACTGAGCCCGGCACCAGCGGACCGAGCCCGGCACCAGCGGACCGAGCCCGGCACCAGCGGACCGAGCCCGGCACCAGCGGACCGAGC
This sequence comes from Leuresthes tenuis, assembly GCF_036924035.1. NCBI lineage: Eukaryota > Metazoa > Chordata > Actinopteri > Atheriniformes > Atherinopsidae > Leuresthes > Leuresthes tenuis. The sequence goes on along the minus strand of NW_027325358.1, from coordinate 719,391 downwards.
CCGGCACCAGCGGACCGAGCCCGGCACCAGCAGACTGAGCCCGGCACCAGCAGACTGAGCCCGGCACCAGCAGACTGAGCCCGGCACCAGCAGACTGAGCCCGGCACCAGCACCAGCAGACTGAGCCCGGCACCAGCAGACTGAGCCCGGCACCAGCACCAGCAGACTGAGCCCGGCACCAGCACCAGCAGACTGAGCCCGGCACCAGCAGACTGAGCCCGGCACCAGCAGAACAAGTTCAAATCACAGCAGCAACAAACAACACGTGCCAAAACGAGCCCGCACCTTCTGGACACAAACTTAACACTCAGTTTCCGACACTTTCTCCCCACCTGTGTGACGTTGGCTGCTAACAGGAAGCACACAGAGCAGGCTAACAGCCCGAGGTGTGCTATCAGAGAGCTGACAGCTGGCTCTTTATCCTGAGCAGACAACAATACGCGTGGGGCTCACTGGTTTTACATCAACAGCTCTGTTAGCGTCAAACAGAGGGCGGCTAATTAAACTACAAGGCCGGGACACTGCTGTGATGGGATTCAGCGGAGGCTAACTTAGCTTAGCTCTGCTAGCCTGCCGACTAAGACAGAAATTAGCTGACAACGTTAAACATGAGCAGAACAGAGACAGTTATATCATCATAGAAACAAAAAAATGTCCATTCAGATACATACTGACAAGTAAAGATGCAGCTAAACGCAGGTGAGAAGTAAACTACCTGAGCTAACTACGCAGCTAGCTAACCCCTGAGCTAGCTTTAGCATTAGCTCCGTCAGCCGGCTGTTTGACAGCAGGTGTGTCCGGGGTCCGGAATTAGGAGCGGTGCTCACCGCGAGACGCTGGCCGCCGACGTCCATGACTCGGGTAAAGACAGCGTTGTCCGCTGGTGGTCAGGGGCGGCCGACCGGACCGGTGGGACGGCTGGAAGTGAAGGTTGAGACCGCCGGCTGCTGGTGCTGCTGTCCTGCCTCAGTATCTCCCAGCATGCACCGCTCTGTGAACTGTTTGCGTCTACACAAACTTTCCAGGTGAAACAGGTAGAGCGCGTTCACTGTCAAGACCGCTGACGTATGCATCAGATTTTAAGCGTACTTTGTAGTTCTGAACATTTGTTCTTGTCCTTTCTGATGGTCTCAGCTTTCAAGGAGATTTAAAGGAGATAAGTTGGTAAAATTCCCCACAAGATCTCACCTGCTATAGAATCATCCAGGTGTCTTCGGTGGAAGACAAATGCACAAAAACTGTATTAAAGAAGAGTGTGTAGAAGAGTAATTATCTTATTGTTTAAAAAGTATCAATGAACAGATAGCAGGAGCAGGCAAAGTGATTTTTAAGCTGGTGTCATGGTTTCCAACTGATAAAAAGGTGGAGTTCTTCCTCTGGATCAGGCACTAACAACAGTATACCACAGTTCCAATATCCATCTGATTTCCTTCCTCAGTACAGGCTCAGTCCTGCAGCTCCTCTGCTGCACTGGAGAATCTTTGTTCAGAAGGATGTTGTGTTGAAGCTGGTCTGTAACACCTGGAGTCTCCTAGAGGGGTCCAGAAAAGGTGCAACACCCCCCTGCTGAGAAGCTGACAGATGAGACAGTTCAGACTGGACTGTTCCTCACTGGAGGGGTAAACTCTCCTCATCCTTAACAGCACAAACCCGCTTCAGGTTCCTGCTCCATCTTTGTTCCAACCAGGAGGGAGGAGCTCCACCATCCGGGGGGAGCTCCACCAACCAGGAGGGAGGAGCTCCACCATCCGGGGGGAGGAGCTCCACCATCTGGAGGGAGGAGCTCCACCATCAGGGGGGAGGAGCTCCACCATCCGGGAGGGAGGAGCTCCACCATCTGGAAGGAGGAGCTCCACCATCTGAAGGGAGGAGCTCCACCATCCGGGAGGGAGGAGCTCCACCATCTGGAGGGAGGAGCTCCACCATCTGAAGGGAGGAGCTCCACCATCCGGGAGGGAGGAGCTCCACCATCAGGAGGGAGGAGCTCCACCATCAGGGGGAAGGAGCTCCACCATCTGAAGGGAGGAGCTCCACCATCCGGGAGGGAGGAGCTCCACCATCTGGAAGGAGGAGCTCCACCATCTGAAGGGAGGAGCTCCACCATCCGGGAGGGAGGAGCTCCACCATCTGGAGGGAGGAGCTCCACCATCTGAAGGGAGGAGCTCCACCATCCGGGAGGGAGGAGCTCCACCATCAGGAGGGAGGAGCTCCACCATCAGGGGGAAGGAGCTCCACCATCTGAAGGGAGGAGCTCCACCATCTGGAAGGAGGAGCTCCACCATCCGGGAGGGAGGAGCTCCACCATCTGGAAGGAGGAGCTCCACCATCTGAAGGGAGGAGCTCCACCATCCGGGAGGGAGGAGCTCCACCATCTGGAAGGAGGAGCTCCACCATCTGAAGGGAGGAGCTCCACCATCCGGGAGGGAGGAGCTCCACCATCTGGAAGGAGGAGCTCCACCATCTGAAGGGAGGAGCTCCACCATCCGGGAGGGAGGAGCTCCACCATCTGGAAGGAGGAGCTCCACCATCTGAAGGGAGGAGCTCCACCATCCGGGAGGGAGGAGCTCCACCATCTGGAGGGAGGAGCTCCACCATCTGAAGGGAGGAGCTCCACCATCCGGGAGGGAGGAGCTCCACCATCAGGAGGGAGGAGCTCCACCATCAGGGGGAAGGAGCTCCACCATCTGAAGGGAGGAGCTCCACCATCTGGAGGGAGGAGCTCCACCATCTGGAAGGAGGAGCTCCACCATCAGGAGGGAGGAGCTCCACCATCAGGGGGAAGGAGCTCCACCATCTGAAGGGAGGAGCTCCACCATCAGGGGGAAGGAGCTCCACCATCTGGAGGGAGGAGCTCCACCATCTGGAAGGAGGAGCTCCACCATCTGAAGGGAGGGAGGAGCTCCACCATCAGGAGGGAGGAGCTCCTCCTCCCGGATGGTGGAGCTCCACCATCAGGAGGGAGGAGCTCCACCATCAGGGGGAAGGAGCTCCACCATCCGGGGGGAGGAGCTCCACCATCCGGGAGGAGGAGCTCCACCATCTGGAGGGAGGAGCTCCACCATCCGGGAGGAGCTCCACCATCCGGGGGAAGGAGCTCCACCATCTGGAGGGAGGAGCTCCACAATCCGGGGGGAGGAGCTCCATCATGCCCGGGAGAGACCTGGATCATTTTAAACTCTGATCACACCTCCCATGGTATTGATCAGCTGTCCATACCTGGTCCATCAATATAAAAAGTAGTTTTATAGGTATTCTTCATGGTAATTGTAGAGTGTAATTTCCTGGAAAACTGTGAATAAGGTTATTCTGGGGGCTTATACTAACGTTTCACCTTATGAAATGTTTACTTTCAGCAGAATAGTGGGCGGTGCCAGATGGACCTGACCAATCAGAGCAGACGACTCGTTCCACAGGTACTTTAATACCATCTAGAAGCAACAGGTTACTGTGTGGCGCTTTCTATCACTACTGGCCAGGTTCTGCACCTCTGAAACCTTTAATATTTGATTTCATCTAGTTGTATTTCAACCATTACATGATTTCTCTTTATATCTATTGAACTGAGCTCAGTGTCACCATCATGAAGTGAAAATATTCCCCCATAACCCATCCATCCATCTTCTATACCCGCTTAATCTGCCGGTCGGGTCGCGGGGGGGTGGAGCCTATCCCAGCGGTCATCAGGCGAGAGGCGGGGTCACCTGGACAGGTCGCCATCACAGGGCCACAGAGAGAGGAACGAGACAAACACAATCACACTCCTCAGGACACTTTAGAGACACCAGTTAACCTAACATGCATGTTTTTGGACGGTTGGATGAAGCCGGAGAACCCGGAGAGAACCCACGCAGACACAGGGAGAACCTGCAGACTCCCCACAGAAAGAACCCAGGAGTTGAACCGGGAACCCTCTCTGTCTCGGGGTGACTGCCAAAACACAGATAGGACTCAATAGCAGATTCGAATTCAGAGACTTTATTTACACAAAGGGAGAAGGTGCTGAATCTGTGTCCTGGAGAAACGCTGGAGAAACGCTGGAGAAACGCTGCAGAAACGCTGGGGAAACGCTGGGGAAACGCTGGAGAAACGCTGGAGAAACGCTGGGGAAACGCTGGAGAAACGCTGGAGAAACACTGGAGAAACGCTGCAGAAACGCTGGAGAAACGCTGCAGAAACGCTGGAGAAACGCTGGAGAAACGCTGGGGAAACGCTGGGGAAACGCTGGAGAAACGCTGGAGAAACGCTGGGGAAACGCTGGGGAAACGCTGGGGAAACGCTGGAGAAACGCTGGGGAAACGCTGGGGAAACGCTGGGGAAACGCTGGAGAAACGCTGGAGAAACGCTGGGGAAACGCTGGGGAAACGCTGGAGAAACGCTGCAGAAACGCTGGAGAAACACTGGAGAAACGCTGGGGAAACGCTGGAGAAACGCTGGGGAAACGCTGGAGAAACGCTGGAGAAACGCTGGAGAAACGCTGCAGAAACGCTGGAGAAACGCTGGGGAAACGCTGCAGAAACACTGGAGAAACGCTGCAGAAACGCTGGAGAAACGCTGCAGAAACGCTGGAGAAACACTGGAGAAACGCTGGAGAAACACTGGAGAAACGCTGCAGAAACGCTGGAGAAACGCTGGGGAAACGCTGCAGAAACACTGGAGAAACGCTGCAGAAACGCTGGAGAAACGCTGGAGAAACGCTGGAGAAACACTGGAGAAACGCTGGAGAAACACTGGAGAAACGCTGGGGAAACGCTGGAGAAACGCTGGAGAAACGCTGGAGAAACACTGGAGAAACGCTGGGGAAACGCTGGGGAAACGCTGGAGAAACGCTGCAGAAACGCTGGAGAAACGCTGGAGAAACGCTGCAGAAACGCTGGAGAAACACTGGAGAAACGCTGGGGAAACGCTGGGGAAACGCTGGAGAAACGCTGCAGAAACGCTGGAGAAACGCTGCAGAAACGCTGGAGAAACGCTGGAGAAACGCTGGGGAAACGCTGGGGAAACGCTGGAGAAACGCTGGAGAAACGCTGGGGAAACGCTGGAGAAACGCTGGGGAAACGCTGCAGAAACCCTGGAGAAACGCTGCAGAAACGCTGGAGAAACGCTGCAGAAACGCTGGAGAAACGCTGGAGAAACGCTGGAGAAACGCTGGAGAAACACTGGAGAAACGCTGGGGAAACGCTGGAGAAACGCTGGAGAAACGCTGGAGAAACGCTGGAGAAACGCTGGGGAAACGCTGGGGAAACGCTGGAGAAACACTGGAGAAACGCTGGGGAAACGCTGGGGAAACGCTGGAGAAACGCTGCAGAAACGCTGGAGAAACGCTGGAGAAACGCTGGGGAAACGCTGGGGAAACGCTGGGGAAACGCTGGAGAAACGCTGCAGAAACGCTGGAGAAACACTGGAGAAACGCTGGGGAAACGCTGGGGAAACGCTGGAGAAACGCTGCAGAAACGCTGGAGAAACGCTGGAGAAACGCTGGGGAAACGCTGGGGAAACGCTGGAGAAACGCTGGAGAAACGCTGCAGAAACGCTGGAGAAACGCTGGGGAAACGCTGCAGAAACGCTGGAGAAACGCTGCAGAAACGCTGGAGAAACGCTGGAGAAACACTGGAGAAACGCTGGAGAAACGCTGGGGAAACGCTGGAGAAACGCTGGAGAAACGCTGGAGAAACGCTGGAGAAACACTGGAGAAACACTGGAGAAACGCTGGAGAAACGCTGGGGAAACGCTGGAGAAACGCTGGGGAAACGCTGGAGAAACACTGGAGAAACGCTGGAGAAACGCTGGGGAAACACTGGAGAAACGCTGGGGAAACGCTGGGGAAACGCTGGAGAAAACAAGTATTACAAGGGTTCGGAGCGGCTGGAGCACTGGGTGACGACAGGTTAATGAGGATGAGAATCCAAGTGGAAGAATGTCCCAAACAGTTCGGTGAGATTGCCTTACTTTGGTCTGAGGAGGCCGCGGCAGGAGGGAGAGGCAGCCACTGGCTCTTGATTTTGGTAGAAGCACCACAGGTGTGTCAGCAGGCAGCCACCAGACTCCGCCCAGGTAACCAGACTCCGCCCAGGTAACCGGGCAAACCTGCTCACCCAGCCTGAAACTAAAAGAAAACCTCCAAACCAAATCAGATCATGACACTCTCGCTATGAGGCGATGGTGCTGACCGTACTTATGTGTTCGCTTCCAGCAACGGCTCAGATTTTATTCTCAGGCTTTGAAGTTTCTGTGAAGTAACAGAAATGACGGTTTGACCACATTTCTTAATTTCAGCCAGCCTCCACTTCTGCTTTTGTATGAGGAAGCATGTGTGACCAGTTCTTGTTTGGTTCATTGCAAAGTTACACGACCTCAGAGAGAAGCAGCCTGTTTCTGGGTGAGTCTATAAAACATTTCTACCTCCTGCTCACTCTTCACTTCAGTAATTATTGAAATTACCTAACTCTAACCCTAGTAATTACTTTAATTACCTGACCCTAACCCTGCAGTGATTATTGTAATTACCTAACCCTAACCCTAATAATTATTGTAATTACCTAACCCTAACCCTAGTAATTATTTTAATTACCTAACCCTAACCCTGCAGTGATTATTGTAATTACCTAACCCTAATAATTATTGTAATTACCTAACCCTAACCCTAGTAATTACTTTAATTACCTAACCCTAACCCTGCAGTGATTATTGTAATTACCTAACCCTAACCCTAATAATTATTGTAATTACCTAACCCTAACCCTAGTAATTATTTTAATTACCTAACCCTAACCCTGCAGTGATTATTGTAATTACCTAACCCTAATAATTATTGTAATTATCTAACCCTAACCCTAATAATTATTGTAATTGCCTAACCCTAACCCCAACCCTCCTTGGACTCCACCCCCTTTCTATTGTATGGTTTCAAGGAGTAAGTAAGGAGTAATATCTATCTTATGGTGTTTTGAATATTGTTAGGAGCATTTCTTATACTCAGTCTCTTTTTCTTCATAAATTATTACCTAATGATGTGTTAGCAATGAGCTTTTAAATTCAGTCATAGATTTATAGAACCATAGAGTCCTTTTTGGTTAATGTTTCAGTGAACTACTTGGTTTATTCTTCCTATAATTACTTTTATATACTGCTACACAGGGGCCTGTGATCCTTCAAAGTCTACTAAGTTAATGATCTTGGCAGGTTTTGTTTGGAGAAGATATGTCAGCTGTGGCTCTTGCTTATCCCAACAACAGCTTATCCACAGCAGACTTTTACATCTCAGTGCGAATGAAACCATGAAGGTATGTTGTTCTTTACAGACGCTCCAGTCTCTGTAACCCTCCAGTCCTCCGAAGCCTGGTTCAGAAAGTCTCCATCAGACTTTAAAGAGAGCAGCAGCACAGAAACTGAATATCAGTCGGCTGGAAGCTTCAGGACAACAAAAACTGCTGAGTTTTAATCACAGGTTCATGATATAAGTTTAACTTATCTACATATATAATTTATCAGAAAGAACCCCAGAAACCGTTAACACAGCTGATACATAACTATAAACAATCCCTTCACCAGGGAGCTGTGATGACTCCAGAGGACATCTTCAACACTCTGGAAGATCTGGGAGATGAGGAGTTTTGTAAGTTCAAGTGGTTTCTGCAGCAGGCCGACAGCCTTCAAGGCCTCCCAGCCGTCAAAAAGAGCCGACTGCAGGCAGCAAACAGGTGGGACACCGTGGACCTGATGGTGCACACCTACAGACTTCCTGGAGCTGTGGAGGTGACCAGGAAGGTTTTAGAGAGGATCCACAGGAATGACCTGCTGCAGAGTTTTTCTGCCATCAGCTCAGGACCAGAAGGTCAGTCACAGGAAGAGAAACTCATAAAGTCACTGACTCATACATCAGAAAGCTTCTTAGAGAACAGTTTATATCAGTTTAACCCACATAAACTGCCTTTCAGTGGCTGACTGGGATGTTCAGGGGTCTCCAGAGAGCAGAGGACCTTCATCCTCTCGGTCACAGGCTCCTCTTCCTCAGACTGAAGGTAAAACTACTGGATTTTCTGGGTAGCAAAGAAAGCCTTGAAAGATGAAACGAGTGTCGTGTGTCTAACTGAATCTTCAGCGCTCAGCATCAGTGCTCCTGATGCAGCCGGAGGGAACCACTGTGGACAGTTTCAGAGCAGCATCTCGCCCACTGGACAGAGCATCTGTGTTTGGGGCTTCCTCTGCTCCAGGAAGGGTCACGTCAGAGATGTTTTTGGGGATCCTTTGACTGATGTGTGTAGAGCAGCATACTCTGTGATTCGCTCTCATGGCATTTTTTACTTTGGTTTGAATGTGTTTACATGCTGTGTTTACAGCTTCTGAGAGGAACTTAGTCATCTGTAACTGATTTGAGTGTTTCAGACTGAAACTTCCCTCTTTCTGTTTGAGACAGATTTAATGGTTCCAGTTCCTGAGCCGCAGCGCATCACATTTTACCAACAGATGCTTCAGTCAAACTTCCAGGACAAGTTCATGTGTGCCCAGGAGGGCTGGGCAGAAGATAAGCAGCGTCTGGTAGATATCTACACAGAGCTGTACATCACAGCAGGGTGTGACGTACACATCAACACGCAGCATGAGGTCCGACAGATCGAGGGGGCGAGGAAGCCAGCAGAACCAGAGAAAGCAGTGAAACCCAGAGACATGTTCAAACATCCCTCTGGAGAATACAGACCCATAAAAACTGTGCTGACCAATGGAATCGCAGGAATAGGAAAAACCTTCCTGGTGCAAAAGTTTGTGTTGGACTGGGCTGAACACAGATCCAATCAGGATGTGCATCTAATGTTCCCCTTCACCTTCCGTCAGCTGAATCCACTGCAGGGAGAAAAGTTCAGTTTGGCAGAACTCATTCATGAATGTATCCCAGAAACTGTGGACATCAAAGAGGAGGCTCTTAATGACATCTTTACAACTCTGCAGTCATCAGGAAACAGCAACTATGACAAGAGCAAATTCAAACTTGTGTTTGTGTTTGATGGACTGGATGAGAGCCGCCTTCATCTGGACCTTCATGTTGGAGACATTGGCTCTGTTGATGCAACAAAGTCAGCTACAACAGATGTCCTGCTGAGGAAACTCATCAGTGGAAAACTGTTACGCTCTGCTCGCATCTGGATAACCACACGACCCGCAGCAGCCAATCAGATCCCTCGAAGGTTTGTCAGCTGTATGACAGAGGTCAGAGGGTTCACTGACCCACAGAAGGAGGAGTACTTCAGGAAGAGATTCAGAGATGAGGAGCAGGCCAGCAGCATCATCTCCCACATCCAGACATCCCGAAGCCTCCACATCATGTGCCACATCCCGGTCTTCTGCTGGATCACTGCTACAGTTCTGGAGGATGTGTTGGAAACCAGAGAGGGAGGAGAGCTGCCCAAGACCCTGACTGAGATGTACACAGAGTTCCTGGTGTTTCACATTGATCGGACAAAAGAGAAGTATGGGCCAGAGAGGTGCATTCAGTACATTAAGTCATTAGCAAAACTGGCTTTTCATCAGCTGGAGAAGGGCAACCTGATCTTCTATGAGAAGGATCTGAGAGAGAGCGGCATTGACTTCAGAGAAGCCTCGGTGTGCTCAGGAGTGTTCACAGAGATCTTCAAAGAAGAGCGTGGAAGGAAAGAGAGAGAAAAGATGTTCAGCTTTGTCCATCTGAGTGTTCAGGAGTTTCTGGCTGCTGTTTATGTGAGGATGTCACTAATTAACAGCAACAAAAATGTGACGTCCTTCCCACAACTGTCACTGAAAAACCTCCGACTGCGTTTAGGGAAAAAGACCTCAACGCAGATCCACAGGATTTCCATTGACAAGGCCTTACAGAGTCCAAATGGACACCTGGACCTGTTCCTCCGCTTCCTCCTGGGTCTTTCCCTGCAGACCAACCAGGATAAACTAAAGGACCTGCTAAGAAAGACAGGAAGTAGCTCACAGACCAATCAGGAAACAGTTGATTACATCAAGGAGAAGATCAGTGAGGATCTGTCTGCAGAGAGAAGCATCAACCTGTTCCACTGTCTGAATGAACTGAATGATCGTTCTCTGGTGGAGGAGATCCAACAGGCCCTGAGTTCAGGAAGTCTCTCCACAGATAAACTGTCTCCTGTTCAGTGGTCAGCTCTGGCCTTCATCTTACTGTCATCAGGAGAACATCTGGATGTGTTCGACCTGAAGAAATACTCTGCTTCAGAGGAGGCTCTTCTGAGGCTGCTGCCAGTGGTCAAAGCCTCCAACAAAGCTCTGTAAGTACAGAGAGAGCTGCAATAATGTGACATACAAGAAGAATGTCGGGTATCAACTACCAAAATTCAGCAGGTTTTTAGTGGAAGTGAAACAACAGAATTTTTTAGCACCTTAATTTAGTGTCAGTTCTACAAAGTATTTTCCATGTCGTTTATCGTTATCAGATATTTGAAATACTGTAATTTCCTCTACAGTCTGTCAGGGTCTGTGTTTTGTGTCAGTTTCCTGTTTTATTTTGATAGTCACTTCCTTTTTGCCGTTGATTACCCGTCCTCACCCTTAAGTGTTTCACCTGTCTCTGGTTATCCCTTCGCTCCTGGGTGTATATAACCAGTGCTACCCTGTGTTTCAGTGCCAGATTGTCTTGTCTCCTAGAGCAGATTGTTTTATTAAAGAGAGATATTCCCCGTGTCTAATCATTTTCTTTCCCAGTATTTTGAGTCTTCCCTTCCGATTTTGTACCTCTGCCTGTTCTGATTGACTTCTTGGATTTTGACCCTTGGACCGAATAAATAACCCTGAGACCTGAATAACATCTGTCTGCCTGCATTTGTGTCCGCCAGTCTCCGAGTTCTTGATGGAACAATCAGCAGGGCTCTGTTCTCGCTACTCTTGAGGTGCAGGAGTGTCGGGTCCGACAACAGGAGAAGGAGATGGAACAGATCCATCGGGCAGAAGCTTCACAACGCAGTGATGTGGCTTGTGAAGCAGTCAGCTGACCCCCTGCATCGGCCTCATCATCAGCTCCAGCTCCAACTCCGCCCTCAGGGACCAGACCCGTCCAGCTCTCCAGCTGGGAAAGATTCTCCAGGGAGTCTGGTGACTGTCGTCCCTTCCTCACTCAGTGCGAGCTCCATTTTGAGTTCCAGGCTGATGACTTTCCTTTGAATCGAGCCAAAATAGCCTTCGTCTCCCATCTATCGGGGAGAGCCAGGCCACCACGGAATGGAGCCGGCGTTCTGCCATATTAAACTTCTTCTTCTCTTCATGGACACGATCAAACAAATGTTCCAGCGTACTCTTCCCGCTAGAGAAGCTGCGAGAGCTCTTCACTCCCTGAGGCAGGGAAGGCGATCAGTGGATCATGCAATAGAGTTCTGCACGCTAGCCACCGACAGCGGATGGAATCATCTCGATAGACCTCTTTACAGCTTTTGACAAGGTTAATCGTGTCGTTGTTCAATCTGTACTCTCTGAGATGGACATCTCAGCTACGACATACTTCTGGTTTGAACCATAACTTGCTGGGTGTTCTTTCAAGCTGTCAAAGTGAGGGAAACCTACTGCAGCCCCTTCGCTTTTAATATAAACCACCTCTTTGGGCCCAGTCATCCACTCTCAGGTCTTCTTGTATCATTGCTACTCTGATATCCACACCGATGAAGGAATACCACCTTCAGATTAACCTCTCCAAGATTGTTGATCATCTAGACAATCAGTCTAACCTTCACAATACCAACATAAAGACCATCTCTTCATCTCTCTTAGCAATACCTGGAAACCTCCATGACCACTTCTCCTTTTCTAATGATGTTGTGTCTGTTTCTTGGTCATGTATCTTAATAACATCAGTTTGTGTCTGACTCAGTAAGCCTCCTGGTAAAGATTATGGTCATCGCTCACCTCAACTACAGCAATGCTCTTCCAGCAGGTCTCCCAGCATGTGCAGTGAAACCCCAACAGGTGGTCTAGGACACAGCGTAGCATCAATCAGATGAGCAGCAAAGACAAAGTGGCTCACACGGCTTTCTTACAGTCCAAAAACTACCGACTTACAGCACAGAGCCAGTGGGAAAGCAAGAATATTCTGCTGCCATCACTCAGCTGATTCTGATGTCTGCAACTGAGCACACGCAGACATGTCTATTTGTGTGAATTACCATAAAGGAGCAACAGCTTAATGAAGATGTCTTTCAGCACTAATAGGGCTTAACTGATGGGTGAAAAGTCCAAAATGGGAAGAGTTCAGAAGAGGAGAGGAGGTAAAACTGATAAAAAAGTAAACTGAGCAGTCAGTTTTCACCCAAAACACACAGGTACAGTGTTATTTTAAAAAAGGAATAAAGAAATAACCAACAGACCTTCGTGCCTACTAATAAATTATTGAAAGGAGGATGTGAGCTCAGGGATTATGTCACCACTAGATGTCACTAAACTACTATTGATATGATAAGATAATTACTTTGTGCTGTTATTTTAGATCACTGTTAGACGACAGTAACTGCACTGCCCATTGTGAATGGAACATGACTTTGCCCTGAAACATGGGTTAAAAAGCCTAAGAGAAGTATTCCAACTGTCCTCCAGGCTGAGCTGCTGTAACCTCTCAGAGAGAAGCTGTGCAGCTCTGTCCTCAGCTCTCAGCTCCCAGTCCTCCAGTCTGACAGAACTGGACCTGAGTAACAACAACCTGCAGGATTCAGGGGTGAAGCAGCTGTCTGATGGACTGAGGAGTCCAAACTGTAACCTGGAAGCTCTCAGGTCAGGATTCAGTCTCTGGAACATTTAAATGCTTCTATCTAATGAAAATAAAGTTGTTCTGTGTGTCTGCAGCCTGTCAGGATGTCTGATCACAGAGGAAGGCTGTGCTTCTCTGGCTGAAGCTGTGACCTCCAACCCCTCCCATCTGAGAGAGCTGGACCTGAGCTACAACCATCCAGGAGCCTCAGGAAGGAAGCTGCTGGCCGCCCTGAAGGATCCATGTTGGCGACTGGACACTCTCAGGTATGAACATACTTCAACAGTCACAGGATGGAAGAGGAGCCCCTGAGGAACGGGAGCTGTTCCTGGTTAGATCTGAGCGGCGACCTTTCGATGCCAGATGTGCTCCTGTTTCACTGTACTTTTCATTCAAATAATTAACTCTCACTTTTCAGCCTTTCCCTGGCCTGGCATCGTGGTGTCCCTTTCTGTCTTTTTTAAAGGTTCATTTACACTTTTTCTTCCTTCAGACTGGAACATGCTGGAGAACAGTGGCTGAAACCTGGCCTGAGGAAGTGTGAGTGTTTGTTCACTTTAATGCATCACCTGTTAGACTTCTGCTTCTTCTTTATCCAACTGTCAGTCCGGTTATACGCATTCAGAGGATCAACAGCACAGATGAGCTAACTTTTCCACTGAAGGGCTCAGGGAAGGTGCAAACTGAACTGAACTGGAGGTGCTTCTAATTTTAAAAATTTATTTTAATGGCTGATTTCCAGATGTTCTGTACTTGCATAAAAATAGTCTCTAAAGACCAAGAGAATAAACCGTTCAGGAACAAACTCCCAGGCAATTTTCCTCCCTGGAATATCCATCTGGAGGATTTTGAGTCGTTGTTATGTTCTCTGAACCCATCCTGAACAGAATATGCATGAATTCAATGCTTTGGGGAGTCACACCTGCTTTGAACATATAAAGTATGTTGAGGTTAATTGGTGTAAAGTAGCCAATAAAGGCTTCAGATGTCTCAGCTTATGTGCTGTCTCTTATCTCCATCAGATTTCTGTGAACTCACTGTGGACACAAACACAGTAAACAGTAAAATGAGACTATTTGGGAACAACAGGAGGATTCTTGGAGTGAGAGTGAAGCAGCCGTATCCCGATCATCCAGAGAGGTTTGAATGCTGTCAGCTGCTGTGTACAGATGTTCTGACGGGCCGCTGCTACTGGGAGGTCAAGTGGGAAGGAGGCGTTTATGTGTCTGTGAGTTACAAAGGAATCAGAAGGAGAGGAAAGAATGCTGACTGTTGGTTTGGGTGGAACAATCAGTCCTGGAGTATTCTCTCTTCTCACAGTGGTGATTACTCTGTCTGGCACAATGGGAGAAAAACGGTGCCCTCCTCCTCCTCCTCCACCTCCTCCACCTCTAACAGAGTCGCAGTGTATGTGGACCATCCTGCTGGCACTCTGTCCTTCTACAGAGTCTCCTCTGACACTCTGACCCACCTCCACACCTTCAGCACCACCTTCACTGAGCCTCTTTATGCCGGTTTTGGGTTCTGGTGGGCAGGTTCCTCCATATCTCTGTGTTCCCTGTAGGAGAAAGTGTCTCCTGACCCTCTTTGACTTGGAACTGTTGGACAGACATGCTTTCATGAGCATGTTCTTCTGTTATTTGAGTCACACATTGTACATGAAAAAGAATAGCAGTACTAACACACCCTGATGATGAGTTTGAACCCCTCCCGCCTTCCACCTTTTTGTAAAAACAGTTCAGTGTAAGTGTATATTAACAAAAATTGCCAATAAAGCTTCTCTCATTGACATCTTTTTCTGTTTTTGTCAGATGGCTAAATGCGTCTGAAACTGTCTGAAAATCAGCCAATTAAAACTCAACTTAAGGAAACTTAAAGGTGACACATTCTGTAACCTCCTCTGCTAAGCCTCATCGTTCTGTAACTCAGACAACCTGCAGCTGTGTTTAAGGTGTGTTTCCAACACAACACCGGTCCTCTCCTCACTCTCGCTGTGTTAACGTTACATTATCGGCATGTTTCTGATAAAGATGGAGGTCTCCAGGTCCAACTGTTTAATGAGGTTAATATATCCAAAATGTTTAAACGCAGTAATTAACGGTTCACATGCATTACTACGAGTTACGCTGTGCACATCTCCGGCTTGGTCCATTACTGCTGATGAGAAAGCATTGTTTGCTAGCATCTGCTGCTAACTTACAGCTAACTGCTAACTTCCAGCTAACTGCTAACTTACAGCTAACTGCTAGCTTACAGCTAACTGCTAACCTGTTTCCCTCTGGGATCAATACAGTAACTATCTGTATCTATAGAGCTGGAGTGTTTCTGACTGGAGGAACAGCTTCATTACGTCTGTTTACTGCCACGAACACCACCAAAGGGTGGAGTTGAGCTCTTGCTCCACCCTGAAAACAGACAAAGCAACAAAGAGGTGTTAAAACAGGGCTGAGACTGAGAGCCGCTGAGCTTAAACCAACAGATATTTGGACCAAAGTCTCTCTCAAACATCTCTATGAAACCTCAGAAAATTGTGTCAAATTATTAACATGTCACCTTTAAAGCATTTCCAGACTGTCGCTTTGCCCTAATAAAATCCTGATTTTATAACCACAGCCTCATCTGACAGAATCACCATTAAAGTAACTTAAAGACAGCGTCTGAGCAGAGAACGGTGAACGCTGTGGTGGTCAACAGCATCGCCTCAGCAGAGGGTTCCAGGTTCAACTCCCAGCTGGTTCTGTCTGTGTGGAGTCTGCATGTTCTCCCTGTGTAGGCGTGGGTTCTCCGGCTTCCTCCAACCGTCCAAAAACACGCTGTTAGGTTAACTGGTGACTCTAAAACTGTCCTTAGGAGCCTGTGTCTGGTTGTTTGTCTCTGTGTGGCCTATGATGGCGACCTGTCCAGGTGACCCCGCCTCTCACCTGATGACCGCTGGGATAGGCTCCAGCCCCCCCACTACCCGACCGACGGATTCAGTGAGTATAGAAGATGGATGGGCCCAATACTGACCCCTGTGGGACACCGTAGCTCGAGATAACTTTTCAATCAATCTGACACCATATCTGAGTCATATCTCATCCTCCGAGTCAGTAAACTTTCCAGCTGCATATTTTTTATGATCTAAGTATGCTGTTATTCTTGTGTTCATGTTGGGCTTTCTGAGAGCAGCCTGCTTTAATACACCACTGTCCCACTGTTTCTACTGTGAATCAGGTTAATCACATCCTCCCATAAACAGGACACTGAGTTAGCAGATGCTGACATCCAAACATTCAACTCTCAGTACAGAGAGAAATGCTGAATGTTCGCTCATCTGATGGAACAGTTGTTTCTGACAGATTTAGTTCTTTCTTTGATTAGCAGCAACAGGATGTGAAAGTTACCACCCCATTTACTTCAGTTCCGGTATGAGCCAACTCACTATTCTGCTTTTGCATGAGGAACTATGTGCATTGTACGTGTTTGCAGTAGTTCCTCTATTTTCATATAATTTTTCTCAGTTCTCCGTCCTGATGGTCGGCTGTTTGCAGGCTTAACTTTAACTGCAGGAGATCAGATGGTACTTTATTCTGAGTGAGTCTAATTTACTGAAGATTGTTGTCTGTTTTAACCCTGCCAGCTGTATTTTAGAATTACAAACTACACCATTTGTTGGTGAGTAAGACAACATCACTGCTCTTTCTAACTCAAAAACTCCCACAATGATTAATAAGTAACGATTAAGTAATGATTAATAAGGCTGGAAATTTAATACGGTCATCAGCTGTAAAACCAGGTTTAGTGGCCTTAAATTCAGTGGATTAAGACAATTTCACATCTCGCTTAAGGGCGACAGTTACAGTTACAGACACCTTTTATCATTAAATTAATTACTTATAACTCTCTTCTCTCCATTTCCACTGGAGTTGCCCTTTAGGTGGAATAGTGCTTGTGTAATACCTCCAAATGTGAGATGTGCCAAAAACTACATGAATAACTATTGACCAAACTGTCCATTCCTGCTAAAGTCATTATTTCATTGGTTAATCATCAGATCGAATCGTTCCCTTCAATCCAAACTATCACAGCTGTAACCATAAAGGCCGACCGGAATAGCTTTGGTTTTATATCCTGTCACTGGTTTTAAGTCCTGTCACTGGTTTAATATCCTATCAGTAGTTTTGAGTCCTGATACTGGTTTTATGTCCTGATACTGGTTTTAAGTCCTGACACTGGTTTTAAATCCTGACACTGGTTTTAAATCCTGACACTGGTTTTAAATTCTGACACTGGTTTTAAATTCTGACACTGGTTTTGAGTCCTGACACTGGTTTTGAGTCCTGACACTGGTTTTGAGTCCTGACACTGGTTTTATATCTTGACACTGGTTTTGAGTCCTGACACTGGTTTTGAGTCCTGACACTGGTTTTATATCTTGACACTGGTTTTATGTCCTGACACTGGTTTTGAGTCCTGACACTAGTTTTAAATTCTGACACTGGTTTTAAATTCTGACACTGGTTTTATGTCCTGACACTGGTTTTATGTCCTGACACTGGTTTTAAATTCTGACACTGGTTTTATGTCCTGACACTGGTTTTAAGTCCTGACACTGGTTTTGAGTCCTGACACTGGTTTTGAGTCCTGACACTGGTTTTATGTCCTGACACTGGTTTTGAGTCCTGACACTGGTTTTGAGTCCTGACACTGGTTTTGAGTCCTGACACTGGTTTTAAATTCTGACTCTGGTTTTATGTCCTGACACTGGTTTTAAATTCTGACACTGGTTTTATGTCCTGACACTGGTTTTAAGTCCTGACACTGGTTTTGAGTCCTGACACTGGTTTTGAGTCCTGACACTGGTTTTATGTCCTGACACTGGTTTTGAGTCCTGACACTGGTTTTGAGTCCTGACACTGGTTTTATGTCCTGACACTGGTTTTATGTCCTGACACTGGTTTTAAATTCTGACTCTGGTTTTATGTCCTGACACTGGTTTTAAATTCTGACACTGGTTTTATGTCCTGACACTGGTTTTAAATTCTGACACTGGTTTTAAGTCCTGACACTGGTTTTGAGTCCTGACACTGGTTTTGAGTCCTGACACTGGTTTAATATCTTGTCAGTAGTTTTAAGTCCTGACACTGGTTTTGAGTCCTGACACTGGTTTTAAGTCCTAATACTGGTTTTGAGTCCTGACACTGGTTTTAAGTCCTGATACTGGTTTTGAGTCCTGACACTGGTTTAATATCTTGTCAGTAGTTTTAAGTCCTGACACTGGTTTTGAGTCCTGACACTGGTTTTAAGTCCTAATACTGGTTTTGAGTCCTGACACTGGTTTAATATCTTGTCAGTAGTTTTAAGTCCTGACACTGGTTTTGAGTCCTGATACTGGTTTTGAGTCCTGACACTGGTTTTGGGTCCTGATACTGGTTTAATATCTTGTCAGTAGTTTTAAGTCCTGACACTGGTTTTGAGTCTTGACACTGGTTTTAAATTCTGATACTGGTTTTGAGTCCTGACACTAGTTTTAAATTCTGACTCTGGTTTTATGTCCTGACACTGGTTTTAAGTCCTGACACTAGTTTTAAATTCTGACTCTGGTTTTATGTCCTGACACTGGTTTTAAATTCTGATACTGGTTTTAAGTCCTGACACTAGTTTTAAATTCTGACTCTGGTTTTATGTCCTGACACTGGTTTTGAGTCCTGACACTGGTTTTGAGTCCTGACACTGGTTTTGAGTCCTGACACTGGTTTTGAGTCCTGACACTGGTTTTATATCTTGACACTGGTTTTAAGTCCTGACACTGGTTTTATATCTTGACACTGGTTTTATGTCTTGACACTGGTTTTAAGTCCTGACACTGGTTTTGAGTCCTGACACTGGTTTTATGTCCTGACACTGGTTTTAAGTCCTGACACTGGTTTTAAGTCCTGACACTGGTTTTAAATTCTGACACTGGTTTTAAGTCCTGACACTGGTTTTGAGTCCTGACACTGGTTTTATGTCCTGACACTGGTTTTAAGTCCTGACACTGGTTTTAAGTCCTGACACTGGTTTTAAGTCCTGACACTGGTTTTATGTCTTGACACTGGTTTTAAGTCCTGACACTGGTTTTGAGTCCTGACACTGGTTTTATATCTTGACACTGGTTTTAAGTCCTGACACTGGTTTTATATCTTGACACTGGTTTTATGTCTTGACACTGGTTTTAAGTCCTGACACTGGTTTTGAGTCCTGACACTGGTTTTATATCTTGACACTGGTTTTATATCTTGACACTGGTTTTATGTCCTGACACTGGTTTTAAGTCCTGACACTGGTTTTGAGTCCTGACACTGGTTTTAAGTCCTGACACTGGTTTTGAGTCCTGACACTGGTTTTAAGTCCTGACACTGGTTTTGAGTCCTGATACTGGTTTTGAGTCCTGACACTGGTTTTAAATTCTGTCACTGGTTTTATATCTTGACACTGGTTTTGAGTCCAGTCACTGGTTTTACTGAGCGTTTCTCAGAGTAGATATATCTTGGTATCTGGTTGAACCAAAAACTTAAATTTAATATTATTTGACTTCACCAGGGAGCTGTGATGACTCCAGAGGACATCTTTAACACTCTGGAAGATCTGGGAGATGAGGAGTTCTGTAAGTTCAAGTGGTTTCTGCAGCAGGCCGACAGCCTTCAAGGCCTCCCAGCCGTCAAAAAGAGCCGACTGCAGGCAGCAAACAGGTGGGACACCGTGGACCTGATGGTGCACACCTACAGACTTCCTGGAGCTGTGGAGGTGACCAGGAAGGTTTTAGAGAGGATCCACAGGAATGACCTGCTGCAGAGTTTTTCTGCCATCAGCTCAGGACCAGAAGGTCAGTCACAGGAAGAGAAACTCGTAAAGTCACTGACTCATACATCAGAAAGCTTCTTAGAGAACAGTTTATATCAGTTTAACCCACATAAACTGCCTTTCAGTGGCTGACTGGGATGTTCAGGGGTCTCCAGAGAGCAGAGGACCTTCATCCTCTCGGTCACAGGCTCCTCTTCCTCAGACTGAAGGTAAAACTACTGGATTTTCTGGGTAGCAAAGAAAGCCTTGAAAGATGAAACGAGTGTCGTGTGTCTAACTGAATCTTCAGCGCTCAGCATCAGTGCTCCTGATGCAGCCGGAGGGAACCACTGTGGACAGTTTCAGAGCAGCATCTCGCCCACTGGGCAGAGCATCTGTGTTTGGGGCTTCCTCTGCTCCAGGAAGGGTCACGTCAGAGATGTTTTTGGGGATCCTTTGACTGATGTGTGTAGAGCAGCATACTCTGTGATTCGCTCTCATGGCATTTTTTACTTTGGTTTGAATGTGTTTACATGCTGTGTTTACAGCTTCTGAGAGGAACTTAGTCATCTGTAACTGATTTGAGTGTTTCAGACTGAAACTTCCCTCTTTCTGTTTGAGACAGATTTAATGGTTCCAGTTCCTGAGCCGCAGCGCATCACATTTTACCAACAGATGCTTCAGTCAAACTTCCAGGACAAGTTCATGTGTGCCCAGGAGGGCTGGGCAGAAGATAAGCAGCGTCTGGTAGATATCTACACAGAGCTGTACATCACAGCAGGGTGTGACGTACACATCAACACGCAGCATGAGGTCCGACAGATCGAGGGGGCGAGGAAGCCAGCAGAACCAGAGAAAGCAGTGAAACCCAGAGACATGTTCAAACATCCCTCTGGAGAATACAGACCCATAAAAACTGTGCTGACCAATGGAATCGCAGGAATAGGAAAAACCTTCCTGGTGCAAAAGTTTGTGTTGGACTGGGCTGAACACAGATCCAATCAGGATGTGCATCTAATGTTCCCCTTCACCTTCCGTCAGCTGAATCCACTGCAGGGAGAAAAGTTCAGTTTGGCAGAACTCATTCATGAATGTATCCCAGAAACTGTGGACATCAAAGAGGAGGCTCTTAATGACATCTTTACAACTCTGCAGTCATCAGGAAACAGCAACTATGACAAGAGCAAATTCAAACTTGTGTTTGTGTTTGATGGACTGGATGAGAGCCGCCTTCATCTGGACCTTCATGTTGGAGACATTGGCTCTGTTGATGCAACAAAGTCAGCTACAACAGATGTCCTGCTGAGGAAACTCATCAGTGGAAAACTGTTACGCTCTGCTCGCATCTGGATAACCACACGACCCGCAGCAGCCAATCAGATCCCTCGAAGGTTTGTCAGCTGTATGACAGAGGTCAGAGGGTTCACTGACCCACAGAAGGAGGAGTACTTCAGGAAGAGATTCAGAGATGAGGAGCAGGCCAGCAGCATCATCTCCCACATCCAGACATCCCGAAGCCTCCACATCATGTGCCACATCCCGGTCTTCTGCTGGATCACTGCTACAGTTCTGGAGGATGTGTTGGAAACCAGAGAGGGAGGAGAGCTGCCCAAGACCCTGACTGAGATGTACACAGAGTTCCTGGTGTTTCACATTGATCGGACAAAAGAGAAGTATGGGCCAGAGAGGTGCATTCAGTACATTAAGTCATTAGCAAAACTGGCTTTTCATCAGCTGGAGAAGGGCAACCTGATCTTCTATGAGAAGGATCTGAGAGAGAGCGGCATTGACTTCAGAGAAGCCTCGGTGTGCTCAGGAGTGTTCACAGAGATCTTCAAAGAAGAGCGTGGAAGGAAAGAGAGAGAAAAGATGTTCAGCTTTGTCCATCTGAGTGTTCAGGAGTTTCTGGCTGCTGTTTATGTGAGGATGTCACTAATTAACAGCAACAAAAATGTGACGTCCTTCCCACAACTGTCACTGAAAAACCTCCGACTGCGTTTAGGGAAAAAGACCTCAACGCAAATCCACAGGATTTCCATTGACAAGGCCTTACAGAGTCCAAATGGACACCTGGACCTGTTCCTCCGCTTCCTCCTGGGTCTTTCCCTGCAGACCAACCAGGATAAACTAAAGGACCTGCTAAGAAAGACAGGAAGTAGCTCACAGACCAATCTGGAAACAGTTGATTACATCAAGGAGAAGATCAGTGAGGATCTGTCTGCAGAGAGAAGCATCAACCTGTTCCACTGTCTGAATGAACTGAATGATCGTTCTCTGGTGGAGGAGATCCAACAGGCCCTGAGTTCAGGAAGTCTCTCCACAGATGAACTGTGTCCTGCTCAGTGGTCAGCTCTGGGCTTCATCTTACTGTCATCAGGACAACATCTGGATGTGTTCGACCTGAAGAAATACTCTGCTTCAGAGGAGGCTCTTCTGAGGCTGCTGCCAGTGGTCAAAGCCTCCAACAAAGCTCTGTAAGTACAGAGAGAGCTGCAGATACCAACTCTGTCACATATGAAGGGTTTTTATCAGTGACAAAGCATTTAACTGTCATATATCCTTCAGGTTGAGCTGCTGTAACCTCTCAGAGAGAAGCTGTGCTGCTCTGTCCTCAGCTCTCAGCTCCCAGTCCTCCAGTCTGACAGAACTGGACCTGAGTAACAACGACCTGCAGGATTCAGGAGTGAAGCAGCTGTCTGATGGACTGAAGAGTCCAAACTGTACCCTGGAAGCTCTCAGGTCAGCTTCTGTTTAACACAGCGGCGGCACCAGAAAATGATCATTGAGGGGGGCAAAGGGGGGATCTGATTGTTTGTAGGAGGTGGTAGTGAATTCTGACCCAACTGTGAGAACTGTCCTCTTCCTCCTCTTCTCTGGGCTCTGCTGAAACTAACACACACACATGCAGGCTAAATACTACAAGTACAATCGACATAATATTTGGCAAACAATCAGTAATAACCCGTCAAAAAGAAACTGTGTACTCATTAGTCACAAGAGAACAATCCGCCTGTTGTTGTGATTAGCTGCAGAGTTAATGGCTGCATCTACTTCCAGTTCTTTGGCCCTACTTGAGCTGATTGCCAGCACCCCCAGAATGCTGGTTCGTGCATCTCCACTTCTGTTTCTCAGGTAGGTATTTATAGGCCGTAAGCAAGAAAAGCTCCTCTCACATGCAGCTGATGGGACGGTCAGTGTCATAGAGAGTTTGAACAGCTCAGGCCTCACCAGCACATCATAGGTGGAGCTGACGATGTCCCCACTTTGGTTTTTCCTCTCAATAAGTCTTTTTGCCCGGTGAAGTTCTGCTGAGAGGTTTTACACCAATACTCCATGGGTAAAAGGGTCTCTTTGCCTCCTCAAAAACTTTAGGATATCAGGTGCACTTTTAAAAATCCAGCCTTTGCACACCTGACTACCTCCTCATCCTCCTTCCACCCAGGTGGTCTAACATCCATCTTATGAGCTATCTCTCCTAATGGTGGCATGTCAGGTGGAAGGCCTCCAACTCTCCACTGCTGAAGATCTGAATAAGTGTTTCTTAGATACTCTTCCACCTCTGACTTTGTTGCTTTAAGCTGCCCTCCCTTTTCCTGGTTAAACAACCCTTTAACAAACTTGAACAGGTCCCTGTAAAACACAGTCACACACAGATATTCAGCCTTCTATCTTGCACCCCAGATCTTTCTACACCATAGGAGTAAATTATATCTCCCATCTTCTCTAGCCTATCGCTTGCATTTCCTCCTAACCTACGTAATATTATCTATAAATCTTTATTGACTGCCTCCCAAAACATCTCCACATCCTGCTGTCTCAGAAGACCATCACAGGAGACCCTGCCTACCCCCTGTTTGCTCTGTAGCCCCCTGGGAGACGCTACAACACCAGCAGACTGACAAAGAGCTTCTTCCCCATACAAACACCCACAGACACACACCTGATTCAAGTGATCAGCTCGTCATCAAGCTCTGCAGCGGCCTGATAAGGAGCCATTCATTTGAATCAGGTGTGGTGGGGGAGGAAAACATCGAAACATGCAGGGCGGTGGGTCAGGAGGACCGGAATTGAGAAACACTGGAGCTAATGCGCTTGCACCCTCCAATGTTATAATTTACCAAATTAAGGACTACTTAAGCAGAGACTGACTCAAAAGGCAATTTTTACTTAATTTAGAACAGATTCTAATGAGGACTTTCAGAGACTGGAGGCACAGACAACACACTGAGGTCTTCATGTTTGGCCCAGGCAATCATCCAGGTGAGCACAGAAACCTGAAGCTGACCAGAGAATGATTTGCTGATCCTGAAACAAAGGATAAACCAATGAGCACAAGAAACTAAACAAGAATCGTCTCTGAGACACGTTTGAGTCAAATTAAGCCGCAGGCTCCACTCCTGGTGGTGCCCTTCCGTCAATTCCTTTAGGTTTCATCTTTGCAACCATACTCCCCCCAGAACCCAAAGACTTTGGTTTCCCGGACGCTGCCCGGCGGGTCATGGGAATAACGCCGTCGGATCGCTAGTTGGCATCGTTTACGGTCGGAACTACGATGGTATCTGATCGTGTTCAAACCTCCGGCATTCATTCTTGATTAATGAAAACATTCTTCACTTTCGTCCGTCTTGCGCCGGTCCAAGAATTTCACCTCTAGCGGCACAATACGAATTCCTCCGGCCGTCCCTCTTAATCATGGCCCCAGTTCAGAAGGAAAACCCACAAAATAGAACCGGAGTCCTATTCCATTATTCCTAGCTGCGGTATTCAGGCGACCGGGCCTGCTTTGAACACTCTCATTTTTTCAAAGTTATAGCTTTTATAGCTTCGGACCCCGCGGGACACTCAGCTAAGAGCATCGAGGGGGCGCCGAGAGGCAGGGGCTGGGACAGACGGTAGCTCGCCTCGCGGCGGACCGTCGGTTCGATCCCGACATCCAACTACGAGCTTTTTAACTGCAGCAACTTCAAGATACGCTATTGGAGCTGGAATTACCGCGGCTGCTGGCACCAGACTTGCCCTCCAATTGATCCTCGTTAAAGGATTTAAAGTGTACTCATTCCAATTACAGGGCCTCGAAAGAGTCCTGTATTGTTATTTTTCGTCACTACCTCCCCGAGTCGGGAGTAATTTGCGCGCCTGCTGCCTTCCTTGGATGTGGTAGCCGTTTCTCAGGCTCTCTCTCCGGAATCGAACCCTGATTCCCCGTTACCCGTGGTCACCTTGGTAGGCACAGAAAGTACCATCGAAAGTGGATAGGGCAGACATCCGTGCAGTATGTGCGGTGTGCAAATAGCAGTCTAAAGAAAACAGGCAAGCAAGTGATGAGGAGAAGTGGCACTGGAAAAGTGGAGTAGAAAAGCAGGTCTGTGCTGGTCTGGGTGTGTAGGTTTATCATAAACCTCAGTTCTGAGACTTCCATCCTCCTCAAAGTGCACAGAACAGTTACTGGCTGACAGGGGTGTTTGTTTGCCTTTTTAAGAAGACAGATGAGTCTGTGGGCTAAACACAGAGGGATCCCACTTCTCAACAGACCCTTAATGATGATATGAAAGAACAAGACCTTCCTTGGGATATGGTGTTGAGTTTGGTCAATCTTTAGGGCCTGAGAGAGCCTCTGCTCTTCCACTTATAAAGGAGCAAGTTAATTAGTTCAGGTCTCTGTGTAAAATCTCCCTGGTGATGGGAAAACACCAAGGGTTCGCACAGGTTATGGGTCTCAGCTGGCTTGGAAATGCTTTAGTGTCCCTCTAGAAGAGATGCTGACTTGTAAGAGTGAGATCAGGGCAGAAAAGGATGGATTTCTTAATGGATGGAACATTCTTTGCAGGCAATGACTGACTGAGGTGTTAAACCTGTTAATATCACCAACACGAGTTTCTTCCTTTATGATGCTTTGCAGGCCTTTACTGTGGCAGTTGTTTGTAGATATTTCTCTTAAACAATAGAATCAACAGAACTCTGTAAACTGCTGAATTGTTTCCTTGGTATGTTTTGGGTACACTGTGAAGCTCTGTCCAATCAGCTTTTCTGCTCCTCTGCAGCCTGTCGGGCTGCATGATCTCAGAGGAAGGCTGTGCTTCTCTGGCTGAAGCTCTGACCTCCAACCCCTCCCATCTGAGAGAGCTGGACCTGAGCTACAACCACCCAGGAGCCTCCGGAGGGAAGCTGCTGACTTTTGCGCTGGAGGATCCACGCTGGAGGCTGGAGACACTCAGGTATAAACAGCCCACACTACGACTTGTATTTGATGCCAACATTTGACATGTCTCTTCAGAGATGAATGCATATCTGGCTTGAATGTTTCTAGCAGACTTTTTCTGCTGTCTCAGTTCTTATGTGTGTTGGACTGAAGGCGAACCACAGAATCGGTGGTGACAGATGAAGAAGAACTCACTCTGTAGTTAGCAGAGCTGAACTGGTCCTTTTGTCACTTTTACTGAGGGACAACAATGATAAACCGTGGCAGAATGTTTTCTTATAGCCATGAACTGTCTGAAGGGGAACTCTAACAGCTGCTCTGTTTACTGATGAGACATATATATGAGCTGCTACAGTCACTCTGTTTATATCATGAGGTCAAGAAGGTCTGAGGCTGTCGAATGATGCAGTTTCATGAAGCTCAGTGTTGAAGAGGCTGCTGAAGGTTCATCGTTTTCCTTCCGTTAGGTTGGATTCTGGCGGAGAGATGAGGCTGAAACGTGGACTCAGGAAATGTGAGTGTGTTAATTCTCAGATTCAGGATCCAGAAAAAGAGTTTTTTCTGCATGTAATCATGAGTCAGTCTTCATAAGATGCCATGAAAACTGTGAGGAAGCCTACAGGGTTATGCTTGTTCCCTGCTGCACCTCAGCTGTCCTACAGCAGGGCTACGCACAGATCTCTGCTTTTAGAAAACGGTGTCATAGTTTGTAAAAGATCTCCTTAAAGCGCAGAATCTCATCCCCTCTGGAGTCTCTCTAAAGTCAGAGTTTGGTTGTAAGGGATGAATTTTAAGGTGACTTCATCCGATATTACGTCATCATTATTAACAGTTTTCATATTAAATGTTATAAGTTATAATATTATTACTAAATTCTAACGATACTTTGTTCTGTTGTCATCTTTGACCTTTACCTGCTGTTACCTGTTATTACTGTGGTAATTACACGATAATTACTCCACTTCATACTGAGCTGAAAGCTAAAGTGAAATTTTAATTTCACTGAGTGCTCTTTACTTCCTCTTGGCTGAAAGCAGTTTGAGATCTTTGTATAGTGATCTAATCCTCGGTTTTCCTCAGATTGAAGGAAGCAGCAGCAGCTTTAGCAGCAGCAGCTTTAGCAGCAGCTTTAGCAGCTTTAGCAGCAGCTTTAGCAGCAGCAGCAGCTTTAGCAGCAGCTTTAGCAGCAGCTTTAGCAGTAGCAGCAGCTTTAGCAGCAGCTTTAGCAGTAGCAGCAGCTTTAGCAGCAGCAGCTTTAGCAGCAGCAGCAGCAGCAGCTTTAGCAGCAGCAGCTTTAGCAGCAGCAGCTTTAGCAGCAGCAGCTTTAGCAGCAGCTTTAGCAGCTTTAGCAGCAGCTTTAGCAGCAGCAGCAGCTTTAGCAGCAGCTTTAGCAGCAGCTTTAGCAGCAGCAGCTTTAGCAGCAGCTTTAGCAGCAGCTTTAGCAGCAGCAGCTTTAGCAGCAGCAGCAGCTTTAGCAGCAGCAGCTTTAGCAGCAGCAGCAGCAGCAGCTTTAGCAGCAGCTTTAGCAGCAGCAGCTTTAGCAGCAGCAGCTTCAGCAGCAGCAGCTTTAGCAGCAGCTTTAGCAGCAGCTTTAGCAGCAGCAGCTTTAGCAGCAGCTTTAGCAGCAGCTTTAGCAGCAGCTTTAGCAGCAGCAGCTTTAGCTGCTTTAGCAGCAGCTTTAGCAGCAGCTTTAGCAGCAGCAGCTTCAGCAGCAGCAGCTTCAGCAGCAGCAGCTTTAGCAGCAGCTTTAGCAGCAGCTTTAGCAGCAGCAGCTTTAGCAGCAGCTTTAGCAGCAGCAGCTTTAGCAGCAGCTTTAGCAGCAGCTTTAGCAGCAGCTTCAGCAGCTTTATAACCATCTCACGTCTATAAAGAGAAAGTTGGGTCAGATAGTTGTGACTCCAGCCTTTATATGAACTCCCTGAGAACACTCCCAGGACATGTAAACTGCTGCTGTGTCTGTTCTTCTTCTCTCCTTCAGATTACTGTGAACTCGCAGCAGACACAAACACGGCCAACAGCAACCTCCGACTGTCGGAGAACAACAGGACTGTGAGCCGGGTGGACCAGAAGCAGCCGTACCCTGATCATCCCGAGAGGTTTGACTACTGGAAGCAGACCCTGTGTTCAGCTGGTCTGACGGGGCGCAGCTACTGGGAGACCGAGTGGGAAGGATGGGTTTATGTGGGAGTGACTTACAGGGGGATCAAACGGGCCGGAGCCAGCAGGGACTGCTGGTTTGGATGGAACGATCACTCCTGGAGCCTGAGGTGCTCTCAGGAAGGTTACTTTTTCTGGCACAATAACAAAAGGACGGACATCTCCTCCTCCTCGGTCTCTAACAGAGTGGCAGTGTATGTGGACCATGCTGCTGGCACTCTGTCCTTCTACAGAGTCTCCTCCGACACTCTGACCCACCTCCACACCTTCAGCACCACCTTCACCGAGCCTCTTTATGCCTGCTTCAGATTATTTACCAAGTCCTCGGTGGTTCTGTGTTCCCTGTAGAAAGTGGAGAGAGACGCTCGGCCGTTCAAAACGTTCACATCCGGCCCCACAAACAGATTAAAACCTCCTGGAAAACACAAGATCCAGAAAAGTCTCTGAAGTCTCAGCCCATCGGAGGCCAAAGACGCCGTACTGGCAGACATGTTCTGCTCCTCTGAAGGATTCTGCTCTGATCTGAGCCCAAAAATAAAACAATAAAGTAGTTGAACGGCTTCATTTTACCTCATTGATGAAATGAAATCAGTGGACAGGACTGCTCAGGCAGAGGTGCTAATAACACTTTACAAATGCTTTGGTGCTACTGCTTTTAACTTCTCCTCAGATTAAACTGTACATTAAAGTAGATTAAACTGTGCCAAAGCTAACGTGAGAGGTTCTGGTTCCTTAACTCTTACTGAGCAGTGGGGACCCTGACAGTCCATTGTTATCTAGGAGCAGCACAGATATCTGGACCTGACAACAAGCTCAAACATTAATGTTTTATCCTCATGTTCTCTTTTACCGGGTTAAAGCAGCAACACTGTTTCAGCTCAGAAACACTTTGATCCCACTGGTTTCTGAATATCTGATATCTATTTGGATCTGATGGCTGCTGATTACTTTTATGATGATGATGATGATTTGATTGACTGTGGTTACTGGGAGCTGCTTTATGATTAAGACAGAGGCATTAGATCAGTTTTTGATGACAAATTACTACCTGATGCTGTATTGTACCTTAAAAATTTGATTAATACCAAATAAAAAATAAGCCTGTTAAATTAATGACGTTATCAGCATTTGTTGTAGATGAGTTGATGGTGAGTGGATGTGTTTCTGACCCGCTGCAGTACCCCTGCACAGCCAGCAGGGGGCAGTGTGCAGCGCCCCTGCGCAGCCAGCAGGGGGCGGTGTGCAGCGCCCCTGCGCAGCCAGCAGGGGGCGGTGTGCAGCGCCCCTGCGCAGCCAGCAGGGGGCGGTGTGCAGCGCCCCTGCGCAGCCAGAGGAGGACTTCACCTCCATCCCACAGGAAGAGGAGGACTTCACCTCCATCCCACAGGAAGAGGAGGACTTCACCTCCATCCCACAGGAAGAGGAGGAGGACTTCACCTCCATCCCACAGGAAGAGGAGGAGGACTTCACCTCCATCCCACAGGAAGAGGAGGACTTCACCTCCATCCCACAGGAAGAGGAGGAGGACTTCACCTCCATCCCACAGGAAGAGGAGGAGGAGGAGTTCACCTCCATCCCACAGGAAGAGGAGGAGGACTTCACGGGTCTGATTAGTGTTTCTCTGATGCTGCGTCCAATAGGAGCTCAGTCCTGGGCGGAGAAGGTTAACGCCATGCAGCTTGGACAAAAACAGCCGCCATGGCAACCTTTGGCTGCTGAATTCTGGTTCTGAAGACTCCAGTTTGGATTTTCCTTGTTAGGGTTTGACACATGCCCCCATCCTGCCTTCTCTGCTGAATGATTTTCCATCAAAGGAACCATAATTAACCAAGGAGACATCGTGCTGAATTAAGAATTGTAGCTGGAACCATAAATCCAGGTTAACTGATGTAGTTTTATATAAACTTTATGATATATAAAAATGTCCTTTTTGTCCTTCTGCCATTAGAACTGAATCTTATTTAAGGGAAGTCAGCCCTGGTTTTATTATCTGGACTCGAAGGTTGACTCCACCTGTCCGTGCAGATGCACGTGCATCAGTTATTTATTCATGTAAAATAATCTCTTCCTGCGGTTCATATTTCCGCCACAAGATGGCAGCATCAGTAAGACTGTTAAACTGAACGTTTCCTGCTTATAATGCTCTAATCAGGATAGTTCTGTTCATTTAAATGTTTCAGAAAACATTTAAAATGATGTTGAGTCACAAACTTTTCTGTTAAATCTATTTTCATCTTTTTCTCTGTGAGAAATAAAGAATGTTTTCCTGTTTAATGTGAACCATGTGTGATAATAAAGTGTTAAAGATGTATATCTGTAAAATACAACTTATTCTTTTACATAATGAAGCAGAAACACATAAAAATGGGGAGAAAATATTGGAAATGAAAGTAAATACATCGATAAATAACTTGCAAAGAAAAAGAAAGAAAGAAAAGAAATTCAATATAAAATGATAAAAAGTAATTCAATAAGAAGCAAATGAAAGAAAAACAGAAATAAATCAACAGAAAGAAAGTAAATAAAAAAGTAAACATTAAGACAAATGAATGAAAATTAAAGCAGAAAATTCAAATTGTTTCACATTCTATGAAATTATTTCAGAATAAATTATTTTTATCTACTTTTAATAGTATTTATCATCTTATAAACTTATTTATTTGGCCACTTTGTGGCATTTTCAGTCCCCCAATCAAAGAAAGGGAAAGGGGGGGGGGGGGGGACCACCTGACTCCCACTCAGGGCCCGGAACCCTGTGTTGGTGTCATGTTCAAAAGGATCAGTTCTTAGAACCCAGCACATCGGAACAGGAACAGTGAGCAGAACCCGCGCGCTCCCCCCCCCACCGCGTCCATCCGCTCAGCCCCGCCCCTCGGCGCCCTGCCGCGGCACCGGAGATCAGCAGCAGCCGCATCACGGCAGCATGGCGGCGGCCGCGGACAGAGGAGGCTCCCGGGGAGTCGCTCTCCCGCCGGGTCCGGCTCCGGCAGCGGACCCGGCGGCGGGTTCCGGTGCTGATGGACTCACACACGGTCGCGTCACAGTTCCGATGAACCTGTATGCGACGTGGGAGGTTGACCGCTCATCTCCGAGCTGCGTGCCCAGGTAAGAGGATTAATGTTCGGGCTGCCAGGTGAAGAGGAGGAAGATCTGTGCCGTGCGCGCGGGGTGGGCGCGTGTTCGTGCGCGTTAAATGTTTATTTGATTGGACCTTTTGTTCCAGGAGAACTTCTCCTGAGGATCCGGACTGAGTTAAACCTTCAGACTATTTGAATCGATGATGAACATAAATCACTAATAATCAGTCCCTGGTGTGGGCGGAGCTACCTGCAGGTGCGCCACACCTGTGAAACACACCTGTGTGCTGGTTCTGGACCAGCTGGCCTCTTCCTCTGTGGTTGGGTTTTCTGGCTGAGCAGATCCGGCTCCCTGCCTGTGGGCCACACTTTGTGGATCATGAGCTCAGAGCTCTGGTCCAATTCTTAAAAAGCCTCCCATCATCGTCTGTTTCACCTCAACATCAGGAGGTCAGAGTCAGACGGAGAAAACTGCTTCAGCATCCAGCTGTGATGTGGGTCTGAGACTCCAGATGTTCAGTAAATCCTCTCCAGAAACAGCTGCTGATGGATCTGGTGGATCTGGTGGATCTGATGGATCAGATGGATCTGGTGGATCTGATGGATCTGGTGGATCTGGTGGATCTGATGGATCTGATGGATCTGGTGGATCTGGTGGATCTGATGGATCTGGTGGATCTGATGGATCAGATGGATCAGGTGGATCTGATGGATCTGGTGGATCTGATCTCATCCTGTGGTCACAGAAAGGTTCTCTCAGATATCAGAGATAATGTAGAATAGAATATCCTCCACCATCCGGAGCTCAGAGTCGAGCCGCTGCTCCTCCACACAGGAGGGAGTCAGCTGAGGAGGCCCCGGGTCAGAACCAGAACTCTCTGGAGGGGTCATATATCCCCTCTGGCCTCAGGTCCCTGCAGGAGGAGCTGGAGAGTGTTTCTGGGACGGGTTTACCTGCTGGTTCTGGGACCCGACCTCAGATAACCAGAAGATGAGGATGGATGAACCTCTGAATGAGACGAACCTTCTTCAGTGTTAATGGAGGCCAGCAGGACCCCCCCCCCCCCCCCCCCCCCCCCCCCCCCTGAAATGAGATCTGCGTAACGCTGGCAGCAGATTAGCAGGATTAGCTCCACTGGCTGCTGTTGGCAGGAAGCTGAGGGACGAGGCTCTGCCTGATCCTGCAGTAATGAGGGCTCAGGTGGAGCAGCTCACCTGGATCCTTCCCCCTCTGACCTGGAGGGAGGCTGGAACAAGTCCTCACAACCCCCTCTGACCTGGAGGGAGGCTGGAACAAGTCCTCACAACCCCCTCTGACCTGGAGGGAGGCTGGAACAAGTCCTCACAACCCCCTCTGACCTGGAGTTTGATCTCCATGATCTAATTAGATTCCAGTAATCGCATTAGAAGGAAGTCTCTGTGAGAGCAGCACTGAAGCGTCTCTGAATCCCTGCTGGAGGATCCGGCGTTTCTGAAATGAACCCCACATGTCGGAGTTCTTGTGTTAAATGTGATCATCTTTATTCTTGATGATTTCTCCACTTTACTCCCAGAAAAGATGAAAATGATCTAAAATGCAACAAAAACATTTTGCTGCATTTTAATTAGTTTGAACTTTATTTAACAGAAGAATCCACAGAAAGTAGAATCTGCAGCAGCAGAAAGTTTAGAGACTCCACAGCTTCTGGAAGCTTCTGCTTCTGGAAGCTTCTGCACCCAGCAGCTCACCTGCTGACAGGTGTCAGGATCACATGACTCAGGGACCCACTTCTTTTTGCATGTCCCTGAATGAAAGTGTGACTGTTAGGTGGCAAAACCACATCAGAAAGATGCTGGACGTGTTAGACGTTCTCTACAAGCTCCTCCTCAAAGCTTCCTGCCCTTTTTCCCTCTGCCGACCCCATGATCCTGTGACCCTGTGACCCCGTGACCCCATGAACCCATGACCCTGTGACCCCGTGAGCCTGTGACCCCATGAACCCGTGACCCCATGACCCTGTGACCCCATGACCCTGAGACCCCGTGACCCTGTGACCCCGTGAGCCTGTGACCCCATGAACCCGTGACCCAGTGACCCCATGACCCTGAGACCCCATGATCCCGTGACCCTGTGACCCCGTGACCCTGTGACCCCATGACCCTGTGACCCCATGACCCCGTGAGCCTGTGACCCCGTGACCCAGTGACCCCATGACCCCATGACCCTGTGACCCCATGACCCGTGACCCTGTGACCCGTTATCTGGTTGAATGTGGCCCCACACTGCCCCTGCTGGTCACCTGCATATTGCAGCTTGTGAACACAGGATAAACGATGATAAACAGGCGTTTCTGCAGTTATAATCAGGTTTATTCCTGGCCCCAGGCTCCCCAGCAGGGAAGCGTCGTGGCTCCCCACTTTGTGCCAAACTCCGTCAGAGATTCATCCATCAGGTAGAGAAACGTTTCTCAGAGTCAGACGGGAAAGAACTTGATCTCTCAGCATCTGAAGATGGTCAGCTGCTCATCCAGGGCTTCTGATTTGTTTCTCCACATTCGGTGAACTTGATTTTGACCAAACCAGCTTTTTCACCCATCAGTTGCAGCTTTTAGGCACAAAAAGACGTCCTTGTTAAGCTGCTGCTGCTCCTCACGTGGTTGAAGACGGCGTCACAGAACTCTCTTTAGAGCTCTAAAACCCGCTGGCATCACTGGGTTGGTGCTGCGATGCCAGATCAGCGTCTCTCTTCTTCTTCCACACGACACGATGTGCAAAAAGAGGCACCTTTGTTCAGGTTAAAGTAACGGTCGGGGCGCGGTGAACCGTCCTGAAGCTGGGAGAGTTGGGACCTGAGGGGCAACTTGCCTGGAGACTCTGAATGAGGCATGAAATATAAACCAGCTGTCCTCATCAGGGCTCCAGCTGCTCCATTTTATCCATCTCACATTTCCCCTCAGCTCGCTGCTCCAGCAGCTGAACAGCTTTCCTGTTGCCGTGGTTACGCATAATAACAGATGTAAAAAAACCTCCCAGCAGAAGCATCTAAAGCAGCTCAGAAACGTGTTCATAAATCTGTGTTTTCACAGAAAAATCAGAGCTGCTGCAGCCGGTGGCTCTGTGATTAAGGACGTAAACGCCTCCTCTGCTCTCACGTCTTTATTCAAACTAAATAACACCGTTCCAGGTTTGCTCTGTAACTTAAAGCTAACACCTGTCCTGCTGCTCTGTAACTTAAAGCTAACACCTGTCCTGCTGCTCTGTAGCTTAACGCTAACACCTGTCCTGCTGCTCTGTAACTGAAAGCTAACACCTGTCCTGTCCTGCTGCTCTGTAACTGAAAGCTAACACCTGTCCTGTCCTGCTGCTCTGTAACTTAAGCTAACACCTGTCCTGTCCTGCTGCTCTGTAACTTAAAGCTAACACCTGTCCTGCTGCTCTGTAACTTAAAGCTGACACCTGTACTGCTGCTCTGTAGCTTAAAGCTAACACCTGTCCTGTCCTGCTGCTCTGTAGCTTAAAGCTAACACCTGTCCTGTCCTGCTGCTCTGTAACTTAAAGCTAACACCTGTCCTGCCACTCTGTAACTTAAAGCTAACACCTGTCCTGTCCTGCTGCTCTGTAACTTAAAGCTAACACCTGTCCTGCCACTCTGTAACTTAAAGCTAACACCTGTCCTGTCCTGCTGCTCTGTAACTTAAAGCTAACACCTGTCCTGTCCTGCCACTCTGTAACTTAAAGCTAACACCTGTCCTGTCCTGCTGCTCTGTAACTTAAAGCTAACACCTGTCCTGCCACTCTGTAACTTAAAGCTAACACCTGTCCTGCTGCTCTGTAACTTAACGCTAACACCTGTCCTGTCCTGCTGCTCTGTAACTTAAAGCTAACACCTGTCCTGTCCTGCTGCTCTGTAACTTAAAGCTAACACCTGTCCTGTCCTGCTGCTCTGTAACTTAA